>NC_134195.1:9088724-9388724 GCF_964188355.1 Buteo buteo | reverse complement strand
AAAATGCTATGCCGAGAACGGACACCGAGAGGTGTACCGATCCTGGGCAAGCACAGATCCCCAATGCTGTTGTGCCTGTGCATAGGCTGCACGGGGACAGTGAAGAGCAGCACGAGCTTTCAGGGCTGGCACCTTCCTTGTGGGACAAGGAGCCGGACGTTTGCCTTTTCAGAAAAATGCTATGCCGAGAACGGACACCGAGAGGTGTACAGTTCCTGGGCAAGCACAGATCCCCAATGCTGTTGTGCCTGTGCATAGGCTGCACGGGGACAGTGAAGAGCAGCACGAGCTTTCAGGGCTGGCACCTTCCTTGTGGGACAAGGAGCCGGACGTTTGCCTTTTCAGAAAAATGCTATGCCGAGAACGGACACCGAGAGGTGTACAGTTTCTGGGCAAGCACAGATCCCCAATGCTGTTGTGCCTGTGCATAGGCTGCACGGGGACAGTGAAGAGCAGCACGAGCTTTCAGGGCTGGCACCTTCCTTGTGGCACAAGGAGCCGGACGTTTGCCTTTTCGGAAGAGCCTCTGCCGAGAACGAGCGCCGTGAGATGTGCCGCCTGTGGGCAAGCACAGATCCCCAATGCTGTTGTGCCTGTGCATAGGCTGCACGGGGACAGTGAAGAGCAGCACGAGCTTTCAGGCCTGGCAGCTTCCTTGTGGGACAAGGAGCCGGACGTTTGCCTTTTCAGAAAAATGCTATGCCGAGAACGGACACCGAGAGGTGTACAGTTCCTGGGCAAGCACAGATCCCCAATGCTGTTGTGCCTGTGCATAGGCTGCACGGGGACAGTGAAGAGCAGCACGAGCTTTCAGGGCTGGCACCTTCCTTGTGGGACAAGGAGCCGGACGTTTGCCTTTTCAGAAAAATGCTATGCCGAGAACGGACACCGAGAGGTGTACCGATCCTGGGCAAGCACAGATCCCCAATGCTGTTGTGCCTGTGCATAGGCTGCACGGGGACAGTGAAGAGCAG
Organism: Buteo buteo; assembly: GCF_964188355.1. Taxonomy (NCBI): domain Eukaryota; kingdom Metazoa; phylum Chordata; class Aves; order Accipitriformes; family Accipitridae; genus Buteo; species Buteo buteo. The sequence goes on along the minus strand of NC_134195.1, from coordinate 9,387,750 downwards.
CACGAGCTTTCAGGGCTGGCACCTTCCTTGTGGGACAAGGAGCCGGACGTTTGCCTTTTCAGAAAAATGCTATGCCGAGAACGGACACCGAGAGGTGTACAGTTCCTGGGCAAGCACAGATCCCCAATGCTGTTGTGCCTGTGCATAGGCTGCACGGGGACAGTGAAGAGCAGCACGAGCTTTCAGGGCTGGCACCTTCCTTGTGGGACAAGGAGCCGGACGTTTGCCTTTTCAGAAAAATGCTATGCCGAGAACGGACACCGAGAGGTGTACAGTTCCTGGGCAAGCACAGATCCCCAATGCTGTTGTGCCTGTGCATAGGCTGCACGGGGACAGTGAAGAGCAGCACGAGCTTTCAGGGCTGGCACCTTCCTTGTGGGACAAGGAGCCGGACGTTTGCCTTTTCAGAAAAATGCTATGCCGAGAACGGACACCGAGAGGTGTACAGTTCCTGGGCAAGCACAGATCCCCAATGCTGTTGTGCCTGTGCATAGGCTGCACGGGGACAGTGAAGAGCAGCACGAGCTTTCAGGCCTGGCAGCTTCCTTGTGGGACAAGGAGCCGGACGTTTGCCTTTTCGGAAGAGCCTCTGCCGAGAACGAGCGCCGTGAGATGTGCCGCCTGTGGGCAAGCACAGATCCCCAATGCTGTTGTGCCTGTGCATAGGCTGCACGGGGACAGTGAAGAGCAGCACGAGCTTTCAGGGCTGGCACCTTCCTTGTGGCACAAGGAGCCGGACGTTTGCCTTTTCAGAAAAATGCTATGCCGAGAACGGACACCGAGAGGTGTACCGATCCTGGGCAAGCACAGATCCCCAATGCTGTTGTGCCTGTGCATAGGCTGCACGGGGACAGTGAAGAGCAGCACGAGCTTTCAGGGCTGGCACCTTCCTTGTGGCACAAGGAGCCGGACGTTTGCCTTTTCAGAAAAATGCTATGCCGAGAACGGACACCGAGAGGTGTACAGTTCCTGGGCAAGCACAGATCCCCAATGCTGTTGTGCCTGTGCATAGGCTGCACGGGGACAGTGAAGAGCAGCACGAGCTTTCAGGGCTGGCACCTTCCTTGTGGGACAAGGAGCCGGACGTTTGCCTTTTCAGAAAAATGCTATGCCGAGAACGGACACCGAGAGGTGTACAGTTTCTGGGCAAGCACAGATCCCCAATGCTGTTGTGCCTGTGCATAGGCTGCACGGGGACAGTGAAGAGCAGCACGAGCTTTCAGGCCTGGCAGCTTCCTTGTGGGACAAGGAGCCGGACGTTTGCCTTTTCGGAAGAGCCTCTGCCGAGAACGAGCGCCGTGAGATGTGCCGCCTGTGGGCAAGCACAGATCCCCAATGCTGTTGTGCCTGTGCATAGGCTGCACGGGGACAGTGAAGAGCAGCACGAGCTTTCAGGCCTGGCAGCTTCCTTGCGGGACAAGGAGCCGGACGTTTGCCTTTTCGGAAGAGCCTCTGCCGAGAACGAGCGCCGTGAGATGTGCCGCCTGTGGGCAAGCACAGATCCCCAATGCTGTTGTGCCTGTGCATAGGCTGCACGGGGACAGTGAAGAGCAGCACGAGCTTTCAGGCCTGGCAGCTTCCTTGTGGGACAAGGAGCCGGACGTTTGCCTTTTCAGAAAAATGCTATGCCGAGAACGGACACCGAGAGGTGTACCGATCCTGGGCAAGCACAGATCCCCAATGCTGTTGTGCCTGTGCATAGGCTGCACGGGGACAGTGAAGAGCAGCACGAGCTTTCAGGCCTGGCAGCTTCCTTGTGGGACAAGGAGCCGGACGTTTGCCTTTTCAGAAAAATGCTATGCCGAGAACGGACACCGAGAGGTGTACAGATCCTGGGCAAGCACAGATCCCCAATGCTGTTGTGCCTGTGCATAGGCTGCACGGGGACAGTGAAGAGCAGCACGAGCTTTCAGGGCTGGCACCTTCCTTGTGGCACAAGGAGCCGGACGTTTGCCTTTTCAGAAAAATGCTATGCCGAGAACGGACACCGAGAGGTGTACAGTTCCTGGGCAAGCACAGATCCCCAATGCTGTTGTGCCTGTGCATAGGCTGCACGGGGACAGTGAAGAGCAGCACGAGCTTTCAGGGCTGGCACCTTCCTTGTGGGACAAGGAGCCGGACGTTTGCCTTTTCAGAAAAATGCTATGCCGAGAACGGACACCGAGAGGTGTACAGTTCCTGGGCAAGCACAGATCCCCAATGCTGTTGTGCCTGTGCATAGGCTGCACGGGGACAGTGAAGAGCAGCACGAGCTTTCAGGCCTGGCAGCTTCCTTGTGGGACAAGGAGCCGGACGTTTGGCTTTTCGGAAGAGCCTCTGCCGAGAACGAGCGCCGTGAGATGTGCCGCCTGTGTGCAAGCACAGATCCCCAATGCTGTTGTGCCTGTGCATAGGCTGCACGGGGACAGTGAAGAGCAGCACGAGCTTTCAGGGCTGGCACCTTCCTTGTGGGACAAGGAGCCGGACGTTTGCCTTTTCAGAAAAATGCTATGCCGAGAACGGACACCGAGAGGTGTACCGATCCTGGGCAAGCACAGATCCCCAATGCTGTTGTGCCTGTGCATAGGCTGCACGGGGACAGTGAAGAGCAGCACGAGCTTTCAGGCCTGGCAGCTTCCTTGTGGGACAAGGAGCCGGACGTTTGGCTTTTCGGAAGAGCCTCTGCCGAGAACGAGCGCCGTGAGATGTGCCGCCTGTGGGCAAGCACAGATCCCCAATGCTGTTGTGCCTGTGCATAGGCTGCACGGGGACAGTGAAGAGCAGCACGAGCTTTCAGGGCTGGCACCTTCCTTGTGGGACAAGGAGCCGGACGTTTGCCTTTTCAGAAAAATGCTATGCCGAGAACGGACACCGAGAGGTGTACAGTTCCTGGGCAAGCACAGATCCCCAATGCTGTTGTGCCTGTGCATAGGCTGCACGGGGACAGTGAAGAGCAGCACGAGCTTTCAGGGCTGGCACCTTCCTTGTGGGACAAGGAGCCGGACGTTTGCCTTTTCAGAAAAATGCTATGCCGAGAACGGACACCGAGAGGTGTACAGATCCTGGGCAAGCACAGATCCCCAATGCTGTTGTGCCTGTGCATAGGCTGCACGGGGACAGTGAAGAGCAGCACGAGCTTTCAGGGCTGGCACCTTCCTTGTGGCACAAGGAGCCGGACGTTTGCCTTTTCAGAAAAATGCTATGCCGAGAACGGACATCGAGAGGTGTACAGTTCCTGGGCAAGCACAGATCCCCAATGCTGTTGTGCCTGTGCATAGGCTGCACGGGGACAGTGAAGAGCAGCACGAGCTTTCAGGGCTGGCACCTTCCTTGTGGGACATGGAGCCGGACGTTTGCCTTTTCAGAAAAATGCTATGCCGAGAACGGACACCGAGAGGTGTACAGTTCCTGGGCAAGCACAGATCCCCAATGCTGTTGTGCCTGTGCATAGGCTGCACGGGGACAGTGAAGAGCAGCACGAGCTTTCAGGCCTGGCAGCTTCCTTGTGGGACAAGGAGCCGGACGTTTGCCTTTTCGGAAGAGCCTCTGCCGAGAACGAGCGCCGTGAGATGTGCCGCCTGTGTGCAAGCACAGATCCCCAATGCTGTTGTGCCTGTGCATAGGCTGCACGGGGACAGTGAAGAGCAGCACGAGCTTTCAGGGCTGGCACCTTCCTTGTGGGACAAGGAGCCGGACGTTTGCCTTTTCAGAAAAATGCTATGCCGAGAACGGACATCGAGAGGTGTACAGTTTCTGGGCAAGCACAGATCCCCAATGCTGTTGTGCCTGTGCATAGGCTGCACGGGGACAGTGAAGAGCAGCACGAGCTTTCAGGCCTGGCAGCTTCCTTGTGGGACAAGGAGCCGGACGTTTGCCTTTTCAGAAAAATGCTATGCCGAGAACGGACACCGAGAGGTGTACAGTTTCTGGGCAAGCACAGATCCCCAATGCTGTTGTGCCTGTGCATAGGCTGCACGGGGACAGTGAAGAGCAGCACGAGCTTTCAGGGCTGGCACCTTCCTTGTGGGACAAGGAGCCGGACGTTTGCCTTTTCAGAAAAATGCTATGCCGAGAACGGACACCGAGAGGTGTACAGATCCTGGGCAAGCACAGATCCCCAATGCTGTTGTGCCTGTGCATAGGCTGCACGGGGACAGTGAAGAGCAGCACGAGCTTTCAGGGCTGGCACCTTCCTTGTGGGACAAGGAGCCGGACGTTTGCCTTTTCAGAAAAATGCTATGCCGAGAACGGACACCGAGAGGTGTACAGTTCCTGGGCAAGCACAGATCCCCAATGCTGTTGTGCCTGTGCATAGGCTGCACGGGGACAGTGAAGAGCAGCACGAGCTTTCAGGCCTGGCAGCTTCCTTGTGGGACAAGGAGCCGGACGTTTGCCTTTTCGGAAGAGCCTCTGCCGAGAACGAGCGCCGTGAGATGTGCCGCCTGTGGGCAAGCACAGATCCCCAATGCTGTTGTGCCTGTGCATAGGCTGCACGGGGACAGTGAAGAGCAGCACGAGCTTTCAGGGCTGGCACCTTCCTTGTGGCACAAGGAGCCGGACGTTTGCCTTTTCAGAAAAATGCTATGCCGAGAACGGACACCGAGAGGTGTACAGTTTCTGGGCAAGCACAGATCCCCAATGCTGTTGTGCCTGTGCATAGGCTGCACGGGGACAGTGAAGAGCAGCACGAGCTTTCAGGGCTGGCACCTTCCTTGTGGGACAAGGAGCCGGACGTTTGCCTTTTCAGAAAAATGCTATGCCGAGAACGGACACCGAGAGGTGTACAGTTCCTGGGCAATCACAGATCCCCAATGCTGTTGTGCCTGTGCATAGGCTGCACGGGGACAGTGAAGAGCAGCACGAGCTTTCAGGCCTGGCAGCTTCCTTGTGGGACAAGGAGCCGGACGTTTGCCTTTTCGGAAGAGCCTCTGCCGAGAACGAGCGCCGTGAGATGTGCCGCCTGTGGGCAAGCACAGATCCCCAATGCTGTTGTGCCTGTGCATAGGCTGCACGGGGACAGTGAAGAGCAGCACGAGCTTTCAGGGCTGGCACCTTCCTTGTGGGACAAGGAGCCGGACGTTTGCCTTTTCAGAAAAATGCTATGCCGAGAACGGACACCGAGAGGTGTACAGTTCCTGGGCAAGCACAGATCCCCAATGCTGTTGTGCCTGTGCATAGGCTGCACGGGGACAGTGAAGAGCAGCACGAGCTTTCAGGCCTGGCAGCTTCCTTGTGGGACAAGGAGCCGGACGTTTGGCTTTTCGGAAGAGCCTCTGCCGAGAACGAGCGCCGTGAGATGTGCCGCCTGTGGGCAAGCACAGATCCCCAATGCTGTTGTGCCTGTGCATAGGCTGCACGGGGACAGTGAAGAGCAGCACGAGCTTTCAGGGCTGGCACCTTCCTTGTGGGACAAGGAGCCGGACGTTTGCCTTTTCAGAAAAATGCTATGCCGAGAACGGACACCGAGAGGTGTACAGTTCCTGGGCAAGCACAGATCCCCAATGCTGTTGTGCCTGTGCATAGGCTGCACGGGGACAGTGAAGAGCAGCACGAGCTTTCAGGGCTGGCACCTTCCTTGTGGGACATGGAGCCGGACGTTTGCCTTTTCAGAAAAATGCTATGCCGAGAACGGACACCGAGAGGTGTACCGATCCTGGGCAAGCACAGATCCCCAATGCTGTTGTGCCTGTGCATAGGCTGCACGGGGACAGTGAAGAGCAGCACGAGCTTTCAGGCCTGGCAGCTTCCTTGTGGGACAAGGAGCCGGACGTTTGCCTTTTCAGAAAAATGCTATGCCGAGAACGGACACCGAGAGGTGTACAGTTTCTGGGCAAGCACAGATCCCCAATGCTGTTGTGCCTGTGCATAGGCTGCACGGGGACAGTGAAGAGCAGCACGAGCTTTCAGGGCTGGCACCTTCCTTGTGGGACAAGGAGCCGGACGTTTGCCTTTTCAGAAAAATGCTATGCCGAGAACGGACACCGAGAGGTGTACAGATCCTGGGCAAGCACAGATCCCCAATGCTGTTGTGCCTGTGCATAGGCTGCACGGGGACAGTGAAGAGCAGCACGAGCTTTCAGGGCTGGCACCTTCCTTGTGGGACAAGGAGCCGGACGTTTGCCTTTTCAGAAAAATGCTATGCCGAGAACGGACACCGAGAGGTGTACAGTTCCTGGGCAAGCACAGATCCCCAATGCTGTTGTGCCTGTGCATAGGCTGCACGGGGACAGTGAAGAGCAGCACGAGCTTTCAGGCCTGGCAGCTTCCTTGTGGGACAAGGAGCCGGACGTTTGCGTTTTCATAAAAATGCTATGCCGAGAACGGACACCGAGAGGTGTACAGTTCCTGGGCAAGCACAGATCCCCAATGCTGTTGTGCCTGTGCATAGGCTGCACGGGGACAGTGAAGAGCAGCACGAGCTTTCAGGGCTGGCACCTTCCTTGTGGCACAAGGAGCCGGACGTTTGCCTTTTCAGAAAAATGCTATGCCGAGAACGGACACCGAGAGGTGTACCGATCCTGGGCAAGCACAGATCCCCAATGCTGTTGTGCCTGTGCATAGGCTGCACGGGGACAGTGAAGAGCAGCACGAGCTTTCAGGGCTGGCACCTTCCTTGTGGGACAAGGAGCCGGACGTTTGCCTTTTCAGAAAAATGCTATGCCGAGAACGGACACCGAGAGGTGTACAGTTCCTGGGCAAGCACAGATCCCCAATGCTGTTGTGCCTGTGCATAGGCTGCACGGGGACAGTGAAGAGCAGCACGAGCTTTCAGGCCTGGCAGCTTCCTTGTGGGACAAGGAGCCGGACGTTTGGCTTTTCGGAAGAGCCTCTGCCGAGAACGAGCGCCGTGAGATGTGCCGCCTGTGGGCAAGCACAGATCCCCAATGCTGTTGTGCCTGTGCATAGGCTGCACGGGGACAGTGAAGAGCAGCACGAGCTTTCAGGGCTGGCACCTTCCTTGTGGGACAAGGAGCCGGACGTTTGCCTTTTTAGAAAAATGCTATGCCGAGAACGGACACCGAGAGGTGTACCGATCCTGGGCAAGCACAGATCCCCAATGCTGTTGTGCCTGTGCATAGGCTGCACGGGGACAGTGAAGAGCAGCACGAGCTTTCAGGGCTGGCACCTTCCTTGTGGGACAAGGAGCCGGACGTTTGCCTTTTCAGAAAAATGCTATGCCGAGAACGGACATCGAGAGGTGTACAGTTTGTGGGCAAGCACAGATCCCCAATGCTGTTGTGCCTGTGCATAGGCTGCACGGGGACAGTGAAGAGCAGCACGAGCTTTCAGGGCTGGCACCTTCCTTGTGGGACATGGAGCCGGACGTTTGCCTTTTCAGAAAAATGCTATGCCGAGAACGGACACCGAGAGGTGTACCGATCCTGGGCAAGCACAGATCCCCAATGCTGTTGTGCCTGTGCATAGGCTGCACGGGGACAGTGAAGAGCAGCACGAGCTTTCAGGGCTGGCACCTTCCTTGTGGGACAAGGAGCCGGACGTTTGCCTTTTCAGAAAAATGCTATGCCGAGAACGGACACCGAGAGGTGTACCGATCCTGGGCAAGCACAGATCCCCAATGCTGTTGTGCCTGTGCATAGGCTGCACGGGGACAGTGAAGAGCAGCACGAGCTTTCAGGGCTGGCACCTTCCTTGTGGCACAAGGAGCCGGACGTTTGCCTTTTCAGAAAAATGCTATGCCGAGAACGGACACCGAGAGGTGTACAGTTCCTGGGCAAGCACAGATCCCCAATGCTGTTGTGCCTGTGCATAGGCTGCACGGGGACAGTGAAGAGCAGCACGAGCTTTCAGGGCTGGCACCTTCCTTGTGGGACAAGGAGCCGGACGTTTGCCTTTTCAGAAAAATGCTATGCCGAGAACGGACACCGAGAGGTGTACAGTTCCTGGGCAAGCACAGATCCCCAATGCTGTTGTGCCTGTGCATAGGCTGCACGGGGACAGTGAAGAGCAGCACGAGCTTTCAGGCCTGGCAGCTTCCTTGTGGGACAAGGAGCCGGACGTTTGCCTTTTCGGAAGAGCCTCTGCCGAGAACGAGCGCCGTGAGATGTGCCGCCTGTGGGCAAGCACAGATCCCCAATGCTGTTGTGCCTGTGCATAGGCTGCACGGGGACAGTGAAGAGCAGCACGAGCTTTCAGGGCTGGCACCTTCCTTGTGGCACAAGGAGCCGGACGTTTGCCTTTTCAGAAAAATGCTATGCCGAGAACGGACACCGAGAGGTGTACCGATCCTGGGCAAGCACAGATCCCCAATGCTGTTGTGCCTGTGCATAGGCTGCACGGGGACAGTGAAGAGCAGCACGAGCTTTCAGGGCTGGCACCTTCCTTGTGGGACAAGGAGCCGGACGTTTGCCTTTTCAGAAAAATGCTATGCCGAGAACGGACACCGAGAGGTGTACCGATCCTGGGCAAGCACAGATCCCCAATGCTGTTGTGCCTGTGCATAGGCTGCACGGGGACAGTGAAGAGCAGCACGAGCTTTCAGGGCTGGCACCTTCCTTGTGGCACAAGGAGCCGGACGTTTGCCTTTTCAGAAAAATGCTATGCCGAGAACGGACACCGAGAGGTGTACAGTTTCTGGGCAAGCACAGATCCCCAATGCTGTTGTGCCTGTGCATAGGCTGCACGGGGACAGTGAAGAGCAGCACGAGCTTTCAGGGCTGGCACCTTCCTTGTGGGACAAGGAGCCGGACGTTTGCCTTTTCGGAAGAGCCTCTGCCGAGAACGAGCGCCGTGAGATGTGCCGCCTGTGGGCAAGCACAGATCCCCAATGCTGTTGTGCCTGTGCATAGGCTGCACGGGGACAGTGAAGAGCAGCACGAGCTTTCAGGCCTGGCAGCTTCCTTGTGGGACAAGGAGCCGGACGTTTGGCTTTTCGGAAGAGCCTCTGCCGAGAACGAGCGCCGTGAGATGTGCCGCCTGTGGGCAAGCACAGATCCCCAATGCTGTTGTGCCTGTGCATAGGCTGCACGGGGACAGTGAAGAGCAGCACGAGCTTTCAGGGCTGGCACCTTCCTTGTGGGACAAGGAGCCGGACGTTTGCCTTTTTAGAAAAATGCTATGCCGAGAACGGACACCGAGAGGTGTACCGATCCTGGGCAAGCACAGATCCCCAATGCTGTTGTGCCTGTGCATAGGCTGCACGGGGACAGTGAAGAGCAGCACGAGCTTTCAGGGCTGGCACCTTCCTTGTGGGACAAGGAGCCGGACGTTTGCCTTTTCAGAAAAATGCTATGCCGAGAACGGACACCGAGAGGTGTACAGTTCCTGGGCAAGCACAGATCCCCAATGCTGTTGTGCCTGTGCATAGGCTGCACGGGGACAGTGAAGAGCAGCACGAGCTTTCAGGGCTGGCACCTTCCTTGTGGCACAAGGAGCCGGACGTTTGCCTTTTCAGAAAAATGCTATGCCGAGAACGGACACCGAGAGGTGTACAGTTTCTGGGCAAGCACAGATCCCCAATGCTGTTGTGCCTGTGCATAGGCTGCACGGGGACAGTGAAGAGCAGCACGAGCTTTCAGGGCTGGCACCTTCCTTGTGGGACAAGGAGCCGGACGTTTGCCTTTTCAGAAAAATGCTATGCCGAGAACGGACACCGAGAGGTGTACAGTTCCTGGGCAAGCACAGATCCCCAATGCTGTTGTGCCTGTGCATAGGCTGCACGGGGACAGTGAAGAGCAGCACGAGCTTTCAGGCCTGGCAGCTTCCTTGTGGGACAAGGAGCCGGACGTTTGCCTTTTCGGAAGAGCCTCTGCCGAGAACGAGCGCCGTGAGATGTGCCGCCTGTGTGCAAGCACAGATCCCCAATGCTGTTGTGCCTGTGCATAGGCTGCACGGGGACAGTGAAGAGCAGCACGAGCTTTCAGGGCTGGCACCTTCCTTGTGGGACAAGGAGCCGGACGTTTGCCTTTTCAGAAAAATGCTATGCCGAGAACGGACACCGAGAGGTGTACCGATCCTGGGCAAGCACAGATCCCCAATGCTGTTGTGCCTGTGCATAGGCTGCACGGGGACAGTGAAGAGCAGCACGAGCTTTCAGGCCTGGCAGCTTCCTTGTGGGACAAGGAGCCGGACGTTTGGCTTTTCGGAAGAGCCTCTGCCGAGAACGAGCGCCGTGAGATGTGCCGCCTGTGGGCAATCACAGATCCCCAATGCTGTTGTGCCTGTGCATAGGCTGCACGGGGACAGTGAAGAGCAGCACGAGCTTTCAGGGCTGGCACCTTCCTTGTGGCACAAGGAGCCGGACGTTTGCCTTTTCAGAAAAATGCTATGCCGAGAACGGACATCGAGAGGTGTACAGTTCCTGGGCAAGCACAGATCCCCAATGCTGTTGTGCCTGTGCATAGGCTGCACGGGGACAGTGAAGAGCAGCACGAGCTTTCAGGGCTGGCACCTTCCTTGTGGGACATGGAGCCGGACGTTTGCCTTTTCAGAAAAATGCTATGCCGAGAACGGACACCGAGAGGTGTACCGATCCTGGGCAAGCACAGATCCCCAATGCTGTTGTGCCTGTGCATAGGCTGCACGGGGACAGTGAAGAGCAGCACGAGCTTTCAGGGCTGGCACCTTCCTTGTGGGACAAGGAGCCGGACGTTTGCCTTTTCAGAAAAATGCTATGCCGAGAACGGACACCGAGAGGTGTACAGTTCCTGGGCAAGCACAGATCCCCAATGCTGTTGTGCCTGTGCATAGGCTGCACGGGGACAGTGAAGAGCAGCACGAGCTTTCAGGCCTGGCAGCTTCCTTGTGGGACAAGGAGCCGGACGTTTGCCTTTTCAGAAAAATGCTATGCCGAGAACGGACACCGAGAGGTGTACAGTTTCTGGGCAAGCACAGATCCCCAATGCTGTTGTGCCTGTGCATAGGCTGCACGGGGACAGTGAAGAGCAGCACGAGCTTTCAGGGCTGGCACCTTCCTTGTGGGACAAGGAGCCGGACGTTTGCCTTTTCAGAAAAATGCTATGCCGAGAACGGACACCGAGAGGTGTACAGTTCCTGGGCAAGCACAGATCCCCAATGCTGTTGTGCCTGTGCATAGGCTGCACGGGGACAGTGAAGAGCAGCACGAGCTTTCAGGCCTGGCAGCTTCCTTGTGGGACAAGGAGCCGGACGTTTGCCTTTTCGGAAGAGCCTCTGCCGAGAACGAGCGCCGTGAGATGTGCCGCCTGTGGGCAAGCACAGATCCCCAATGCTGTTGTGCCTGTGCATAGGCTGCACGGGGACAGTGAAGAGCAGCACGAGCTTTCAGGGCTGGCACCTTCCTTGTGGCACAAGGAGCCGGACGTTTGCCTTTTCAGAAAAATGCTATGCCGAGAACGGACACCGAGAGGTGTACAGTTTCTGGGCAAGCACAGATCCCCAATGCTGTTGTGCCTGTGCATAGGCTGCACGGGGACAGTGAAGAGCAGCACGAGCTTTCAGGGCTGGCACCTTCCTTGTGGGACAAGGAGCCGGACGTTTGCCTTTTCAGAAAAATGCTATGCCGAGAACGGACACCGAGAGGTGTACAGTTCCTGGGCAAGCACAGATCCCCAATGCTGTTGTGCCTGTGCATAGGCTGCACGGGGACAGTGAAGAGCAGCACGAGCTTTCAGGCCTGGCAGCTTCCTTGTGGGACAAGGAGCCGGACGTTTGCCTTTTCGGAAGAGCCTCTGCCGAGAACGAGCGCCGTGAGATGTGCCGCCTGTGGGCAAGCACAGATCCCCAATGCTGTTGTGCCTGTGCATAGGCTGCACGGGGACAGTGAAGAGCAGCACGAGCTTTCAGGGCTGGCACCTTCCTTGTGGGACAAGGAGCCGGACGTTTGCCTTTTCAGAAAAATGCTATGCCGAGAACGGACACCGAGAGGTGTACAGTTCCTGGGCAAGCACAGATCCCCAATGCTGTTGTGCCTGTGCATAGGCTGCACGGGGACAGTGAAGAGCAGCACGAGCTTTCAGGCCTGGCAGCTTCCTTGTGGGACAAGGAGCCGGACGTTTGCCTTTTCGGAAGAGCCTCTGCCGAGAACGAGCGCCGTGAGATGTGCCGCCTGTGGGCAAGCACAGATCCCCAATGCTGTTGTGCCTGTGCATAGGCTGCACGGGGACAGTGAAGAGCAGCACGAGCTTTCAGGGCTGGCACCTTCCTTGTGGGACAAGGAGCCGGACGTTTGCCTTTTCAGAAAAATGCTATGCCGAGAACGGACACCGAGAGGTGTACCGATCCTGGGCAAGCACAGATCCCCAATGCTGTTGTGCCTGTGCATAGGCTGCACGGGGACAGTGAAGAGCAGCACGAGCTTTCAGGCCTGGCAGCTTCCTTGTGGGACAAGGAGCCGGACGTTTGCCTTTTCAGAAAAATGCTATGCCGAGAACGGACACCGAGAGGTGTACAGTTTCTGGGCAAGCACAGATCCCCAATGCTGTTGTGCCTGTGCATAGGCTGCACGGGGACAGTGAAGAGCAGCACGAGCTTTCAGGGCTGGCACCTTCCTTGTGGGACAAGGAGCCGGACGTTTGCCTTTTCAGAAAAATGCTATGCCGAGAACGGACACCGAGAGGTGTACAGATCCTGGGCAAGCACAGATCCCCAATGCTGTTGTGCCTGTGCATAGGCTGCACGGGGACAGTGAAGAGCAGCACGAGCTTTCAGGGCTGGCACCTTCCTTGTGGGACAAGGAGCCGGACGTTTGCCTTTTCAGAAAAATGCTATGCCGAGAACGGACACCGAGAGGTGTACAGTTCCTGGGCAAGCACAGATCCCCAATGCTGTTGTGCCTGTGCATAGGCTGCACGGGGACAGTGAAGAGCAGCACGAGCTTTCAGGCCTGGCAGCTTCCTTGTGGGACAAGGAGCCGGACGTTTGCGTTTTCATAAAAATGCTATGCCGAGAACGGACACCGAGAGGTGTACAGTTCCTGGGCAAGCACAGATCCCCAATGCTGTTGTGCCTGTGCATAGGCTGCACGGGGACAGTGAAGAGCAGCACGAGCTTTCAGGGCTGGCACCTTCCTTGTGGCACAAGGAGCCGGACGTTTGCCTTTTCAGAAAAATGCTATGCCGAGAACGGACACCGAGAGGTGTACCGATCCTGGGCAAGCACAGATCCCCAATGCTGTTGTGCCTGTGCATAGGCTGCACGGGGACAGTGAAGAGCAGCACGAGCTTTCAGGGCTGGCACCTTCCTTGTGGGACAAGGAGCCGGACGTTTGCCTTTTCAGAAAAATGCTATGCCGAGAACGGACACCGAGAGGTGTACAGTTCCTGGGCAAGCACAGATCCCCAATGCTGTTGTGCCTGTGCATAGGCTGCACGGGGACAGTGAAGAGCAGCACGAGCTTTCAGGCCTGGCAGCTTCCTTGTGGGACAAGGAGCCGGACGTTTGCCTTTTCGGAAGAGCCTCTGCCGAGAACGAGCGCCGTGAGATGTGCCGCCTGTGGGCAAGCACAGATCCCCAATGCTGTTGTGCCTGTGCATAGGCTGCACGGGGACAGTGAAGAGCAGCACGAGCTTTCAGGGCTGGCACCTTCCTTGTGGGACAAGGAGCCGGACGTTTGCCTTTTCAGAAAAATGCTATGCCGAGAACGGACACCGAGAGGTGTACCGATCCTGGGCAAGCACAGATCCCCAATGCTGTTGTGCCTGTGCATAGGCTGCACGGGGACAGTGAAGAGCAGCACGAGCTTTCAGGCCTGGCAGCTTCCTTGTGGGACAAGGAGCCGGACGTTTGCCTTTTCGGAAGAGCCTCTGCCGAGAACGAGCGCCGTGAGATGTGCCGCCTGTGGGCAAGCACAGATCCCCAATGCTGTTGTGCCTGTGCATAGGCTGCACGGGGACAGTGAAGAGCAGCACGAGCTTTCAGGGCTGGCACCTTCCTTGTGGGACAAGGAGCCGGACGTTTGCCTTTTCAGAAAAATGCTATGCCGAGAACGGACACCGAGAGGTGTACAGTTCCTGGGCAAGCACAGATCCCCAATGCTGTTGTGCCTGTGCATAAGCTGCACGGGGACAGTGAAGAGCAGCACGAGCTTTCAGGGCTGGCACCTTCCTTGTGGCACAAGGAGCCGGACGTTTGCCTTTTCAGAAAAATGCTATGCCGAGAACGGACACCGAGAGGTGTACCGATCCTGGGCAAGCACAGATCCCCAATGCTGTTGTGCCTGTGCATAGGCTGCACGGGGACAGTGAAGAGCAGCACGAGCTTTCAGGCCTGGCAGCTTCCTTGTGGGACAAGGAGCCGGACGTTTGCCTTTTCGGAAGAGCCTCTGCCGAGAACGAGCGCCGTGAGATGTGCCGCCTGTGGGCAAGCACAGATCCCCAATGCTGTTGTGCCTGTGCATAGGCTGCACGGGGACAGTGAAGAGCAGCACGAGCTTTCAGGGCTGGCACCTTCCTTGTGGCACAAGGAGCCGGACGTTTGCCTTTTCAGAAAAATGCTATGCCGAGAACGGACACCGAGAGGTGTACAGTTCCTGGGCAAGCACAGATCCCCAATGCTGTTGTGCCTGTGCATAGGCTGCACGGGGACAGTGAAGAGCAGCACGAGCTTTCAGGGCTGGCACCTTCCTTGTGGGACAAGGAGCCGGACGTTTGCCTTTTCAGAAAAATGCTATGCCGAGAACGGACACCGAGAGGTGTACCGATCCTGGGCAAGCACAGATCCCCAATGCTGTTGTGCCTGTGCATAGGCTGCACGGGGACAGTGAAGAGCAGCACGAGCTTTCAGGGCTGGCACCTTCCTTGTGGGACAAGGAGCCGGACGTTTGCCTTTTCAGAAAAATGCTATGCCGAGAACGGACACCGAGAGGTGTACAGTTCCTGGGCAAGCACAGATCCCCAATGCTGTTGTGCCTGTGCATAGGCTGCACGGGGACAGTGAAGAGCAGCACGAGCTTTCAGGCCTGGCAGCTTCCTTGTGGGACAAGGAGCCGGACGTTTGGCTTTTCGGAAGAGCCTCTGCCGAGAACGAGCGCCGTGAGATGTGCCGCCTGTGGGCAAGCACAGATCCCCAATGCTGTTGTGCCTGTGCATAGGCTGCACGGGGACAGTGAAGAGCAGCACGAGCTTTCAGGGCTGGCACCTTCCTTGTAGCACAAGGAGCCGGACGTTTGCCTTTTCAGAAAAATGCTATGCCGAGAACGGACACCGAGAGGTGTACAGTTCCTGGGCAAGCACAGATCCCCAATGCTGTTGTGCCTGTGCATAGGCTGCACGGGGACAGTGAAGAGCAGCACGAGCTTTCAGGGCTGGCACCTTCCTTGTGGGACAAGGAGCCGGACGTTTGCCTTTTCAGAAAAATGCTATGCCGAGAACGGACACCGAGAGGTGTACAGTTCCTGGGCAAGCACAGATCCCCAATGCTGTTGTGCCTGTGCATAGGCTGCACGGGGACAGTGAAGAGCAGCACGAGCTTTCAGGCCTGGCAGCTTCCTTGTGGGACAAGGAGCCGGACGTTTGGCTTTTCGGAAGAGCCTCTGCCGAGAACGAGCGCCGTGAGATGTGCCGCCTGTGGGCAAGCACAGATCCCCAATGCTGTTGTGCCTGTGCATAGGCTGCACGGGGACAGTGAAGAGCAGCACGAGCTTTCAGGGCTGGCACCTTCCTTGTAGCACAAGGAGCCGGACGTTTGCCTTTTCAGAAAAATGCTATGCCGAGAACGGACACCGAGAGGTGTACAGTTCCTGGGCAAGCACAGATCCCCAATGCTGTTGTGCCTGTGCATAGGCTGCACGGGGACAGTGAAGAGCAGCACGAGCTTTCAGGCCTGGCAGCTTCCTTGTGGGACAAGGAGCCGGACGTTTGCCTTTTCGGAAGAGCCTCTGCCGAGAACGAGCGCCGTGAGATGTGCCGCCTGTGGGCAAGCACAGATCCCCAATGCTGTTGTGCCTGTGCATAGGCTGCACGGGGACAGTGAAGAGCAGCACGAGCTTTCAGGCCTGGCAGCTTCCTTGTGGGACAAGGAGCCGGACGTTTGCCTTTTCAGAAAAATGCTATGCCGAGAACGGACACCGAGAGGTGTACAGATCCTGGGCAAGCACAGATCCCCAATGCTGTTGTGCCTGTGCATAGGCTGCACGGGGACAGTGAAGAGCAGCACGAGCTTTCAGAGCTGGCACCTTCCTTGTGGGACAAGGAGCCGGACGTTTGCCTTTTCAGAAAAATGCTATGCCGAGAACGGACACCGAGAGGTGTACCGATCCTGGGCAAGCACAGATCCCCAATGCTGTTGTGCCTGTGCATAGGCTGCACGGGGACAGTGAAGAGCAGCACGAGCTTTCAGGGCTGGCACCTTCCTTGTGGGACAAGGAGCCGGACGTTTGCCTTTTCAGAAAAATGCTATGCCGAGAACGGACACCGAGAGGTGTACCGATCCTGGGCAAGCACAGATCCCCAATGCTGTTGTGCCTGTGCATAGGCTGCACGGGGACAGTGAAGAGCAGCACGAGCTTTCAGGGCTGGCACCTTCCTTGTGGGACAAGGAGCCGGACGTTTGCCTTTTCAGAAAAATGCTATGCCGAGAACGGACACCGAGAGGTGTACAGTTCCTGGGCAAGCACAGATCCCCAATGCTGTTGTGCCTGTGCATAGGCTGCACGGGGACAGTGAAGAGCAGCACGAGCTTTCAGGGCTGGCACCTTCCTTGTGGGACAAGGAGCCGGACGTTTGCCTTTTCAGAAAAATGCTATGCCGAGAACGGACACCGAGAGGTGTACAGTTCCTGGGCAAGCACAGATCCCCAATGCTGTTGTGCCTGTGCATAGGCTGCACGGGGACAGTGAAGAGCAGCACGAGCTTTCAGGGCTGGCACCTTCCTTGTGGCACAAGGAGCCGGACGTTTGCCTTTTCAGAAAAATGCTATGCCGAGAACGGACACCGAGAGGTGTACAGATCCTGGCCAAGCACAGATCCCCAATGCTGTTGTGCCTGTGCATAGGCTGCACGGGGACAGTGAAGAGCAGCACGAGCTTTCAGGGCTGGCACCTTCCTTGTGGGACAAGGAGCCGGACGTTTGCCTTTTCAGAAAAATGCTATGCCGAGAACGGACACCGAGAGGTGTACCGATCCTGGGCAAGCACAGATCCCCAATGCTGTTGTGCCTGTGCATAGGCTGCACGGGGACAGTGAAGAGCAGCACGAGCTTTCAGGGCTGGCACCTTCCTTGTGGGACAAGGAGCCGGACGTTTGCCTTTTCAGAAAAATGCTATGCCGAGAACGGACATCGAGAGGTGTACAGTTCCTGGGCAAGCACAGATCCCCAATGCTGTTGTGCCTGTGCATAGGCTGCACGGGGACAGTGAAGAGCAGCACGAGCTTTCAGGGCTGGCACCTTCCTTGTGGCACAAGGAGCCGGACGTTTGCCTTTTCGGAAGAGCCTCTGCCGAGAAAGAGCGCCGTGAGATGTGCCGCCTGTGGGCAATCACAGATCCCCAATGCTGTTGTGCCTGTGCATAGGCTGCACGGGGACAGTGAAGAGCAGCACGAGCTTTCAGGGCTGGCACCTTCCTTGTGGGACAAGGAGCCGGACGTTTGCCTTTTCAGAAAAATGCTATGCCGAGAACGGACACCGAGAGGTGTACAGTTCCTGGGCAAGCACAGATCCCCAATGCTGTTGTGCCTGTGCATAGGCTGCACGGGGACAGTGAAGAGCAGCACGAGCTTTCAGGGCTGGCACCTTCCTTGTGGGACATGGAGCCGGACGTTTGCCTTTTCAGAAAAATGCTATGCCGAGAACGGACACCGAGAGGTGTACCGATCCTGGGCAAGCACAGATCCCCAATGCTGTTGTGCCTGTGCATAGGCTGCACGGGGACAGTGAAGAGCAGCACGAGCTTTCAGGGCTGGCACCTTCCTTGTGGGACAAGGAGCCGGACGTTTGCCTTTTCAGAAAAATGCTATGCCGAGAACGGACACCGAGAGGTGTACAGTTCCTGGGCAAGCACAGATCCCCAATGCTGTTGTGCCTGTGCATAGGCTGCACGGGGACAGTGAAGAGCAGCACGAGCTTTCAGGCCTGGCAGCTTCCTTGTGGGACAAGGAGCCGGACGTTTGCCTTTTCAGAAAAATGCTATGCCGAGAACGGACACCGAGAGGTGTACAGTTTCTGGGCAAGCACAGATCCCCAATGCTGTTGTGCCTGTGCATAGGCTGCACGGGGACAGTGAAGAGCAGCACGAGCTTTCAGGGCTGGCACCTTCCTTGTGGGACAAGGAGCCGGACGTTTGCCTTTTCAGAAAAATGCTATGCCGAGAACGGACACCGAGAGGTGTACAGATCCTGGGCAAGCACAGATCCCCAATGCTGTTGTGCCTGTGCATAGGCTGCACGGGGACAGTGAAGAGCAGCACGAGCTTTCAGGGCTGGCACCTTCCTTGTGGGACAAGGAGCCGGACGTTTGCCTTTTCAGAAAAATGCTATGCCGAGAACGGACACCGAGAGGTGTACAGTTCCTGGGCAAGCACAGATCCCCAATGCTGTTGTGCCTGTGCATAGGCTGCACGGGGACAGTGAAGAGCAGCACGAGCTTTCAGGGCTGGCACCTTCCTTGTGGGACAAGGAGCCGGACGTTTGCCTTTTCAGAAAAATGCTATGCCGAGAACGGACACCGAGAGGTGTACAGTTCCTGGGCAAGCACAGATCCCCAATGCTGTTGTGCCTGTGCATAGGCTGCACGGGGACAGTGAAGAGCAGCACGAGCTTTCAGGCCTGGCAGCTTCCTTGTGGGACAAGGAGCCGGACGTTTGCCTTTTCGGAAGAGCCTCTGCCGAGAACGAGCGCCGTGAGATGTGCCGCCTGTGGGCAAGCACAGATCCCCAATGCTGTTGTGCCTGTGCATAGGCTGCACGGGGACAGTGAAGAGCAGCACGAGCTTTCAGGCCTGGCAGCTTCCTTGTGGGACAAGGAGCCGGACGTTTGCCTTTTCGGAAGAGCCTCTGCCGAGAACGAGCGCCGTGAGATGTGCCGCCTGTGGGCAAGCACAGATCCCCAATGCTGTTGTGCCTGTGCATAGGCTGCACGGGGACAGTGAAGAGCAGCACGAGCTTTCAGGGCTGGCACCTTCCTTGTGGCACAAGGAGCCGGACGTTTGCCTTTTCAGAAAAATGCTATGCCGAGAACGGACACCGAGAGGTGTACAGTTCCTGGGCAAGCACAGATCCCCAATGCTGTTGTGCCTGTGCATAGGCTGCACGGGGACAGTGAAGAGCAGCACGAGCTTTCAGGGCTGGCACCTTCCTTGTGGGACAAGGAGCCGGACGTTTGCCTTTTCAGAAAAATGCTATGCCGAGAACGGACACCGAGAGGTGTACAGTTCCTGGGCAAGCACAGATCCCCAATGCTGTTGTGCCTGTGCATAGGCTGCACGGGGACAGTGAAGAGCAGCACGAGCTTTCAGGCCTGGCAGCTTCCTTGTGGGACAAGGAGCCGGACGTTTGCCTTTTCGGAAGAGCCTCTGCCGAGAACGAGCGCCGTGAGATGTGCCGCCTGTGGGCAAGCACAGATCCCCAATGCTGTTGTGCCTGTGCATAGGCTGCACGGGGACAGTGAAGAGCAGCACGAGCTTTCAGGGCTGGCACCTTCCTTGTGGGACAAGGAGCCGGACGTTTGCCTTTTCGGAAGAGCCTCTGCCGAGAACGAGCGCCGTGAGATGTGCCGCCTGTGGGCAAGCACAGATCCCCAATGCTGTTGTGCCTGTGCATAGGCTGCACGGGGACAGTGAAGAGCAGCACGAGCTTTCACGCCTGGCAGCTTCCTTGTGGGACAAGGAGCCGGACGTTTGGCTTTTCGGAAGAGCCTCTGCCGAGAACGAGCGCCGTGAGATGTGCCGCCTGTGGGCAAGCACAGATCCCCAATGCTGTTGTGCCTGTGCATAGGCTGCACGGGGACAGTGAAGAGCAGCACGAGCTTTCAGGCCTGGCAGCTTCCTTGTGGGACAAGGAGCCGGACGTTTGCCTTTTCAGAAAAATGCTATGCCGAGAACGGACATCGAGAGGTGTACAGTTCCTGGGCAAGCACAGATCCCCAATGCTGTTGTGCCTGTGCATAGGCTGCACGGGGACAGTGAAGAGCAGCACGAGCTTTCAGGGCTGGCACCTTCCTTGTGGGACATGGAGCCGGACGTTTGCCTTTTCAGAAAAATGCTATGCCGAGAACGGACACCGAGAGGTGTACCGATCCTGGGCAAGCACAGATCCCCAATGCTGTTGTGCCTGTGCATAGGCTGCACGGGGACAGTGAAGAGCAGCACGAGCTTTCAGGGCTGGCACCTTCCTTGTGGGACAAGGAGCCGGACGTTTGCCTTTTCAGAAAAATGCTATGCCGAGAACGGACACCGAGAGGTGTACCGATCCTGGGCAAGCACAGATCCCCAATGCTGTTGTGCCTGTGCATAGGCTGCACGGGGACAGTGAAGAGCAGCACGAGCTTTCAGGGCTGGCACCTTCCTTGTGGCACAAGGAGCCGGACGTTTGCCTTTTCAGAAAAATGCTATGCCGAGAACGGACACCGAGAGGTGTACAGTTCCTGGGCAAGCACAGATCCCCAATGCTGTTGTGCCTGTGCATAGGCTGCACGGGGACAGTGAAGAGCAGCACGAGCTTTCAGGGCTGGCACCTTCCTTGTGGGACAAGGAGCCGGACGTTTGCCTTTTCAGAAAAATGCTATGCCGAGAACGGACACCGAGAGGTGTACAGTTCCTGGGCAAGCACAGATCCCCAATGCTGTTGTGCCTGTGCATAGGCTGCACGGGGACAGTGAAGAGCAGCACGAGCTTTCAGGCCTGGCAGCTTCCTTGTGGGACAAGGAGCCGGACGTTTGCCTTTTCGGAAGAGCCTCTGCCGAGAAAGAGCGCCGTGAGATGTGCCGCCTGTGGGCAAGCACAGATCCCCAATGCTGTTGTGCCTGTGCATAGGCTGCACGGGGACAGTGAAGAGCAGCACGAGCTTTCAGGGCTGGCACCTTCCTTGTGGCACAAGGAGCCGGACGTTTGCCTTTTCAGAAAAATGCTATGCCGAGAACGGACACCGAGAGGTGTACAGTTCCTGGGCAAGCACAGATCCCCAATGCTGTTGTGCCTGTGCATAGGCTGCACGGGGACAGTGAAGAGCAGCACGAGCTTTCAGGGCTGGCACCTTCCTTGTGGGACAAGGAGCCGGACGTTTGCCTTTTCAGAAAAATGCTATGCCGAGAACGGACACCGAGAGGTGTACAGTTCCTGGGCAAGCACAGATCCCCAATGCTGTTGTGCCTGTGCATAGGCTGCACGGGGACAGTGAAGAGCAGCACGAGCTTTCAGGGCTGGCACCTTCCTTGTGGGACAAGGAGCCGGACGTTTGCCTTTTCAGAAAAATGCTATGCCGAGAACGGACACCGAGAGGTGTACAGTTCCTGGGCAAGCACAGATCCCCAATGCTGTTGTGCCTGTGCATAGGCTGCACGGGGACAGTGAAGAGCAGCACGAGCTTTCAGGGCTGGCACCTTCCTTGTGGGACAAGGAGCCGGACGTTTGCCTTTTCAGAAAAATGCTATGCCGAGAACGGACACCGAGAGGTGTACAGTTCCTGGGCAAGCACAGATCCCCAATGCTGTTGTGCCTGTGCATAGGCTGCACGGGGACAGTGAAGAGCAGCACGAGCTTTCAGGGCTGGCACCTTCCTTGTGGGACAAGGAGCCGGACGTTTGCCTTTTCAGAAAAATGCTATGCCGAGAACGGACACCGAGAGGTGTACAGTTCCTGGGCAAGCACAGATCCCCAATGCTGTTGTGCCTGTGCATAGGCTGCACGGGGACAGTGAAGAGCAGCACGAGCTTTCAGGCCTGGCAGCTTCCTTGTGGGACAAGGAGCCGGACGTTTGCCTTTTCGGAAGAGCCTCTGCCGAGAACGAGCGCCGTGAGATGTGCCGCCTGTGGGCAAGCACAGATCCCCAATGCTGTTGTGCCTGTGCATAGGCTGCACGGGGACAGTGAAGAGCAGCACGAGCTTTCAGGCCTGGCAGCTTCCTTGTGGGACAAGGAGCCGGACGTTTGCCTTTTCGGAAGAGCCTCTGCCGAGAACGAGCGCCGTGAGATGTGCCGCCTGTGGGCAAGCACAGATCCCCAATGCTGTTGTGCCTGTGCATAGGCTGCACGGGGACAGTGAAGAGCAGCACGAGCTTTCAGGGCTGGCACCTTCCTTGTGGCACAAGGAGCCGGACGTTTGCCTTTTCAGAAAAATGCTATGCCGAGAACGGACACCGAGAGGTGTACAGTTCCTGGGCAAGCACAGATCCCCAATGCTGTTGTGCCTGTGCATAGGCTGCACGGGGACAGTGAAGAGCAGCACGAGCTTTCAGGGCTGGCACCTTCCTTGTGGGACAAGGAGCCGGACGTTTGCCTTTTCAGAAAAATGCTATGCCGAGAACGGACACCGAGAGGTGTACAGTTCCTGGGCAAGCACAGATCCCCAATGCTGTTGTGCCTGTGCATAGGCTGCACGGGGACAGTGAAGAGCAGCACGAGCTTTCAGGCCTGGCAGCTTCCTTGTGGGACAAGGAGCCGGACGTTTGCCTTTTCGGAAGAGCCTCTGCCGAGAACGAGCGCCGTGAGATGTGCCGCCTGTGGGCAAGCACAGATCCCCAATGCTGTTGTGCCTGTGCATAGGCTGCACGGGGACAGTGAAGAGCAGCACGAGCTTTCAGGGCTGGCACCTTCCTTGTGGGACAAGGAGCCGGACGTTTGCCTTTTCAGAAAAATGCTATGCCGAGAACGGACACCGAGAGGTGTACCGATCCTGGGCAAGCACAGATCCCCAATGCTGTTGTGCCTGTGCATAGGCTGCACGGGGACAGTGAAGAGCAGCACGAGCTTTCAGGGCTGGCACCTTCCTTGTGGGACAAGGAGCCGGACGTTTGCCTTTTCGGAAGAGCCTCTGCCGAGAACGAGCGCCGTGAGATGTGCCGCCTGTGGGCAAGCACAGATCCCCAATGCTGTTGTGCCTGTGCATAGGCTGCACGGGGACAGTGAAGAGCAGCACGAGCTTTCACGCCTGGCAGCTTCCTTGTGGGACAAGGAGCCGGACGTTTGCCTTTTCGGAAGAGCCTCTGCCGAGAACGAGCGCCGTGAGATGTGCCGCCTGTGGGCAAGCACAGATCCCCAATGCTGTTGTGCCTGTGCATAGGCTGCACGGGGACAGTGAAGAGCAGCACGAGCTTTCAGGCCTGGCAGCTTCCTTGTGGGACAAGGAGCCGGACGTTTGCCTTTTCAGAAAAATGCTATGCCGAGAACGGACATCGAGAGGTGTACAGTTCCTGGGCAAGCACAGATCCCCAATGCTGTTGTGCCTGTGCATAGGCTGCACGGGGACAGTGAAGAGCAGCACGAGCTTTCAGGGCTGGCACCTTCCTTGTGGGACATGGAGCCGGACGTTTGCCTTTTCAGAAAAATGCTATGCCGAGAACGGACACCGAGAGGTGTACCGATCCTGGGCAAGCACAGATCCCCAATGCTGTTGTGCCTGTGCATAGGCTGCACGGGGACAGTGAAGAGCAGCACGAGCTTTCAGGGCTGGCACCTTCCTTGTGGGACAAGGAGCCGGACGTTTGCCTTTTCAGAAAAATGCTATGCCGAGAACGGACACCGAGAGGTGTACCGATCCTGGGCAAGCACAGATCCCCAATGCTGTTGTGCCTGTGCATAGGCTGCACGGGGACAGTGAAGAGCAGCACGAGCTTTCAGGGCTGGCACCTTCCTTGTGGCACAAGGAGCCGGACGTTTGCCTTTTCAGAAAAATGCTATGCCGAGAACGGACACCGAGAGGTGTACAGTTCCTGGGCAAGCACAGATCCCCAATGCTGTTGTGCCTGTGCATAGGCTGCACGGGGACAGTGAAGAGCAGCACGAGCTTTCAGGGCTGGCACCTTCCTTGTGGGACAAGGAGCCGGACGTTTGCCTTTTCAGAAAAATGCTATGCCGAGAACGGACACCGAGAGGTGTACAGTTCCTGGGCAAGCACAGATCCCCAATGCTGTTGTGCCTGTGCATAGGCTGCACGGGGACAGTGAAGAGCAGCACGAGCTTTCAGGCCTGGCAGCTTCCTTGTGGGACAAGGAGCCGGACGTTTGCCTTTTCGGAAGAGCCTCTGCCGAGAAAGAGCGCCGTGAGATGTGCCGCCTGTGGGCAAGCACAGATCCCCAATGCTGTTGTGCCTGTGCATAGGCTGCACGGGGACAGTGAAGAGCAGCACGAGCTTTCAGGGCTGGCACCTTCCTTGTGGCACAAGGAGCCGGACGTTTGCCTTTTCAGAAAAATGCTATGCCGAGAACGGACACCGAGAGGTGTACAGTTCCTGGGCAAGCACAGATCCCCAATGCTGTTGTGCCTGTGCATAGGCTGCACGGGGACAGTGAAGAGCAGCACGAGCTTTCAGGGCTGGCACCTTCCTTGTGGGACAAGGAGCCGGACGTTTGCCTTTTCAGAAAAATGCTATGCCGAGAACGGACACCGAGAGGTGTACAGTTCCTGGGCAAGCACAGATCCCCAATGCTGTTGTGCCTGTGCATAGGCTGCACGGGGACAGTGAAGAGCAGCACGAGCTTTCAGGGCTGGCACCTTCCTTGTGGGACAAGGAGCCGGACGTTTGCCTTTTCAGAAAAATGCTATGCCGAGAACGGACACCGAGAGGTGTACAGTTCCTGGGCAAGCACAGATCCCCAATGCTGTTGTGCCTGTGCATAGGCTGCACGGGGACAGTGAAGAGCAGCACGAGCTTTCAGGGCTGGCACCTTCCTTGTGGCACAAGGAGCCGGACGTTTGGCTTTTCGGAAGAGCCTCTGCCGAGAACGAGCGCCGTGAGATGTGCCGCCTGTGGGCAAGCACAGATCCCCAATGCTGTTGTGCCTGTGCATAGGCTGCACGGGGACAGTGAAGAGCAGCACGAGCTTTCAGGGCTGGCACCTTCCTTGTGGGACAAGGAGCCGGACGTTTGCCTTTTCAGAAAAATGCTATGCCGAGAACGGACACCGAGAGGTGTACAGTTCCTGGGCAAGCACAGATCCCCAATGCTGTTGTGCCTGTGCATAGGCTGCACGGGGACAGTGAAGAGCAGCACGAGCTTTCAGGGCTGGCACCTTCCTTGTGGGACAAGGAGCCGGACGTTTGCCTTTTCAGAAAAATGCTATGCCGAGAACGGACACCGAGAGGTGTACAGTTCCTGGGCAAGCACAGATCCCCAATGCTGTTGTGCCTGTGCATAGGCTGCACGGGGACAGTGAAGAGCAGCACGAGCTTTCAGGGCTGGCACCTTCCTTGTGGGACAAGGAGCCGGACGTTTGCCTTTTCAGAAAAATGCTATGCCGAGAACGGACACCGAGAGGTGTACCGATCCTGGGCAAGCACAGATCCCCAATGCTGTTGTGCCTGTGCATAGGCTGCACGGGGACAGTGAAGAGCAGCACGAGCTTTCAGGGCTGGCACCTTCCTTGTGGGACAAGGAGCCGGACGTTTGCCTTTTCAGAAAAATGCTATGCCGAGAACGGACACCGAGAGGTGTACCGATCCTGGGCAAGCACAGATCCCCAATGCTGTTGTGCCTGTGCATAGGCTGCACGGGGACAGTGAAGAGCAGCACGAGCTTTCAGGCCTGGCAGCTTCCTTGTGGGACAAGGAGCCGGACGTTTGCCTTTTCGGAAGAGCCTCTGCCGAGAACGAGCGCCGTGAGATGTGCCGCCTGTGGGCAAGCACAGATCCCCAATGCTGTTGTGCCTGTGCATAGGCTGCACGGGGACAGTGAAGAGCAGCACGAGCTTTCAGGGCTGGCACCTTCCTTGTGGGACAAGGAGCCGGACGTTTGCCTTTTCAGAAAAATGCTATGCCGAGAACGGACACCGAGAGGTGTACAGTTCCTGGGCAAGCACAGATCCCCAATGCTGTTTTGCCTGTGCATAGGCTGCACGGGGACAGTGAAGAGCAGCACGAGCTTTCAGGGCTGGCACCTTCCTTGTGGGACAAGGAGCCGGACGTTTGCCTTTTCAGAAAAATGCTATGCCGAGAACGGACATCGAGAGGTGTACAGTTTGTGGGCAAGCACAGATCCCCAATGCTGTTGTGCCTGTGCATAGGCTGCACGGGGACAGTGAAGAGCAGCACGAGCTTTCAGGCCTGGCAGCTTCCTTGTGGGACAAGGAGCCGGACGTTTGCCTTTTCGGAAGAGCCTCTGCCGAGAACGAGCGCCGTGAGATGTGCCGCCTGTGGGCAAGCACAGATCCCCAATGCTGTTGTGCCTGTGCATAGGCTGCACGGGGACAGTGAAGAGCAGCACGAGCTTTCAGGCCTGGCACCTTCCTTGTGGGACAAGGAGCCGGACGTTTGCCTTTTCAGAAAAATGCTATGCCGAGAACGGACACCGAGAGGTGTACAGTTCCTGGGCAAGCACAGATCCCCAATGCTGTTGTGCCTGTGCATAGGCTGCACGGGGACAGTGAAGAGCAGCACGAGCTTTCAGGCCTGGCAGCTTCCTTGTGGGACAAGGAGCCGGACGTTTGCCTTTTCGGAAGAGCCTCTGCCGAGAACGAGCGCCGTGAGATGTGCCGCCTGTGGGCAAGCACAGATCCCCAATGCTGTTGTGCCTGTGCATAGGCTGCACGGGGACAGTGAAGAGCAGCACGAGCTTTCAGGGCTGGCACCTTCCTTGTGGGACAAGGAGCCGGACGTTTGCCTTTTCAGAAAAATGCTATGCCGAGAACGGACATCGAGAGGTGTACAGTTTCTGGGCAAGCACAGATCCCCAATGCTGTTGTGCCTGTGCATAGGCTGCACGGGGACAGTGAAGAGCAGCACGAGCTTTCAGGGCTGGCACCTTCCTTGTGGCACAAGGAGCCGGACGTTTGCCTTTTCAGAAAAATGCTATGCCGAGAACGGACACCGAGAGGTGTACAGTTCCTGGGCAAGCACAGATCCCCAATGCTGTTGTGCCTGTGCATAGGCTGCACGGGGACAGTGAAGAGCAGCACGAGCTTTCAGGGCTGGCACCTTCCTTGTGGGACAAGGAGCCGGACGTTTGCCTTTTCAGAAAAATGCTATGCCGAGAACGGACACCGAGAGGTGTACAGTTCCTGGGCAAGCACAGATCCCCAATGCTGTTGTGCCTGTGCATAGGCTGCACGGGGACAGTGAAGAGCAGCACGAGCTTTCAGGGCTGGCACCTTCCTTGTGGGACAAGGAGCCGGACGTTTGCCTTTTCAGAAAAATGCTATGCCGAGAACGGACACCGAGAGGTGTACAGTTCCTGGGCAAGCACAGATCCCCAATGCTGTTGTGCCTGTGCATAGGCTGCACGGGGACAGTGAAGAGCAGCACGAGCTTTCAGGGCTGGCACCTTCCTTGTGGGACAAGGAGCCGGACGTTTGCCTTTTCAGAAAAATGCTATGCCGAGAACGGACACCGAGAGGTGTACAGATCCTGGGCAAGCACAGATCCCCAATGCTGTTGTGCCTGTGCATAGGCTGCACGGGGACAGTGAAGAGCAGCACGAGCTTTCAGGGCTGGCACCTTCCTTGTGGGACAAGGAGCCGGACGTTTGCCTTTTCAGAAAAATGCTATGCCGAGAACGGACACCGAGAGGTGTACAGTTCCTGGGCAAGCACAGATCCCCAATGCTGTTGTGCCTGTGCATAGGCTGCACGGGGACAGTGAAGAGCAGCACGAGCTTTCAGGGCTGGCACCTTCCTTGTGGGACAAGGAGCCGGACGTTTGCCTTTTCAGAAAAATGCTATGCCGAGAACGGACACCGAGAGGTGTACAGTTCCTGGGCAAGCACAGATCCCCAATGCTGTTGTGCCTGTGCATAGGCTGCACGGGGACAGTGAAGAGCAGCACGAGCTTTCAGGCCTGGCAGCTTCCTTGTGGGACAAGGAGCCGGACGTTTGCCTTTTCGGAAGAGCCTCTGCCGAGAACGAGCGCCGTGAGATGTGCCGCCTGTGGGCAAGCACAGATCCCCAATGCTGTTGTGCCTGTGCATAGGCTGCACGGGGACAGTGAAGAGCAGCACGAGCTTTCAGGCCTGGCAGCTTCCTTGTGGGACAAGGAGCCGGACGTTTGCCTTTTCGGAAGAGCCTCTGCCGAGAACGAGCGCCGTGAGATGTGCCGCCTGTGGGCAAGCACAGATCCCCAATGCTGTTGTGCCTGTGCATAGGCTGCACGGGGACAGTGAAGAGCAGCACGAGCTTTCAGGGCTGGCACCTTCCTTGTGGCACAAGGAGCCGGACGTTTGCCTTTTCAGAAAAATGCTATGCCGAGAACGGACACCGAGAGGTGTACAGTTCCTGGGCAAGCACAGATCCCCAATGCTGTTGTGCCTGTGCATAGGCTGCACGGGGACAGTGAAGAGCAGCACGAGCTTTCAGGGCTGGCACCTTCCTTGTGGGACAAGGAGCCGGACGTTTGCCTTTTCAGAAAAATGCTATGCCGAGAACGGACACCGAGAGGTGTACAGTTCCTGGGCAAGCACAGATCCCCAATGCTGTTGTGCCTGTGCATAGGCTGCACGGGGACAGTGAAGAGCAGCACGAGCTTTCAGGCCTGGCAGCTTCCTTGTGGGACAAGGAGCCGGACGTTTGCCTTTTCGGAAGAGCCTCTGCCGAGAACGAGCGCCGTGAGATGTGCCGCCTGTGGGCAAGCACAGATCCCCAATGCTGTTGTGCCTGTGCATAGGCTGCACGGGGACAGTGAAGAGCAGCACGAGCTTTCAGGGCTGGCACCTTCCTTGTGGGACAAGGAGCCGGACGTTTGCCTTTTCAGAAAAATGCTATGCCGAGAACGGACACCGAGAGGTGTACCGATCCTGGGCAAGCACAGATCCCCAATGCTGTTGTGCCTGTGCATAGGCTGCACGGGGACAGTGAAGAGCAGCACGAGCTTTCAGGGCTGGCACCTTCCTTGTGGGACAAGGAGCCGGACGTTTGCCTTTTCGGAAGAGCCTCTGCCGAGAACGAGCGCCGTGAGATGTGCCGCCTGTGGGCAAGCACAGATCCCCAATGCTGTTGTGCCTGTGCATAGGCTGCACGGGGACAGTGAAGAGCAGCACGAGCTTTCACGCCTGGCAGCTTCCTTGTGGGACAAGGAGCCGGACGTTTGGCTTTTCGGAAGAGCCTCTGCCGAGAACGAGCGCCGTGAGATGTGCCGCCTGTGGGCAAGCACAGATCCCCAATGCTGTTGTGCCTGTGCATAGGCTGCACGGGGACAGTGAAGAGCAGCACGAGCTTTCAGGCCTGGCAGCTTCCTTGTGGGACAAGGAGCCGGACGTTTGCCTTTTCAGAAAAATGCTATGCCGAGAACGGACATCGAGAGGTGTACAGTTCCTGGGCAAGCACAGATCCCCAATGCTGTTGTGCCTGTGCATAGGCTGCACGGGGACAGTGAAGAGCAGCACGAGCTTTCAGGGCTGGCACCTTCCTTGTGGGACATGGAGCCGGACGTTTGCCTTTTCAGAAAAATGCTATGCCGAGAACGGACACCGAGAGGTGTACCGATCCTGGGCAAGCACAGATCCCCAATGCTGTTGTGCCTGTGCATAGGCTGCACGGGGACAGTGAAGAGCAGCACGAGCTTTCAGGGCTGGCACCTTCCTTGTGGGACAAGGAGCCGGACGTTTGCCTTTTCAGAAAAATGCTATGCCGAGAACGGACACCGAGAGGTGTACCGATCCTGGGCAAGCACAGATCCCCAATGCTGTTGTGCCTGTGCATAGGCTGCACGGGGACAGTGAAGAGCAGCACGAGCTTTCAGGGCTGGCACCTTCCTTGTGGCACAAGGAGCCGGACGTTTGCCTTTTCAGAAAAATGCTATGCCGAGAACGGACACCGAGAGGTGTACAGTTCCTGGGCAAGCACAGATCCCCAATGCTGTTGTGCCTGTGCATAGGCTGCACGGGGACAGTGAAGAGCAGCACGAGCTTTCAGGGCTGGCACCTTCCTTGTGGGACAAGGAGCCGGACGTTTGCCTTTTCAGAAAAATGCTATGCCGAGAACGGACACCGAGAGGTGTACAGTTCCTGGGCAAGCACAGATCCCCAATGCTGTTGTGCCTGTGCATAGGCTGCACGGGGACAGTGAAGAGCAGCACGAGCTTTCAGGCCTGGCAGCTTCCTTGTGGGACAAGGAGCCGGACGTTTGCCTTTTCGGAAGAGCCTCTGCCGAGAAAGAGCGCCGTGAGATGTGCCGCCTGTGGGCAAGCACAGATCCCCAATGCTGTTGTGCCTGTGCATAGGCTGCACGGGGACAGTGAAGAGCAGCACGAGCTTTCAGGGCTGGCACCTTCCTTGTGGCACAAGGAGCCGGACGTTTGCCTTTTCAGAAAAATGCTATGCCGAGAACGGACACCGAGAGGTGTACAGTTCCTGGGCAAGCACAGATCCCCAATGCTGTTGTGCCTGTGCATAGGCTGCACGGGGACAGTGAAGAGCAGCACGAGCTTTCAGGGCTGGCACCTTCCTTGTGGGACAAGGAGCCGGACGTTTGCCTTTTCAGAAAAATGCTATGCCGAGAACGGACACCGAGAGGTGTACAGTTCCTGGGCAAGCACAGATCCCCAATGCTGTTGTGCCTGTGCATAGGCTGCACGGGGACAGTGAAGAGCAGCACGAGCTTTCAGGGCTGGCACCTTCCTTGTGGGACAAGGAGCCGGACGTTTGCCTTTTCAGAAAAATGCTATGCCGAGAACGGACACCG
This sequence comes from Buteo buteo, assembly GCF_964188355.1. NCBI lineage: Eukaryota > Metazoa > Chordata > Aves > Accipitriformes > Accipitridae > Buteo > Buteo buteo. The sequence continues at coordinate 9,357,086 of NC_134195.1, read as the reverse complement.
AGAGGTGTACAGTTCCTGGGCAAGCACAGATCCCCAATGCTGTTGTGCCTGTGCATAGGCTGCACGGGGACAGTGAAGAGCAGCACGAGCTTTCAGGGCTGGCACCTTCCTTGTGGCACAAGGAGCCGGACGTTTGGCTTTTCGGAAGAGCCTCTGCCGAGAACGAGCGCCGTGAGATGTGCCGCCTGTGGGCAAGCACAGATCCCCAATGCTGTTGTGCCTGTGCATAGGCTGCACGGGGACAGTGAAGAGCAGCACGAGCTTTCAGGGCTGGCACCTTCCTTGTGGGACAAGGAGCCGGACGTTTGCCTTTTCAGAAAAATGCTATGCCGAGAACGGACACCGAGAGGTGTACAGTTCCTGGGCAAGCACAGATCCCCAATGCTGTTGTGCCTGTGCATAGGCTGCACGGGGACAGTGAAGAGCAGCACGAGCTTTCAGGGCTGGCACCTTCCTTGTGGGACAAGGAGCCGGACGTTTGCCTTTTCAGAAAAATGCTATGCCGAGAACGGACACCGAGAGGTGTACAGTTCCTGGGCAAGCACAGATCCCCAATGCTGTTGTGCCTGTGCATAGGCTGCACGGGGACAGTGAAGAGCAGCACGAGCTTTCAGGGCTGGCACCTTCCTTGTGGGACAAGGAGCCGGACGTTTGCCTTTTCAGAAAAATGCTATGCCGAGAACGGACACCGAGAGGTGTACCGATCCTGGGCAAGCACAGATCCCCAATGCTGTTGTGCCTGTGCATAGGCTGCACGGGGACAGTGAAGAGCAGCACGAGCTTTCAGGGCTGGCACCTTCCTTGTGGGACAAGGAGCCGGACGTTTGCCTTTTCAGAAAAATGCTATGCCGAGAACGGACACCGAGAGGTGTACCGATCCTGGGCAAGCACAGATCCCCAATGCTGTTGTGCCTGTGCATAGGCTGCACGGGGACAGTGAAGAGCAGCACGAGCTTTCAGGCCTGGCAGCTTCCTTGTGGGACAAGGAGCCGGACGTTTGCCTTTTCGGAAGAGCCTCTGCCGAGAACGAGCGCCGTGAGATGTGCCGCCTGTGGGCAAGCACAGATCCCCAATGCTGTTGTGCCTGTGCATAGGCTGCACGGGGACAGTGAAGAGCAGCACGAGCTTTCAGGGCTGGCACCTTCCTTGTGGGACAAGGAGCCGGACGTTTGCCTTTTCAGAAAAATGCTATGCCGAGAACGGACACCGAGAGGTGTACAGTTCCTGGGCAAGCACAGATCCCCAATGCTGTTTTGCCTGTGCATAGGCTGCACGGGGACAGTGAAGAGCAGCACGAGCTTTCAGGGCTGGCACCTTCCTTGTGGGACAAGGAGCCGGACGTTTGCCTTTTCAGAAAAATGCTATGCCGAGAACGGACATCGAGAGCTGTACAGTTTGTGGGCAAGCACAGATCCCCAATGCTGTTGTGCCTGTGCATAGGCTGCACGGGGACAGTGAAGAGCAGCACGAGCTTTCAGGCCTGGCAGCTTCCTTGTGGGACAAGGAGCCGGACGTTTGCCTTTTCGGAAGAGCCTCTGCCGAGAACGAGCGCCGTGAGATGTGCCGCCTGTGGGCAAGCACAGATCCCCAATGCTGTTGTGCCTGTGCATAGGCTGCACGGGGACAGTGAAGAGCAGCACGAGCTTTCAGGCCTGGCACCTTCCTTGTGGGACAAGGAGCCGGACGTTTGCCTTTTCAGAAAAATGCTATGCCGAGAACGGACACCGAGAGGTGTACAGTTCCTGGGCAAGCACAGATCCCCAATGCTGTTGTGCCTGTGCATAGGCTGCACGGGGACAGTGAAGAGCAGCACGAGCTTTCAGGGCTGGCACCTTCCTTGTGGGACAAGGAGCCGGACGTTTGCCTTTTCGGAAGAGCCTCTGCCGAGAACGAGCGCCGTGAGATGTGCCGCCTGTGGGCAAGCACAGATCCCCAATGCTGTTGTGCCTGTGCATAGGCTGCACGGGGACAGTGAAGAGCAGCACGAGCTTTCAGGGCTGGCACCTTCCTTGTGGGACAAGGAGCCGGACGTTTGCCTTTTCAGAAAAATGCTATGCCGAGAACGGACATCGAGAGGTGTACAGTTTCTGGGCAAGCACAGATCCCCAATGCTGTTGTGCCTGTGCATAGGCTGCACGGGGACAGTGAAGAGCAGCACGAGCTTTCAGGGCTGGCACCTTCCTTGTGGGACAAGGAGCCGGACGTTTGCCTTTTCAGAAAAATGCTATGCCGAGAACGGACATCGAGAGGTGTACAGTTCCTGGGCAAGCACAGATCCCCAATGCTGTTGTGCCTGTGCATAGGCTGCACGGGGACAGTGAAGAGCAGCACGAGCTTTCAGGGCTGGCACCTTCCTTGTGGGACAAGGAGCCGGACGTTTGCCTTTTCAGAAAAATGCTATGCCGAGAACGGACACCGAGAGGTGTACAGTTCCTGGGCAAGCACAGATCCCCAATGCTGTTGTGCCTGTGCATAGGCTGCACGGGGACAGTGAAGAGCAGCACGAGCTTTCAGGCCTGGCAGCTTCCTTGTGGGACAAGGAGCCGGACGTTTGCCTTTTCGGAAGAGCCTCTGCCGAGAACGAGCGCCGTGAGATGTGCCGCCTGTGGGCAAGCACAGATCCCCAATGCTGTTGTGCCTGTGCATAGGCTGCACGGGGACAGTGAAGAGCAGCACGAGCTTTCAGGGCTGGCACCTTCCTTGTGGCACAAGGAGCCGGACGTTTGCCTTTTCGGAAGAGCCTCTGCCGAGAACGAGCGCCGTGAGATGTGCCGCCTGTGGGCAAGCACAGATCCCCAATGCTGTTGTGCCTGTGCATAGGCTGCACGGGGACAGTGAAGAGCAGCACGAGCTTTCAGGCCTGGCAGCTTCCTTGTGGGACAAGGAGCCGGACGTTTGCCTTTTCAGAAAAATGCTATGCCGAGAACGGACACCGAGAGGTGTACAGTTCCTGGGCAAGCACAGATCCCCAATGCTGTTGTGCCTGTGCATAGGCTGCACGGGGACAGTGAAGAGCAGCACGAGCTTTCAGGGCTGGCACCTTCCTTGTGGGACAAGGAGCCGGACGTTTGGCTTTTCGGAAGAGCCTCTGCCGAGAACGAGCGCCGTGAGATGTGCCGCCTGTGGGCAAGCACAGATCCCCAATGCTGTTGTGCCTGTGCATAGGCTGCACGGGGACAGTGAAGAGCAGCACGAGCTTTCAGGGCTGGCACCTTCCTTGTGGGACAAGGAGCCGGACGTTTGCCTTTTCAGAAAAATGCTATGCCGAGAACGGACACCGAGAGGTGTACAGTTCCTGGGCAAGCACAGATCCCCAATGCTGTTGTGCCTGTGCATAGGCTGCACGGGGACAGTGAAGAGCAGCACGAGCTTTCAGGGCTGGCACCTTCCTTGTGGCACAAGGAGCCGGACGTTTGCCTTTTCAGAAAAATGCTATGCCGAGAACGGACACCGAGAGGTGTACCGATCCTGGGCAAGCACAGATCCCCAATGCTGTTGTGCCTGTGCATAGGCTGCACGGGGACAGTGAAGAGCAGCACGAGCTTTCAGGCCTGGCAGCTTCCTTGTGGGACAAGGAGCCGGACGTTTGCCTTTTCGGAAGAGCCTCTGCCGAGAACGAGCGCCGTGAGATGTGCCGCCTGTGGGCAAGCACAGATCCCCAATGCTGTTGTGCCTGTGCATAGGCTGCACGGGGACAGTGAAGAGCAGCACGAGCTTTCAGGGCTGGCACCTTCCTTGTGGCACAAGGAGCCGGACGTTTGTTTTTTCAGAAAAATGCTATGCCGAGAACGGACACCGAGAGGTGTACAGTTCCTGGGCAAGCACAGATCCCCAATGCTGTTGTGCCTGTGCATAGGCTGCACGGGGACAGTGAAGAGCAGCACGAGCTTTCAGGCCTGGCAGCTTCCATGTGGGACAAGGAGCCGGACGTTTGCCTTTTCAGAAAAATGCTATGCCGAGAACGGACACCGAGAGGTGTACAGTTCCTGGGCAAGCACAGATCCCCAATGCTGTTGTGCCTGTGCATAGGCTGCACGGGGACAGTGAAGAGCAGCACGAGCTTTCAGGCCTGGCAGCTTCCTTGTGGGACAAGGAGCCGGACGTTTGCCTTTTCGGAAGAGCCTCTGCCGAGAACGAGCGCCGTGAGATGTGCCGCCTGTGGGCAAGCACAGATCCCCAATGCTGTTGTGCCTGTGCATAGGCTGCACGGGGACAGTGAAGAGCAGCACGAGCTTTCAGGGCTGGCACCTTCCTTGTGGCACAAGGAGCCGGACGTTTGCCTTTTCGGAAGAGCCTCTGCCGAGAACGAGCGCCGTGAGATGTGCCGCCTGTGGGCAAGCACAGATCCCCAATGCTGTTGTGCCTGTGCATAGGCTGCACGGGGACAGTGAAGAGCAGCACGAGCTTTCAGGCCTGGCAGCTTCCTTGTGGGACAAGGAGCCGGACGTTTGCCTTTTCAGAAAAATGCTATGCCGAGAACGGACACCGAGAGGTGTACAGTTCCTGGGCAAGCACAGATCCCCAATGCCGTTGTGCCTGTGCATAGGCTGCACGGGGACAGTGAAGAGCAGCACGAGCTTTCAGGGCTGGCACCTTCCTTGTGGGACAAGGAGCCGGACGTTTGCCTTTTCGGAAGAGCCTCTGCCGAGAACGAGCGCCGTGAGATGTGCCGCCTGTGGGCAAGCACAGATCCCCAATGCTGTTGTGCCTGTGCATAGGCTGCACGGGGACAGTGAAGAGCAGCACGAGCTTTCAGGGCTGGCACCTTCCTTGTGGGACAAGGAGCCGGACGTTTGCCTTTTCAGAAAAATGCTATGCCGAGAACGGACACCGAGAGGTGTACAGTTCCTGGGCAAGCACAGATCCCCAATGCTGTTGTGCCTGTGCATAGGCTGCACGGGGACAGTGAAGAGCAGCACGAGCTTTCACGCCTGGCAGCTTCCTTGTGGGACAAGGAGCCGGACGTTTGGCTTTTCGGAAGAGCCTCTGCCGAGAACGAGCGCCGTGAGATGTGCCGCCTGTGGGCAAGCACAGATCCCCAATGCTGTTGTGCCTGTGCATAGGCTGCACGGGGACAGTGAAGAGCAGCACGAGCTTTCAGGGCTGGCACCTTCCTTGTGGGACAAGGAGCCGGACGTTTGCCTTTTCAGAAAAATGCTATGCCGAGAACGGACACCGAGAGGTGTACAGTTCCTGGGCAAGCACAGATCCCCAATGCCGTTGTGCCTGTGCATAGGCTGCACGGGGACAGTGAAGAGCAGCACGAGCTTTCAGGGCTGGCACCTTCCTTGTGGGACAAGGAGCCGGACGTTTGCCTTTTCGGAAGAGCCTCTGCCGAGAACGAGCGCCGTGAGATGTGCCGCCTGTGGGCAAGCACAGATCCCCAATGCTGTTGTGCCTGTGCATAGGCTGCACGGGGACAGTGAAGAGCAGCACGAGCTTTCAGGGCTGGCACCTTCCTTGTGGGACAAGGAGCCGGACGTTTGCCTTTTCAGAAAAATGCTATGCCGAGAACGGACACCGAGAGGTGTACAGTTCCTGGGCAAGCACAGATCCCCAATGCTGTTGTGCCTGTGCATAGGCTGCACGGGGACAGTGAAGAGCAGCACGAGCTTTCACGCCTGGCAGCTTCCTTGTGGGACAAGGAGCCGGACGTTTGGCTTTTCGGAAGAGCCTCTGCCGAGAACGAGCGCCGTGAGATGTGCCGCCTGTGGGCAAGCACAGATCCCCAATGCTGTTGTGCCTGTGCATAGGCTGCACGGGGACAGTGAAGAGCAGCACGAGCTTTCAGGCCTGGCAGCTTCCTTGTGGGACAAGGAGCCGGACGTTTGCCTTTTCAGAAAAATGCTATGCCGAGAACGGACATCGAGAGGTGTACAGTTCCTGGGCAAGCACAGATCCCCAATGCTGTTGTGCCTGTGCATAGGCTGCACGGGGACAGTGAAGAGCAGCACGAGCTTTCAGGGCTGGCACCTTCCTTGTGGGACAAGGAGCCGGACGTTTGCCTTTTCAGAAAAATGCTATGCCGAGAACGGACACCGAGAGGTGTACAGTTCCTGGGCAAGCACAGATCCCCAATGCTGTTGTGCCTGTGCATAGGCTGCACGGGGACAGTGAAGAGCAGCACGAGCTTTCAGGGCTGGCACCTTCCTTGTGGGACAAGGAGCCGGACGTTTGCCTTTTCAGAAAAATGCTATGCCGAGAACGGACACCGAGAGGTGTACAGTTCCTGGGCAAGCACAGATCCCCAATGCTGTTGTGCCTGTGCATAGGCTGCACGGGGACAGTGAAGAGCAGCACGAGCTTTCAGGGCTGGCACCTTCCTTGTGGGACAAGGAGCCGGACGTTTGCCTTTTCAGAAAAATGCTATGCCGAGAACGGACACCGAGAGGTGTACAGTTCCTGGGCAAGCACAGATCCCCAATGCTGCTGTGCCTGTGCATAGGCTGCACGGGGACAGTGAAGAGCAGCACGAGCTTTCAGGGCTGGCACCTTCCTTGGGGGACAAGGAGCCGGACGTTTGCCTTTTCAGAAAAATGCTATGCCGAGAACGGACACCGAGAGGTGTACAGTTCCTGGGCAAGCACAGATCCCCAATGCTGTTGTGCCTGTGCATAGGCTGCACGGGGACAGTGAAGAGCAGCACGAGCTTTCAGGCCTGGCAGCTTCCTTGTGGGACAAGGAGCCGGACGTTTGGCTTTTCGGAAGAGCCTCTGCCGAGAACGAGCGCCGTGAGATGTGCCGCCTGTGGGCAAGCACAGATCCCCAATGCTGTTGTGCCTGTGCATAGGCTGCACGGGGACAGTGAAGAGCAGCACGAGCTTTCAGGGCTGGCACCTTCCTTGTGGGACAAGGAGCCGGACGTTTGCCTTTTCAGAAAAATGCTATGCCGAGAACGGACACCGAGAGGTGTACCGATCCTGGGCAAGCACAGATCCCCAATGCTGTTGTGCCTGTGCATAGGCTGCACGGGGACAGTGAAGAGCAGCACGAGCTTTCAGGGCTGGCACCTTCCTTGTGGGACAAGGAGCCGGACGTTTGCCTTTTCAGAAAAATGCTATGCCGAGAACGGACACCGAGAGGTGTACCGATCCTGGGCAAGCACAGATCCCCAATGCTGTTGTGCCTGTGCATAGGCTGCACGGGGACAGTGAAGAGCAGCACGAGCTTTCAGGCCTGGCACCTTCCTTGTGGGACAAGGAGCCGGACGTTTGCCTTTTCAGAAAAATGCTATGCCGAGAACGGACACCGAGAGGTGTACCGATCCTGGGCAAGCACAGATCCCCAATGCTGTTGTGCCTGTGCATAGGCTGCACGGGGACAGTGAAGAGCAGCACGAGCTTTCAGGGCTGGCACCTTCCTTGTGGGACAAGGAGCCGGACGTTTGCCTTTTCAGAAAAATGCTATGCCGAGAACGGACACCGAGAGGTGTACAGTTCCTGGGCAAGCACAGATCCCCAATGCTGTTGTGCCTGTGCATAGGCTGCACGGGGACAGTGAAGAGCAGCACGAGCTTTCAGGCCTGGCAGCTTCCTTGTGGGACAAGGAGCCGGACGTTTGGCTTTTCGGAAGAGCCTCTGCCGAGAACGAGCGCCGTGAGATGTGCCGCCTGTGGGCAAGCACAGATCCCCAATGCTGTTGTGCCTGTGCATAGGCTGCACGGGGACAGTGAAGAGCAGCACGAGCTTTCAGGGCTGGCACCTTCCTTGTGGGACAAGGAGCCGGACGTTTGCCTTTTCAGAAAAATGCTATGCCGAGAACGGACACCGAGAGGTGTACCGATCCTGGGCAAGCACAGATCCCCAATGCTGTTGTGCCTGTGCATAGGCTGCACGGGGACAGTGAAGAGCAGCACGAGCTTTCAGGCCTGGCACCTTCCTTGTGGGACAAGGAGCCGGACGTTTGCCTTTTCAGAAAAATGCTATGCCGAGAACGGACACCGAGAGGTGTACAGTTCCTGGGCAAGCACAGATCCCCAATGCTGTTGTGCCTGTGCATAGGCTGCACGGGGACAGTGAAGAGCAGCACGAGCTTTCAGGCCTGGCAGCTTCCTTGTGGGACAAGGAGCCGGACGTTTGCCTTTTCGGAAGAGCCTCTGCCGAGAACGAGCGCCGTGAGATGTGCCGCCTGTGGGCAAGCACAGATCCCCAATGCTGTTGTGCCTGTGCATAGGCTGCACGGGGACAGTGAAGAGCAGCACGAGCTTTCAGGGCTGGCACCTTCCTTGTGGCACAAGGAGCCGGACGTTTGCCTTTTCAGAAAAATGCTATGCCGAGAACGGACACCGAGAGGTGTACAGTTCCTGGGCAAGCACAGATCCCCAATGCTGTTTTGCCTGTGCATAGGCTGCACGGGGACAGTGAAGAGCAGCACGAGCTTTCAGGGCTGGCACCTTCCTTGTGGGACAAGGAGCCGGACGTTTGCCTTTTCAGAAAAATGCTATGCCGAGAACGGACATCGAGAGGTGTACAGTTCCTGGGCAAGCACAGATCCCCAATGCTGTTGTGCCTGTGCATAGGCTGCACGGGGACAGTGAAGAGCAGCACGAGCTTTCAGGGCTGGCACCTTCCTTGTGGCACAAGGAGCCGGACGTTTGCCTTTTCAGAAAAATGCTATGCCGAGAACGGACACCGAGAGGTGTACAGTTCCTGGGCAAGCACAGATCCCCAATGCTGTTGTGCCTGTGCATAGGCTGCACGGGGACAGTGAAGAGCAGCACGAGCTTTCAGGCCTGGCAGCTTCCTTGTGGGACAAGGAGCCGGACGTTTGCCTTTTCAGAAAAATGCTATGCCGAGAACGGACACCGAGAGGTGTACCGATCCTGGGCAAGCACAGATCCCCAATGCTGTTGTGCCTGTGCATAGGCTGCACGGGGACAGTGAAGAGCAGCACGAGCTTTCAGGGCTGGCACCTTCCTTGTGGGACAAGGAGCCGGACGTTTGCCTTTTCAGAAAAATGCTATGCCGAGAATGGACACCGAGAGGTGTACAGTTCCTGGGCAAGCACAGATCCCCAATGCTGTTGTGCCTGTGCATAGGCTGCACGGGGACAGTGAAGAGCAGCACGAGCTTTCAGGCCTGGCAGCTTCCTTGTGGGACAAGGAGCCGGACGTTTGCCTTTTCGGAAGAGCCTCTGCCGAGAACGAGCGCCGTGAGATGTGCCGCCTGTGGGCAAGCACAGATCCCCAATGCTGTTGTGCCTGTGCATAGGCTGCACGGGGACAGTGAAGAGCAGCACGAGCTTTCAGGGCTGGCACCTTCCTTGTGGGACAAGGAGCCGGACGTTTGCCTTTTCAGAAAAATGCTATGCCGAGAACGGACACCGAGAGGTGTACCGATCCTGGGCAAGCACAGATCCCCAATGCTGTTGTGCCTGTGCATAGGCTGCACGGGGACAGTGAAGAGCAGCACGAGCTTTCAGGGCTGGCACCTTCCTTGTGGGACAAGGAGCCGGACGTTTGCCTTTTCAGAAAAATGCTATGCCGAGAACGGACACCGAGAGGTGTACAGTTCCTGGGCAAGCACAGATCCCCAATGCTGTTGTGCCTGTGCATAGGCTGCACGGGGACAGTGAAGAGCAGCACGAGCTTTCAGGGCTGGCACCTTCCTTGTGGGACAAGGAGCCGGACGTTTGCCTTTTCAGAAAAATGCTATGCCGAGAACGGACACCGAGAGGTGTACAGTTCCTGGGCAAGCACAGATCCCCAATGCTGTTGTGCCTGTGCATAGGCTGCACGGGGACAGTGAAGAGCAGCACGAGCTTTCAGGGCTGGCACCTTCCTTGTGGGACAAGGAGCCGGACGTTTGCCTTTTCGGAAGAGCCTCTGCCGAGAACGAGCGCCGTGAGATGTGCCGCCTGTGGGCAAGCACAGATCCCCAATGCTGTTGTGCCTGTGCATAGGCTGCACGGGGACAGTGAAGAGCAGCACGAGCTTTCAGGGCTGGCACCTTCCTTGTGGGACAAGGAGCCGGACGTTTGCCTTTTCAGAAAAATGCTATGCCGAGAACGGACACCGAGAGGTGTACCGATCCTGGGCAAGCACAGATCCCCAATGCTGTTGTGCCTGTGCATAGGCTGCACGGGGACAGTGAAGAGCAGCACGAGCTTTCAGGCCTGGCAGCTTCCTTGTGGGACAAGGAGCCGGACGTTTGCCTTTTCGGAAGAGCCTCTGCCGAGAACGAGCGCCGTGAGATGTGCCGCCTGTGGGCAAGCACAGATCCCCAATGCTGTTGTGCCTGTGCATAGGCTGCACGGGGACAGTGAAGAGCAGCACGAGCTTTCAGGGCTGGCACCTTCCTTGTGGCACAAGGAGCCGGACGTTTGCCTTTTCAGAAAAATGCTATGCCGAGAACGGACACCGAGAGGTGTACAGTTCCTGGGCAAGCACAGATCCCCAATGCTGTTGTGCCTGTGCATAGGCTGCACGGGGACAGTGAAGAGCAGCACGAGCTTTCAGGGCTGGCACCTTCCTTGTGGGACAAGGAGCCGGACGTTTGCCTTTTCAGAAAAATGCTATGCCGAGAACGGACATCGAGAGGTGTACAGTTTGTGGGCAAGCACAGATCCCCAATGCTGTTGTGCCTGTGCATAGGCTGCACGGGGACAGTGAAGAGCAGCACGAGCTTTCAGGGCTGGCACCTTCCTTGTGGGACAAGGAGCCGGACGTTTGCCTTTTCAGAAAAATGCTATGCCGAGAACGGACACCGAGAGGTGTACAGTTCCTGGGCAAGCACAGATCCCCAATGCTGTTGTGCCTGTGCATAGGCTGCACGGGGACAGTGAAGAGCAGCACGAGCTTTCAGGGCTGGCACCTTCCTTGTGGGACAAGGAGCCGGACGTTTGCCTTTTCAGAAAAATGCTATGCCGAGAACGGACACCGAGAGGTGTACAGTTCCTGGGCAAGCACAGATCCCCAATGCTGTTGTGCCTGTGCATAGGCTGCACGGGGACAGTGAAGAGCAGCACGAGCTTTCAGGGCTGGCACCTTCCTTGTGGGACAAGGAGCCGGACGTTTGCCTTTTCAGAAAAATGCTATGCCGAGCACGGACACCGAGAGGTGTACAGTTCCTGGGCAAGCACAGATCCCCAATGCTGTTGTGCCTGTGCATAGGCTGCACGGGGACAGTGAAGAGCAGCACGAGCTTTCAGGCCTGGCAGCTTCCTTGTGGGACAAGGAGCCGGACGTTTGCCTTTTCGGAAGAGCCTCTGCCGAGAACGAGCGCCGTGAGATGTGCCGCCTGTGGGCAAGCACAGATCCCCAATGCTGTTGTGCCTGTGCATAGGCTGCACGGGGACAGTGAAGAGCAGCACGAGCTTTCAGGGCTGGCACCTTCCTTGTGGCACAAGGAGCCGGACGTTTGCCTTTTCAGAAAAATGCTATGCCGAGAACGGACACCGAGAGGTGTACAGTTCCTGGGCAAGCACAGATCCCCAATGCTGTTGTGCCTGTGCATAGGCTGCACGGGGACAGTGAAGAGCAGCACGAGCTTTCAGGCCTGGCAGCTTCCTTGTAGGACAAGGAGCCGGACGTTTGCCTTTTCGGAAGAGCCTCTGCCGAGAACGAGCGCCGTGAGATGTGCCGCCTGTGGGCAAGCACAGATCCCCAATGCTGTTGTGCCTGTGCATAGGCTGCACGGGGACAGTGAAGAGCAGCACGAGCTTTCAGGGCTGGCACCTTCCTTGTGGGACAAGGAGCCGGACGTTTGCCTTTTCAGAAAAATGCTATGCCGAGAACGGACACCGAGAGGTGTACAGTTCCTGGGCAAGCACAGATCCCCAATGCTGTTGTGCCTGTGCATAGGCTGCACGGGGACAGTGAAGAGCAGCACGAGCTTTCAGGCCTGGCACCTTCCTTGTGGGACAAGGAGCCGGACGTTTGCCTTTTCGGAAGAGCCTCTGCCGAGAAAGAGCGCCGTGAGATGTGCCGCCTGTGGGCAAGCACAGATCCCCAATGCTGTTGTGCCTGTGCATAGGCTGCACGGGGACAGTGAAGAGCAGCACGAGCTTTCAGGGCTGGCACCTTCCTTGTGGGACAAGGAGCCGGACGTTTGCCTTTTCAGAAAAATGCTATGCCGAGAACGGACACCGAGAGGTGTACCGATCCTGGGCAAGCACAGATCCCCAATGCTGTTGTGCCTGTGCATAGGCTGCACGGGGACAGTGAAGAGCAGCACGAGCTTTCAGGGCTGGCACCTTCCTTGTGGGACAAGGAGCCGGACGTTTGCCTTTTCAGAAAAATGCTATGCCGAGAACGGACACCGAGAGGTGTACAGTTCCTGGGCAAGCACAGATCCCCAATGCTGTTGTGCCTGTGCATAGGCTGCACGGGGACAGTGAAGAGCAGCACGAGCTTTCAGGGCTGGCACCTTCCTTGTGGGACAAGGAGCCGGACGTTTGCCTTTTCAGAAAAATGCTATGCCGAGAACGGACACCGAGAGGTGTACCGATCCTGGGCAAGCACAGATCCCCAATGCTGTTGTGCCTGTGCATAGGCTGCACGGGGACAGTGAAGAGCAGCACGAGCTTTCAGGCCTGGCAGCTTCCTTGTGGGACAAGGAGCCGGACGTTTGCCTTTTCAGAAAAATGCTATGCCGAGAATGGACACCGAGAGGTGTACAGTTCCTGGGCAAGCACAGATCCCCAATGCTGTTGTGCCTGTGCATAGGCTGCACGGGGACAGTGAAGAGCAGCACGAGCTTTCAGGGCTGGCACCTTCCTTGTGGGACAAGGAGCCGGACGTTTGCCTTTTCAGAAAAATGCTATGCCGAGAACGGACACCGAGAGGTGTACAGTTCCTGGGCAAGCACAGATCCCCAATGCTGTTGTGCCTGTGCATAGGCTGCACGGGGACAGTGAAGAGCAGCACGAGCTTTCAGGCCTGGCAGCTTCCTTGTGGGACAAGGAGCCGGACGTTTGCCTTTTCGGAAGAGCCTCTGCCGAGAACGAGCGCCGTGAGATGTGCCGCCTGTGGGCAAGCACAGATCCCCAATGCTGTTGTGCCTGTGCATAGGCTGCACGGGGACAGTGAAGAGCAGCACGAGCTTTCAGGGCTGGCACCTTCCTTGTGGGACAAGGAGCCGGACGTTTGCCTTTTCAGAAAAATGCTATGCCGAGAACGGACACCGAGAGGTGTACCGATCCTGGGCAAGCACAGATCCCCAATGCTGTTGTGCCTGTGCATAGGCTGCACGGGGACAGTGAAGAGCAGCACGAGCTTTCAGGCCTGGCAGCTTCCTTGTGGGACAAGGAGCCGGACGTTTGCCTTTTCAGAAAAATGCTATGCCGAGAACGGACACCGAGAGGTGTACAGTTCCTGGGCAAGCACAGATCCCCAATGCTGTTGTGCCTGTGCATAGGCTGCACGGGGACAGTGAAGAGCAGCACGAGCTTTCAGGCCTGGCAGCTTCCTTGTGGGACAAGGAGCCGGACGTTTGCCTTTTCAGAAAAATGCTATGCCGAGAACGGACACCGAGAGGTGTACCGATCCTGGGCAAGCACAGATCCCCAATGCTGTTGTGCCTGTGCATAGGCTGCACGGGGACAGTGAAGAGCAGCACGAGCTTTCAGGGCTGGCACCTTCCTTGTGGGACAAGGAGCCGGACGTTTGCCTTTTCAGAAAAATGCTATGCCGAGAATGGACACCGAGAGGTGTACAGTTCCTGGGCAAGCACAGATCCCCAATGCTGTTGTGCCTGTGCATAGGCTGCACGGGGACAGTGAAGAGCAGCACGAGCTTTCAGGGCTGGCACCTTCCTTGTGGGACAAGGAGCCGGACGTTTGCCTTTTCAGAAAAATGCTATGCCGAGAACGGACACCGAGAGGTGTACAGTTCCTGGGCAAGCACAGATCCCCAATGCTGTTGTGCCTGTGCATAGGCTGCACGGGGACAGTGAAGAGCAGCACGAGCTTTCAGGGCTGGCACCTTCCTTGTGGGACAAGGAGCCGGACGTTTGCCTTTTCGGAAGAGCCTCTGCCGAGAACGAGCGCCGTGAGATGTGCCGCCTGTGGGCAAGCACAGATCCCCAATGCTGTTGTGCCTGTGCATAGGCTGCACGGGGACAGTGAAGAGCAGCACGAGCTTTCAGGGCTGGCACCTTCCTTGTGGGACAAGGAGCCGGACGTTTGCCTTTTCAGAAAAATGCTATGCCGAGAACGGACACCGAGAGGTGTACCGATCCTGGGCAAGCACAGATCCCCAATGCTGTTGTGCCTGTGCATAGGCTGCACGGGGACAGTGAAGAGCAGCACGAGCTTTCAGGGCTGGCACCTTCCTTGTGGGACAAGGAGCCGGACGTTTGCCTTTTCGGAAGAGCCTCTGCCGAGAACGAGCGCCGTGAGATGTGCCGCCTGTGGGCAAGCACAGATCCCCAATGCTGTTGTGCCTGTGCATAGGCTGCACGGGGACAGTGAAGAGCAGCACGAGCTTTCAGGGCTGGCACCTTCCTTGTGGGACAAGGAGCCGGACGTTTGCCTTTTCAGAAAAATGCTATGCCGAGAACGGACACCGAGAGGTGTACCGATCCTGGGCAAGCACAGATCCCCAATGCTGTTGTGCCTGTGCATAGGCTGCACGGGGACAGTGAAGAGCAGCACGAGCTTTCAGGCCTGGCAGCTTCCTTGTGGGACAAGGAGCCGGACGTTTGCCTTTTCGGAAGAGCCTCTGCCGAGAACGAGCGCCGTGAGATGTGCCGCCTGTGGGCAAGCACAGATCCCCAATGCTGTTGTGCCTGTGCATAGGCTGCACGGGGACAGTGAAGAGCAGCACGAGCTTTCAGGGCTGGCACCTTCCTTGTGGCACAAGGAGCCGGACGTTTGCCTTTTCAGAAAAATGCTATGCCGAGAACGGACACCGAGAGGTGTACAGTTCCTGGGCAAGCACAGATCCCCAATGCTGTTGTGCCTGTGCATAGGCTGCACGGGGACAGTGAAGAGCAGCACGAGCTTTCAGGGCTGGCACCTTCCTTGTGGGACAAGGAGCCGGACGTTTGCCTTTTCAGAAAAATGCTATGCCGAGAACGGACATCGAGAGGTGTACAGTTTGTGGGCAAGCACAGATCCCCAATGCTGTTGTGCCTGTGCATAGGCTGCACGGGGACAGTGAAGAGCAGCACGAGCTTTCAGGGCTGGCACCTTCCTTGTGGGACAAGGAGCCGGACGTTTGCCTTTTCAGAAAAATGCTATGCCGAGAACGGACACCGAGAGGTGTACAGTTCCTGGGCAAGCACAGATCCCCAATGCTGTTGTGCCTGTGCATAGGCTGCACGGGGACAGTGAAGAGCAGCACGAGCTTTCAGGGCTGGCACCTTCCTTGTGGGACAAGGAGCCGGACGTTTGCCTTTTCAGAAAAATGCTATGCCGAGAACGGACACCGAGAGGTGTACAGTTCCTGGGCAAGCACAGATCCCCAATGCTGTTGTGCCTGTGCATAGGCTGCACGGGGACAGTGAAGAGCAGCACGAGCTTTCAGGCCTGGCAGCTTCCTTGTGGGACAAGGAGCCGGACGTTTGCCTTTTCGGAAGAGCCTCTGCCGAGAACGAGCGCCGTGAGATGTGCCGCCTGTGGGCAAGCACAGATCCCCAATGCTGTTGTGCCTGTGCATAGGCTGCACGGGGACAGTGAAGAGCAGCACGAGCTTTCAGGGCTGGCACCTTCCTTGTGGGACAAGGAGCCGGACGTTTGCCTTTTCAGAAAAATGCTATGCCGAGAACGGACACCGAGAGGTGTACAGTTCCTGGGCAAGCACAGATCCCCAATGCTGTTGTGCCTGTGCATAGGCTGCACGGGGACAGTGAAGAGCAGCACGAGCTTTCAGGCCTGGCAGCTTCCTTGTGGGACAAGGAGCCGGACGTTTGCCTTTTCGGAAGAGCCTCTGCCGAGAACGAGCGCCGTGAGATGTGCCGCCTGTGGGCAAGCACAGATCCCCAATGCTGTTGTGCCTGTGCATAGGCTGCACGGGGACAGTGAAGAGCAGCACGAGCTTTCAGGGCTGGCACCTTCCTTGTGGGACAAGGAGACGGACGTTTGCCTTTTCAGAAAAATGCTATGCCGAGAACGGACACCGAGAGGTGTACAGTTCCTGGGCAAGCACAGATCCCCAATGCTGTTGTGCCTGTGCATAGGCTGCACGGGGACAGTGAAGAGCAGCACGAGCTTTCAGGGCTGGCACCTTCCTTGTGGGACAAGGAGCCGGACGTTTGCCTTTTCAGAAAAATGCTATGCCGAGAACGGACACCGAGAGGTGTACCGATCCTGGGCAAGCACAGATCCCCAATGCTGTTGTGCCTGTGCATAGGCTGCACGGGGACAGTGAAGAGCAGCACGAGCTTTCAGGCCTGGCAGCTTCCTTGTGGGACAAGGAGCCGGACGTTTGCCTTTTCGGAAGAGCCTCTGCCGAGAAAGAGCGCCGTGAGATGTGCCGCCTGTGGGCAAGCACAGATCCCCAATGCTGTTGTGCCTGTGCATAGGCTGCACGGGGACAGTGAAGAGCAGCACGAGCTTTCAGGGCTGGCACCTTCCTTGTGGCACAAGGAGCCGGACGTTTGCCTTTTCAGAAAAATGCTATGCCGAGAACGGACACCGAGAGGTGTACAGTTCCTGGGCAAGCACAGATCCCCAATGCTGTTTTGCCTGTGCATAGGCTGCACGGGGACAGTGAAGAGCAGCACGAGCTTTCAGGGCTGGCACCTTCCTTGTGGGACAAGGAGCCGGACGTTTGCCTTTTCAGAAAAATGCTATGCCGAGAACGGACATCGAGAGGTGTACAGTTTGTGGGCAAGCACAGATCCCCAATGCTGTTGTGCCTGTGCATAGGCTGCACGGGGACAGTGAAGAGCAGCACGAGCTTTCAGGGCTGGCACCTTCCTTGTGGGACAAGGAGCCGGACGTTTGCCTTTTCAGAAAAATGCTATGCCGAGAACGGACACCGAGAGGTGTACAGTTCCTGGGCAAGCACAGATCCCCAATGCTGTTGTGCCTGTGCATAGGCTGCACGGGGACAGTGAAGAGCAGCACGAGCTTTCAGGCCTGGCAGCTTCCTTGTGGGACAAGGAGCCGGACGTTTGCCTTTTCGGAAGAGCCTCTGCCGAGAACGAGCGCCGTGAGATGTGCCGCCTGTGGGCAAGCACAGATCCCCAATGCTGTTGTGCCTGTGCATAGGCTGCACGGGGACAGTGAAGAGCAGCACGAGCTTTCAGGGCTGGCACCTTCCTTGTGGGACAAGGAGCCGGACGTTTGCCTTTTCAGAAAAATGCTATGCCGAGAACGGACATCGAGAGGTGTACAGTTTCTGGGCAAGCACAGATCCCCAATGCTGTTGTGCCTGTGCATAGGCTGCACGGGGACAGTGAAGAGCAGCACGAGCTTTCAGGGCTGGCACCTTCCTTGTGGGACAAGGAGCCGGACGTTTGCCTTTTCAGAAAAATGCTATGCCGAGAACGGACATCGAGAGGTGTACAGTTCCTGGGCAAGCACAGATCCCCAATGCTGTTGTGCCTGTGCATAGGCTGCACGGGGACAGTGAAGAGCAGCACGAGCTTTCAGGCCTGGCACCTTCCTTGTGGGACAAGGAGCCGGACGTTTGCCTTTTCAGAAAAATGCTATGCCGAGAACGGACACCGAGAGGTGTACCGATCCTGGGCAAGCACAGATCCCCAATGCTGTTGTGCCTGTGCATAGGCTGCACGGGGACAGTGAAGAGCAGCACGAGCTTTCAGGGCTGGCACCTTCCTTGTGGCACAAGGAGCCGGACGTTTGCCTTTTCAGAAAAATGCTATGCCGAGAACGGACACCGAGAGGTGTACCGATCCTGGGCAAGCACAGATCCCCAATGCTGTTGTGCCTGTGCATAGGCTGCACGGGGACAGTGAAGAGCAGCACGAGCTTTCAGGGCTGGCACCTTCCTTGTGGGACAAGGAGCCGGACGTTTGCCTTTTCGGAAGAGCCTCTGCCGAGAACGAGCGCCGTGAGATGAGCCGCCTGTGGGCAAGCACAGATCCCCAATGCTGTTGTGCCTGTGCATAGGCTGCACGGGGACAGTGAAGAGCAGCACGAGCTTTCAGGGCTGGCACCTTCCTTGTGGCACAAGGAGCCGGACGTTTGCCTTTTCAGAAAAATGCTATGCCGAGAACGGACACCGAGAGGTGTACAGTTCCTGGGCAAGCACAGATCCCCAATGCTGTTGTGCCTGTGCATAGGCTGCACGGGGACAGTGAAGAGCAGCACGAGCTTTCAGGCCTGGCAGCTTCCTTGTGGGACAAGGAGCCGGACGTTTGCCTTTTCGGAAGAGCCTCTGCCGAGAACGAGCGCCGTGAGATGTGCCGCCTGTGGGCAAGCACAGATCCCCAATGCTGTTGTGCCTGTGCATAGGCTGCACGGGGACAGTGAAGAGCAGCACGAGCTTTCAGGGCTGGCACCTTCCTTGTGGGACAAGGAGCCGGACGTTTGCCTTTTCAGAAAAATGCTATGCCGAGAACGGACACCGAGAGGTGTACAGTTCCTGGGCAAGCACAGATCCCCAATGCTGTTGTGCCTGTGCATAGGCTGCACGGGGACAGTGAAGAGCAGCACGAGCTTTCAGGCCTGGCAGCTTCCTTGTGGGACAAGGAGCCGGACGTTTGCCTTTTCGGAAGAGCCTCTGCCGAGAACGAGCGCCGTGAGATGTGCCGCCTGTGGGCAAGCACAGATCCCCAATGCTGTTGTGCCTGTGCATAGGCTGCACGGGGACAGTGAAGAGCAGCACGAGCTTTCAGGGCTGGCACCTTCCTTGTGGGACAAGGAGCCGGACGTTTGCCTTTTCAGAAAAATGCTATGCCGAGAACGGACATCGAGAGGTGTACAGTTTCTGGGCAAGCACAGATCCCCAATGCTGTTGTGCCTGTGCATAGGCTGCACGGGGACAGTGAAGAGCAGCACGAGCTTTCAGGGCTGGCACCTTCCTTGTGGGACAAGGAGCCGGACGTTTGCCTTTTCAGAAAAATGCTATGCCGAGAACGGACATCGAGAGGTGTACAGTTCCTGGGCAAGCACAGATCCCCAATGCTGTTGTGCCTGTGCATAGGCTGCACGGGGACAGTGAAGAGCAGCACGAGCTTTCAGGGCTGGCACCTTCCTTGTGGGACAAGGAGCCGGACGTTTGCCTTTTCAGAAAAATGCTATGCCGAGAACGGACACCGAGAGGTGTACAGTTCCTGGGCAAGCACAGATCCCCAATGCTGTTGTGCCTGTGCATAGGCTGCACGGGGACAGTGAAGAGCAGCACGAGCTTTCAGGGCTGGCACCTTCCTTGTGGGACAAGGAGACGGACGTTTGCCTTTTCGGAAGAGCCTCTGCCGAGAACGAGCGCCGTGAGATGTGCCGCCTGTGGGCAAGCACAGATCCCCAATGCTGTTGTGCCTGTGCATAGGCTGCACGGGGACAGTGAAGAGCAGCACGAGCTTTCAGGGCTGGCACCTTCCTTGTGGCACAAGGAGCCGGACGTTTGCCTTTTCAGAAAAATGCTATGCCGAGAACGGACACCGAGAGGTGTACCGATCCTGGGCAAGCACAGATCCCCAATGCTGTTGTGCCTGTGCATAGGCTGCACGGGGACAGTGAAGAGCAGCACGAGCTTTCAGGGCTGGCACCTTCCTTGTGGCACAAGGAGCCGGACGTTTGCCTTTTCAGAAAAATGCTATGCCGAGAACGGACACCGAGAGGTGTACCGATCCTGGGCAAGCACAGATCCCCAATGCTGTTGTGCCTGTGCATAGGCTGCACGGGGACAGTGAAGAGCAGCACGAGCTTTCAGGGCTGGCACCTTCCTTGTGGGACAAGGAGCCGGACGTTTGCCTTTTCGGAAGAGCCTCTGCCGAGAACGAGCGCCGTGAGATGAGCCGCCTGTGGGCAAGCACAGATCCCCAATGCTGTTGTGCCTGTGCATAGGCTGCACGGGGACAGTGAAGAGCAGCACGAGCTTTCAGGGCTGGCACCTTCCTTGTGGCACAAGGAGCCGGACGTTTGCCTTTTCAGAAAAATGCTATGCCGAGAACGGACACCGAGAGGTGTACAGTTCCTGGGCAAGCACAGATCCCCAATGCTGTTGTGCCTGTGCATAGGCTGCACGGGGACAGTGAAGAGCAGCACGAGCTTTCAGGCCTGGCAGCTTCCTTGTGGGACAAGGAGCCGGACGTTTGCCTTTTCGGAAGAGCCTCTGCCGAGAACGAGCGCCGTGAGATGTGCCGCCTGTGGGCAAGCACAGATCCCCAATGCTGTTGTGCCTGTGCATAGGCTGCACGGGGACAGTGAAGAGCAGCACGAGCTTTCAGGGCTGGCACCTTCCTTGTGGGACAAGGAGCCGGACGTTTGCCTTTTCAGAAAAATGCTATGCCGAGAACGGACACCGAGAGGTGTACAGTTCCTGGGCAAGCACAGATCCCCAATGCTGTTGTGCCTGTGCATAGGCTGCACGGGGACAGTGAAGAGCAGCACGAGCTTTCAGGCCTGGCAGCTTCCTTGTGGGACAAGGAGCCGGACGTTTGCCTTTTCGGAAGAGCCTCTGCCGAGAACGAGCGCCGTGAGATGTGCCGCCTGTGGGCAAGCACAGATCCCCAATGCTGTTGTGCCTGTGCATAGGCTGCACGGGGACAGTGAAGAGCAGCACGAGCTTTCAGGGCTGGCACCTTCCTTGTGGGACAAGGAGCCGGACGTTTGCCTTTTCAGAAAAATGCTATGCCGAGAACGGACACCGAGAGGTGTACAGTTCCTGGGCAAGCACAGATCCCCAATGCTGTTGTGCCTGTGCATAGGCTGCACGGGGACAGTGAAGAGCAGCACGAGCTTTCAGGGCTGGCACCTTCCTTGTGGGACAAGGAGCCGGACGTTTGCCTTTTCGGAAGAGCCTCTGCCGAGAACGAGCGCCGTGAGATGTGCCGCCTGTGGGCAAGCACAGATCCCCAATGCTGTTGTGCCTGTGCATAGGCTGCACGGGGACAGTGAAGAGCAGCACGAGCTTTCAGGGCTGGCACCTTCCTTGTGGCACAAGGAGCCGGACGTTTGCCTTTTCAGAAAAATGCTATGCCGAGAACGGACACCGAGAGGTGTACAGTTCCTGGGCAAGCACAGATCCCCAATGCTGTTGTGCCTGTGCATAGGCTGCACGGGGACAGTGAAGAGCAGCACGAGCTTTCAGGGCTGGCACCTTCCTTGTGGGACAAGGAGCCGGACGTTTGCCTTTTCAGAAAAATGCTATGCCGAGAACGGACATCGAGAGGTGTACAGTTTGTGGGCAAGCACAGATCCCCAATGCTGTTGTGCCTGTGCATAGGCTGCACGGGGACAGTGAAGAGCAGCACGAGCTTTCAGGGCTGGCACCTTCCTTGTGGGACAAGGAGCCGGACGTTTGCCTTTTCAGAAAAATGCTATGCCGAGAACGGACACCGAGAGGTGTACAGTTCCTGGGCAAGCACAGATCCCCAATGCTGTTGTGCCTGTGCATAGGCTGCACGGGGACAGTGAAGAGCAGCACGAGCTTTCAGGCCTGGCAGCTTCCTTGTGGGACAAGGAGCCGGACGTTTGCCTTTTCGGAAGAGCCTCTGCCGAGAACGAGCGCCGTGAGATGTGCCGCCTGTGGGCAAGCACAGATCCCCAATGCTGTTGTGCCTGTGCATAGGCTGCACGGGGACAGTGAAGAGCAGCACGAGCTTTCAGGGCTGGCACCTTCCTTGTGGGACAAGGAGCCGGACGTTTGCCTTTTCAGAAAAATGCTATGCCGAGAACGGACATCGAGAGGTGTACAGTTTCTGGGCAAGCACAGATCCCCAATGCTGTTGTGCCTGTGCATAGGCTGCACGGGGACAGTGAAGAGCAGCACGAGCTTTCAGGGCTGGCACCTTCCTTGTGGGACAAGGAGCCGGACGTTTGCCTTTTCAGAAAAATGCTATGCCGAGAACGGACATCGAGAGGTGTACAGTTCCTGGGCAAGCACAGATCCCCAATGCTGTTGTGCCTGTGCATAGGCTGCACGGGGACAGTGAAGAGCAGCACGAGCTTTCAGGGCTGGCACCTTCCTTGTGGGACAAGGAGCCGGACGTTTGCCTTTTCAGAAAAATGCTATGCCGAGAACGGACACCGAGAGGTGTACAGTTCCTGGGCAAGCACAGATCCCCAATGCTGTTGTGCCTGTGCATAGGCTGCACGGGGACAGTGAAGAGCAGCACGAGCTTTCAGGGCTGGCACCTTCCTTGTGGGACAAGGAGACGGACGTTTGCCTTTTCGGAAGAGCCTCTGCCGAGAACGAGCGCCGTGAGATGTGCCGCCTGTGGGCAAGCACAGATCCCCAATGCTGTTGTGCCTGTGCATAGGCTGCACGGGGACAGTGAAGAGCAGCACGAGCTTTCAGGGCTGGCACCTTCCTTGTGGCACAAGGAGCCGGACGTTTGCCTTTTCAGAAAAATGCTATGCCGAGAACGGACACCGAGAGGTGTACCGATCCTGGGCAAGCACAGATCCCCAATGCTGTTGTGCCTGTGCATAGGCTGCACGGGGACAGTGAAGAGCAGCACGAGCTTTCAGGGCTGGCACCTTCCTTGTGGCACAAGGAGCCGGACGTTTGCCTTTTCAGAAAAATGCTATGCCGAGAACGGACACCGAGAGGTGTACCGATCCTGGGCAAGCACAGATCCCCAATGCTGTTGTGCCTGTGCATAGGCTGCACGGGGACAGTGAAGAGCAGCACGAGCTTTCAGGCCTGGCAGCTTCCTTGTGGGACAAGGAGCCGGACGTTTGCCTTTTCGGAAGAGCCTCTGCCGAGAACGAGCGCCGTGAGATGTGCCGCCTGTGGGCAAGCACAGATCCCCAATGCTGTTGTGCCTGTGCATAGGCTGCACGGGGACAGTGAAGAGCAGCACGAGCTTTCAGGGCTGGCACCTTCCTTGTGGCACAAGGAGCCGGACGTTTGCCTTTTCAGAAAAATGCTATGCCGAGAACGGACATCGAGAGGTGTACAGTTTCTGGGCAAGCACAGATCCCCAATGCTGTTGTGCCTGTGCATAGGCTGCACGGGGACAGTGAAGAGCAGCACGAGCTTTCAGGGCTGGCACCTTCCTTGTGGGACAAGGAGCCGGACGTTTGCCTTTTCAGAAAAATGCTATGCCGAGAACGGACACCGAGAGGTGTACAGTTCCTGGGCAAGCACAGATCCCCAATGCTGTTGTGCCTGTGCATAGGCTGCACGGGGACAGTGAAGAGCAGCACGAGCTTTCAGGCCTGGCAGCTTCCTTGTGGGACAAGGAGACGGACGTTTGCCTTTTCGGAAGAGCCTCTGCCGAGAACGAGCGCCGTGAGATGTGCCGCCTGTGGGCAAGCACAGATCCCCAATGCTGTTGTGCCTGTGCATAGGCTGCACGGGGACAGTGAAGAGCAGCACGAGCTTTCAGGGCTGGCACCTTCCTTGTGGCACAAGGAGCCGGACGTTTGCCTTTTCAGAAAAATGCTATGCCGAGAACGGACACCGAGAGGTGTACAGTTCCTGGGCAAGCACAGATCCCCAATGCTGTTGTGCCTGTGCATAGGCTGCACGGGGACAGTGAAGAGCAGCACGAGCTTTCAGGGCTGGCACCTTCCTTGTGGGACAAGGAGCCGGACGTTTGCCTTTTCAGAAAAATGCTATGCCGAGAACGGACACCGAGAGGTGTACCGATCCTGGGCAAGCACAGATCCCCAATGCTGTTGTGCCTGTGCATAGGCTGCACGGGGACAGTGAAGAGCAGCACGAGCTTTCAGGCCTGGCAGCTTCCTTGTGGGACAAGGAGCCGGACGTTTGCCTTTTCGGAAGAGCCTCTGCCGAGAAAGAGCGCCGTGAGATGTGCCGCCTGTGGGCAAGCACAGATCCCCAATGCTGTTGTGCCTGTGCATAGGCTGCACGGGGACAGTGAAGAGCAGCACGAGCTTTCAGGGCTGGCACCTTCCTTGTGGGACAAGGAGCCGGACGTTTGCCTTTTCAGAAAAATGCTATGCCGAGAACGGACATCGAGAGGTGTACAGTTTGTGGGCAAGCACAGATCCCCAATGCTGTTGTGCCTGTGCATAGGCTGCACGGGGACAGTGAAGAGCAGCACGAGCTTTCAGGCCTGGCACCTTCCTTGTGGGACAAGGAGCCGGACGTTTGGCTTTTCGGAAGAGCCTCTGCCGAGAACGAGCGCCGTGAGATGTGCTGCCTGTGGGCAAGCACAGATCCCCAATGCTGTTGTGCCTGTGCATAGGCTGCACGGGGACAGTGAAGAGCAGCACGAGCTTTCAGGGCTGGCACCTTCCTTGTGGGACAAGGAGCCGGACGTTTGCCTTTTCAGAAAAATGCTATGCCGAGAACGGACACCGAGAGGTGTACAGTTCCTGGGCAAGCACAGATCCCCAATGCTGTTGTGCCTGTGCATAGGCTGCACGGGGACAGTGAAGAGCAGCACGAGCTTTCAGGCCTGGCAGCTTCCTTGTGGGACAAGGAGCCGGACGTTTGCCTTTTCGGAAGAGCCTCTGCCGAGAACGAGCGCCGTGAGATGTGCCGCCTGTGGGCAAGCACAGATCCCCAATGCTGTTGTGCCTGTGCATAGGCTGCACGGGGACAGTGAAGAGCAGCACGAGCTTTCAGGGCTGGCACCTTCCTTGTGGCACAAGGAGCCGGACGTTTGCCTTTTCAGAAAAATGCTATGCCGAGAACGGACATCGAGAGGTGTACAGTTTCTGGGCAAGCACAGATCCCCAATGCTGTTGTGCCTGTGCATAGGCTGCACGGGGACAGTGAAGAGCAGCACGAGCTTTCAGGGCTGGCACCTTCCTTGTGGGACAAGGAGCCGGACGTTTGCCTTTTCAGAAAAATGCTATGCCGAGAACGGACACCGAGAGGTGTACAGTTCCTGGGCAAGCACAGATCCCCAATGCTGTTGTGCCTGTGCATAGGCTGCACGGGGACAGTGAAGAGCAGCACGAGCTTTCAGGGCTGGCACCTTCCTTGTGGGACAAGGAGCCGGACGTTTGCCTTTTCAGAAAAATGCTATGCCGAGAACGGACACCGAGAGGTGTACAGTTCCTGGGCAAGCACAGATCCCCAATGCTGTTGTGCCTGTGCATAGGCTGCACGGGGACAGTGAAGAGCAGCACGAGCTTTCAGGCCTGGCAGCTTCCTTGTGGGACAAGGAGCCGGACGTTTGCCTTTTCGGAAGAGCCTCTGCCGAGAACGAGCGCCGTGAGATGTGCCGCCTGTGGGCAAGCACAGATCCCCAATGCTGTTGTGCCTGTGCATAGGCTGCACGGGGACAGTGAAGAGCAGCACGAGCTTTCAGGGCTGGCACCTTCCTTGTGGCACAAGGAGCCGGACGTTTGCCTTTTCAGAAAAATGCTATGCCGAGAACGGACATCGAGAGGTGTACAGTTTCTGGGCAAGCACAGATCCCCAATGCTGTTGTGCCTGTGCATAGGCTGCACGGGGACAGTGAAGAGCAGCACGAGCTTTCAGGCCTGGCAGCTTCCTTGTGGGACAAGGAGACGGACATTTGCCTTTTCGGAAGAGCCTCTGCCGAGAACGAGCGCCGTGAGATGTGCCGCCTGTGGGCAAGCACAGATCCCCAATGCTGTTGTGCCTGTGCATAGGCTGCACGGGGACAGTGAAGAGCAGCACGAGCTTTCAGGGCTGGCACCTTCCTTGTGGCACAAGGAGCCGGACGTTTGCCTTTTCAGAAAAATGCTATGCCGAGAACGGACACCGAGAGGTGTACCGATCCTGGGCAAGCACAGATCCCCAATGCTGTTGTGCCTGTGCATAGGCTGCACGGGGACAGTGAAGAGCAGCACGAGCTTTCAGGGCTGGCACCTTCCTTGTGGCACAAGGAGCCGGACGTTTGCCTTTTCAGAAAAATGCTATGCCGAGAACGGACACCGAGAGGTGTACAGTTCCTGGGCAAGCACAGATCCCCAATGCTGTTGTGCCTGTGCATAGGCTGCACGGGGACAGTGAAGAGCAGCACGAGCTTTCAGGCCTGGCAGCTTCCTTGTGGGACAAGGAGCCGGACGTTTGCCTTTTCGGAAGAGCCTCTGCCGAGAACGAGCGCCGTGAGATGTGCCGCCTGTGGGCAAGCACAGATCCCCAATGCTGTTGTGCCTGTGCATAGGCTGCACGGGGACAGTGAAGAGCAGCACGAGCTTTCAGGGCTGGCACCTTCCTTGTGGCACAAGGAGCCGGACGTTTGCCTTTTCAGAAAAATGCTATGCCGAGAACGGACACCGAGAGGTGTACCGATCCTGGGCAAGCACAGATCCCCAATGCTGTTGTGCCTGTGCATAGGCTGCACGGGGACAGTGAAGAGCAGCACGAGCTTTCAGGCCTGGCAGCTTCCTTGTGGGACAAGGAGACGGACATTTGCCTTTTCGGAAGAGCCTCTGCCGAGAACGAGCGCCGTGAGATGTGCCGCCTGTGGGCAAGCACAGATCCCCAATGCTGTTGTGCCTGTGCATAGGCTGCACGGGGACAGTGAAGAGCAGCACGAGCTTTCAGGGCTGGCACCTTCCTTGTGGCACAAGGAGCCGGACGTTTGCCTTTTCAGAAAAATGCTATGCCGAGAACGGACATCGAGAGGTGTACAGTTTGTGGGCAAGCACAGATCCCCAATGCTGTTGTGCCTGTGCATAGGCTGCACGGGGACAGTGAAGAGCAGCACGAGCTTTCAGGGCTGGCACCTTCCTTGTGGCACAAGGAGCCGGACGTTTGGCTTTTCGGAAGAGCCTCTGCCGAGAACGAGCGCCGTGAGATGTGCTGCCTGTGGGCAAGCACAGATCCCCAATGCTGTTGTGCCTGTGCATAGGCTGCACGGGGACAGTGAAGAGCAGCACGAGCTTTCAGGGCTGGCACCTTCCTTGTGGGACAAGGAGCCGGACGTTTGCCTTTTCAGAAAAATGCTATGCCGAGAACGGACACCGAGAGGTGTACCGATCCTGGGCAAGCACAGATCCCCAATGCTGTTGTGCCTGTGCATAGGCTGCACGGGGACAGTGAAGAGCAGCACGAGCTTTCAGGGCTGGCACCTTCCTTGTGGGACAAGGAGCCGGACGTTTGCCTTTTCAGAAAAATGCTATGCCGAGAACGGACACCGAGAGGTGTACAGTTCCTGGGCAAGCACAGATCCCCAATGCTGTTGTGCCTGTGCATAGGCTGCACGGGGACAGTGAAGAGCAGCACGAGCTTTCAGGGCTGGCACCTTCCTTGTGGGACAAGGAGCCGGACGTTTGCCTTTTCAGAAAAATGCTATGCCGAGAACGGACACCGAGAGGTGTACAGTTTGTGGGCAAGCACAGATCCCCAATGCTGTTGTGCCTGTGCATAGGCTGCACGGGGACAGTGAAGAGCAGCACGAGCTTTCAGGGCTGGCACCTTCCTTGTGGCACAAGGAGCCGGACGTTTGCCTTTTCGGAAGAGCCTCTGCCGAGAACGAGCGCCGTGAGATGTGCCGCCTGTGGGCAAGCACAGATCCCCAATGCTGTTGTGCCTGTGCATAGGCTGCACGGGGACAGTGAAGAGCAGCACGAGCTTTCAGGGCTGGCACCTTCCTTGTGGGACAAGGAGCCGGACGTTTGCCTTTTCAGAAAAATGCTATGCCGAGAACGGACACCGAGAGGTGTACCGATCCTGGGCAAGCACAGATCCCCAATGCTGTTGTGCCTGTGCATAGGCTGCACGGGGACAGTGAAGAGCAGCACGAGCTTTCAGGCCTGGCAGCTTCCTTGTGGGACAAGGAGCCGGACGTTTGCCTTTTCAGAAAAATGCTATGCCGAGAACGGACACCGAGAGGTGTACAGTTTCTGGGCAAGCACAGATCCCCAATGCTGTTGTGCCTGTGCATAGGCTGCACGGGGACAGTGAAGAGCAGCACGAGCTTTCAGGGCTGGCACCTTCCTTGTGGCACAAGGAGCCGGACGTTTGCCTTTTCAGAAAAATGCTATGCCGAGAACGGACACCGAGAGGTGTACAGTTCCTGGGCAAGCACAGATCCCCAATGCTGTTGTGCCTGTGCATAGGCTGCACGGGGACAGTGAAGAGCAGCACGAGCTTTCAGGCCTGGCAGCTTCCTTGTGGGACAAGGAGCCGGACGTTTGCCTTTTCGGAAGAGCCTCTGCCGAGAACGAGCGCCGTGAGATGTGCCGCCTGTGGGCAAGCACAGATCCCCAATGCTGTTGTGCCTGTGCATAGGCTGCACGGGGACAGTGAAGAGCAGCACGAGCTTTCAGGGCTGGCACCTTCCTTGTGGGACAAGGAGCCGGACGTTTGCCTTTTCAGAAAAATGCTATGCCGAGAACGGACACCGAGAGGTGTACAGTTCCTGGGCAAGCACAGATCCCCAATGCTGTTGTGCCTGTGCATAGGCTGCACGGGGACAGTGAAGAGCAGCACGAGCTTTCAGGGCTGGCACCTTCCTTGTGGCACAAGGAGCCGGACGTTTGCCTTTTCGGAAGAGCCTCTGCCGAGAACGAGCGCCGTGAGATGTGCCGCCTGTGGGCAAGCACAGATCCCCAATGCTGTTGTGCCTGTGCATAGGCTGCACGGGGACAGTGAAGAGCAGCACGAGCTTTCAGGGCTGGCACCTTCCTTGTGGGACAAGGAGCCGGACGTTTGCCTTTTCAGAAAAATGCTATGCCGAGAACGGACACCGAGAGGTGTACCGATCCTGGGCAAGCACAGATCCCCAATGCTGTTGTGCCTGTGCATAGGCTGCACGGGGACAGTGAAGAGCAGCACGAGCTTTCAGGGCTGGCACCTTCCTTGTGGGACAAGGAGCCGGACGTTTGCCTTTTCAGAAAAATGCTATGCCGAGAACGGACACCGAGAGGTGTACAGTTCCTGGGCAAGCACAGATCCCCAATGCTGTTGTGCCTGTGCATAGGCTGCACGGGGACAGTGAAGAGCAGCACGAGCTTTCAGGGCTGGCACCTTCCTTGTGGGACAAGGAGCCGGACGTTTGCCTTTTCAGAAAAATGCTATGCCGAGAACGGACACCGAGAGGTGTACAGTTCCTGGGCAAGCACAGATCCCCAATGCTGTTGTGCCTGTGCATAGGCTGCACGGGGACAGTGAAGAGCAGCACGAGCTTTCAGGGCTGGCACCTTCCTTGTGGGACAAGGAGCCGGACGTTTGCCTTTTCAGAAAAATGCTATGCCGAGAACGGACACCGAGAGGTGTACAGTTCCTGGGCAAGCACAGATCCCCAATGCTGTTGTGCCTGTGCATAGGCTGCACGGGGACAGTGAAGAGCAGCACGAGCTTTCAGGGCTGGCACCTTCCTTGTGGGACAAGGAGCCGGACGTTTGCCTTTTCAGAAAAATGCTATGCCGAGAACGGACACCGAGAGGTGTACAGTTCCTGGGCAAGCACAGATCCCCAATGCTGTTGTGCCTGTGCATAGGCTGCACGGGGACAGTGAAGAGCAGCACGAGCTTTCAGGCCTGGCAGCTTCCTTGTGGGACAAGGAGCCGGACGTTTGCCTTTTCGGAAGAGCCTCTGCCGAGAAAGAGCGCCGTGAGATGTGCCGCCTGTGGGCAAGCACAGATCCCCAATGCTGTTGTGCCTGTGCATAGGCTGCACGGGGACAGTGAAGAGCAGCACGAGCTTTCAGGGCTGGCACCTTCCTTGTGGGACAAGGAGCCGGACGTTTGCCTTTTCAGAAAAATGCTATGCCGAGAACGGACACCGAGAGGTGTACAGTTCCTGGGCAAGCACAGATCCCCAATGCTGTTGTGCCTGTGCATAGGCTGCACGGGGACAGTGAAGAGCAGCACGAGCTTTCAGGGCTGGCACCTTCCTTGTGGGACAAGGAGCCGGACGTTTGCCTTTTCAGAAAAATGCTATGCCGAGAACGGACACCGAGAGGTGTACAGTTCCTGGGCAAGCACAGATCCCCAATGCTGTTGTGCCTGTGCATAGGCTGCACGGGGACAGTGAAGAGCAGCACGAGCTTTCAGGGCTGGCACCTTCCTTGTGGGACAAGGAGCCGGACGTTTGCCTTTTCAGAAAAATGCTATGCCGAGAACGGACACCGAGAGGTGTACAGTTCCTGGGCAAGCACAGATCCCCAATGCTGTTGTGCCTGTGCATAGGCTGCACGGGGACAGTGAAGAGCAGCACGAGCTTTCAGGGCTGGCACCTTCCTTGTGGCACAAGGAGCCGGACGTTTGGCTTTTCGGAAGAGCCTCTGCCGAGAACGAGCGCCGTGAGATGTGCCGCCTGTGGGCAAGCACAGATCCCCAATGCTGTTGTGCCTGTGCATAGGCTGCACGGGGACAGTGAAGAGCAGCACGAGCTTTCAGGCCTGGCAGCTTCCTTGTGGGACAAGGAGCCGGACGTTTGCCTTTTCGGAAGAGCCTCTGCCGAGAACGAGCGCCGTGAGATGTGCCGCCTGTGGGCAAGCACAGATCCCCAATGCTGTTGTGCCTGTGCATAGGCTGCACGGGGACAGTGAAGAGCAGCACGAGCTTTCAGGGCTGGCACCTTCCTTGTGGGACAAGGAGCCGGACGTTTGCCTTTTCAGAAAAATGCTATGCCGAGAACGGACACCGAGAGGTGTACCGATCCTGGGCAAGCACAGATCCCCAATGCTGTTGTGCCTGTGCATAGGCTGCACGGGGACAGTGAAGAGCAGCACGAGCTTTCAGGGCTGGCACCTTCCTTGTGGGACAAGGAGCCGGACGTTTGCCTTTTCAGAAAAATGCTATGCCGAGAACGGACACCGAGAGGTGTACAGTTCCTGGGCAAGCACAGATCCCCAATGCTGTTGTGCCTGTGCATAGGCTGCACGGGGACAGTGAAGAGCAGCACGAGCTTTCAGGGCTGGCACCTTCCTTGTGGGACAAGGAGCCGGACGTTTGCCTTTTCAGAAAAATGCTATGCCGAGAACGGACACCGAGAGGTGTACAGTTCCTGGGCAAGCACAGATCCCCAATGCTGTTGTGCCTGTGCATAGGCTGCACGGGGACAGTGAAGAGCAGCACGAGCTTTCAGGGCTGGCACCTTCCTTGTGGCACAAGGAGCCGGACGTTTGGCTTTTCGGAAGAGCCTCTGCCGAGAACGAGCGCCGTGAGATGTGCCGCCTGTGGGCAAGCACAGATCCCCAATGCTGTTGTGCCTGTGCATAGGCTGCACGGGGACAGTGAAGAGCAGCACGAGCTTTCAGGCCTGGCAGCTTCCTTGTGGGACAAGGAGCCGGACGTTTGCCTTTTCGGAAGAGCCTCTGCCGAGAACGAGCGCCGTGAGATGTGCCGCCTGTGGGCAAGCACAGATCCCCAATGCTGTTGTGCCTGTGCATAGGCTGCACGGGGACAGTGAAGAGCAGCACGAGCTTTCAGGGCTGGCACCTTCCTTGTGGGACAAGGAGCCGGACGTTTGCCTTTTCAGAAAAATGCTATGCCGAGAACGGACACCGAGAGGTGTACAGTTCCTGGGCAAGCACAGATCCCCAATGCTGTTGTGCCTGTGCATAGGCTGCACGGGGACAGTGAAGAGCAGCACGAGCTTTCAGGGCTGGCACCTTCCTTGTGGCACAAGGAGCCGGACGTTTGCCTTTTCAGAAAAATGCTATGCCGAGAACGGACACCGAGAGGTGTACAGTTCCTGGGCAAGCACAGATCCCCAATGCTGTTGTGCCTGTGCATAGGCTGCACGGGGACAGTGAAGAGCAGCACGAGCTTTCAGGGCTGGCACCTTCCTTGTGGGACAAGGAGCCGGACGTTTGCCTTTTCAGAAAAATGCTATGCCGAGAACGGACACCGAGAGGTGTACAGTTCCTGGGCAAGCACAGATCCCCAATGCTGTTGTGCCTGTGCATAGGCTGCACGGGGACAGTGAAGAGCAGCACGAGCTTTCAGGCCTGGCAGCTTCCTTGTGGGACAAGGAGCCGGACGTTTGCCTTTTCGGAAGAGCCTCTGCCGAGAACGAGCGCCGTGAGATGTGCCGCCTGTGGGCAAGCACAGATCCCCAATGCTGTTGTGCCTGTGCATAGGCTGCACGGGGACAGTGAAGAGCAGCACGAGCTTTCAGGCCTGGCACCTTCCTTGTGGGACAAGGAGCCGGACGTTTGCCTTTTCAGAAAAATGCTATGCCGAGAACGGACACCGAGAGGTGTACCGATCCTGGGCAAGCACAGATCCCCAATGCTGTTGTGCCTGTGCATAGGCTGCACGGGGACAGTGAAGAGCAGCACGAGCTTTCAGGGCTGGCACCTTCCTTGTGGGACAAGGAGCCGGACGTTTGCCTTTTCAGAAAAATGCTATGCCGAGAACGGACACCGAGAGGTGTACAGTTCCTGGGCAAGCACAGATCCCCAATGCTGTTGTGCCTGTGCATAGGCTGCACGGGGACAGTGAAGAGCAGCACGAGCTTTCAGGGCTGGCACCTTCCTTGTGGGACAAGGAGCCGGACGTTTGCCTTTTCAGAAAAATGCTATGCCGAGAACGGACACCGAGAGGTGTACAGTTCCTGGGCAAGCACAGATCCCCAATGCTGTTGTGCCTGTGCATAGGCTGCACGGGGACAGTGAAGAGCAGCACGAGCTTTCAGGCCTGGCAGCTTCCTTGTGGGACAAGGAGCCGGACGTTTGCCTTTTCGGAAGAGCCTCTGCCGAGAACGAGCGCCGTGAGATGTGCCGCCTGTGGGCAAGCACAGATCCCCAATGCTGTTGTGCCTGTGCATAGGCTGCACGGGGACAGTGAAGAGCAGCACGAGCTTTCAGGGCTGGCACCTTCCTTGTGGGACAAGGAGCCGGACGTTTGCCTTTTCAGAAAAATGCTATGCCGAGAACGGACACCGAGAGGTGTACCGATCCTGGGCAAGCACAGATCCCCAATGCTGTTGTGCCTGTGCATAGGCTGCACGGGGACAGTGAAGAGCAGCACGAGCTTTCAGGGCTGGCACCTTCCTTGTGGCACAAGGAGCCGGACGTTTGCCTTTTCAGAAAAATGCTATGCCGAGAACGGACACCGAGAGGTGTACAGTTCCTGGGCAAGCACAGATCCCCAATGCTGTTGTGCCTGTGCATAGGCTGCACGGGGACAGTGAAGAGCAGCACGAGCTTTCAGGGCTGGCACCTTCCTTGTGGGACAAGGAGCCGGACGTTTGCCTTTTCAGAAAAATGCTATGCCGAGAACGGACACCGAGAGGTGTACCGTTCCTGGGCAAGCACAGATCCCCAATGCTGTTGTGCCTGTGCATAGGCTGCACGGGGACAGTGAAGAGCAGCACGAGCTTTCAGGGCTGGCACCTTCCTTGTGGGACAAGGAGCCGGACGTTTGCCTTTTCGGAAGAGCCTCTGCCGAGAAAGAGCGCCGTGAGATGTGCCGCCTGTGGGCAAGCACAGATCCCCAATGCTGTTGTGCCTGTGCATAGGCTGCACGGGGACAGTGAAGAGCAGCACGAGCTTTCAGGGCTGGCACCTTCCTTGTGGGACAAGGAGCCGGACGTTTGCCTTTTCAGAAAAATGCTATGCCGAGAACGGACACCGAGAGGTGTACAGTTCCTGGGCAAGCACAGATCCCCAATGCTGTTGTGCCTGTGCATAGGCTGCACGGGGACAGTGAAGAGCAGCACGAGCTTTCAGGGCTGGCACCTTCCTTGTGGGACAAGGAGCCGGACGTTTGCCTTTTCAGAAAAATGCTATGCCGAGAACGGACACCGAGAGGTGTACAGTTCCTGGGCAAGCACAGATCCCCAATGCTGTTGTGCCTGTGCATAGGCTGCACGGGGACAGTGAAGAGCAGCACGAGCTTTCAGGGCTGGCACCTTCCTTGTGGCACAAGGAGCCGGACGTTTGGCTTTTCGGAAGAGCCTCTGCCGAGAACGAGCGCCGTGAGATGTGCCGCCTGTGGGCAAGCACAGATCCCCAATGCTGTTGTGCCTGTGCATAGGCTGCACGGGGACAGTGAAGAGCAGCACGAGCTTTCAGGCCTGGCAGCTTCCTTGTGGGACAAGGAGCCGGACGTTTGCCTTTTCGGAAGAGCCTCTGCCGAGAACGAGCGCCGTGAGATGTGCCGCCTGTGGGCAAGCACAGATCCCCAATGCTGTTGTGCCTGTGCATAGGCTGCACGGGGACAGTGAAGAGCAGCACGAGCTTTCAGGGCTGGCACCTTCCTTGTGGGACAAGGAGCCGGACGTTTGCCTTTTCAGAAAAATGCTATGCCGAGAACGGACACCGAGAGGTGTACAGTTCCTGGGCAAGCACAGATCCCCAATGCTGTTGTGCCTGTGCATAGGCTGCACGGGGACAGTGAAGAGCAGCACGAGCTTTCAGGGCTGGCACCTTCCTTGTGGGACAAGGAGCCGGACGTTTGCCTTTTCAGAAAAATGCTATGCCGAGAACGGACACCGAGAGGTGTACAGTTCCTGGGCAAGCACAGATCCCCAATGCTGTTGTGCCTGTGCATAGGCTGCACGGGGACAGTGAAGAGCAGCACGAGCTTTCAGGGCTGGCACCTTCCTTGTGGCACAAGGAGCCGGACGTTTGCCTTTTCAGAAAAATGCTATGCCGAGAACGGACACCGAGAGGTGTACAGTTCCTGGGCAAGCACAGATCCCCAATGCTGTTGTGCCTGTGCATAGGCTGCACGGGGACAGTGAAGAGCAGCACGAGCTTTCAGGCCTGGCAGCTTCCTTGTGGGACAAGGAGCCGGACGTTTGCCTTTTCGGAAGAGCCTCTGCCGAGAACGAGCGCCGTGAGATGTGCCGCCTGTGGGCAAGCACAGATCCCCAATGCTGTTGTGCCTGTGCATAGGCTGCACGGGGACAGTGAAGAGCAGCACGAGCTTTCAGGCCTGGCACCTTCCTTGTGGGACAAGGAGCCGGACGTTTGCCTTTTCAGAAAAATGCTATGCCGAGAACGGACACCGAGAGGTGTACCGATCCTGGGCAAGCACAGATCCCCAATGCTGTTGTGCCTGTGCATAGGCTGCACGGGGACAGTGAAGAGCAGCACGAGCTTTCAGGGCTGGCACCTTCCTTGTGGGACAAGGAGCCGGACGTTTGCCTTTTCAGAAAAATGCTATGCCGAGAACGGACACCGAGAGGTGTACAGTTCCTGGGCAAGCACAGATCCCCAATGCTGTTGTGCCTGTGCATAGGCTGCACGGGGACAGTGAAGAGCAGCACGAGCTTTCAGGCCTGGCAGCTTCCTTGTGGGACAAGGAGCCGGACGTTTGCCTTTTCGGAAGAGCCTCTGCCGAGAAAGAGCGCCGTGAGATGTGCCGCCTGTGGGCAAGCACAGATCCCCAATGCTGTTGTGCCTGTGCATAGGCTGCACGGGGACAGTGAAGAGCAGCACGAGCTTTCAGGGCTGGCACCTTCCTTGTGGGACAAGGAGCCGGACGTTTGCCTTTTCAGAAAAATGCTATGCCGAGAACGGACACCGAGAGGTGTACCGATCCTGGGCAAGCACAGATCCCCAATGCTGTTGTGCCTGTGCATAGGCTGCACGGGGACAGTGAAGAGCAGCACGAGCTTTCAGGGCTGGCACCTTCCTTGTGGGACAAGGAGCCGGACGTTTGCCTTTTCAGAAAAATGCTATGCCGAGAACGGACACCGAGAGGTGTACAGTTCCTGGGCAAGCACAGATCCCCAATGCTGTTGTGCCTGTGCATAGGCTGCACGGGGACAGTGAAGAGCAGCACGAGCTTTCAGGGCTGGCACCTTCCTTGTGGCACAAGGAGCCGGACGTTTGCCTTTTCAGAAAAATGCTATGCCGAGAACGGACACCGAGAGGTGTACCGATCCTGGGCAAGCACAGATCCCCAATGCTGTTGTGCCTGTGCATAGGCTGCACGGGGACAGTGAAGAGCAGCACGAGCTTTCAGGCCTGGCAGCTTCCTTGTGGGACAAGGAGCCGGACGTTTGCCTTTTCGGAAGAGCCTCTGCCGAGAAAGAGCGCCGTGAGATGTGCCGCCTGTGGGCAAGCACAGATCCCCAATGCTGTTGTGCCTGTGCATAGGCTGCACGGGGACAGTGAAGAGCAGCACGAGCTTTCAGGCCTGGCAGCTTCCTTGTGGGACAAGGAGCCGGACGTTTGCCTTTTCAGAAAAATGCTATGCCGAGAACGGACACCGAGAGGTGTACAGTTCCTGGGCAAGCACAGATCCCCAATGCTGTTGTGCCTGTGCATAGGCTGCACGGGGACAGTGAAGAGCAGCACGAGCTTTCAGGGCTGGCACCTTCCTTGTGGCACAAGGAGCCGGACGTTTGGCTTTTCGGAAGAGCCTCTGCCGAGAACGAGCGCCGTGAGATGTGCCGCCTGTGGGCAAGCACAGATCCCCAATGCTGTTGTGCCTGTGCATAGGCTGCACGGGGACAGTGAAGAGCAGCACGAGCTTTCAGGCCTGGCAGCTTCCTTGTGGGACAAGGAGCCGGACGTTTGCCTTTTCGGAAGAGCCTCTGCCGAGAACGAGCGCCGTGAGATGTGCCGCCTGTGGGCAAGCACAGATCCCCAATGCTGTTGTGCCTGTGCATAGGCTGCACGGGGACAGTGAAGAGCAGCACGAGCTTTCAGGGCTGGCACCTTCCTTGTGGGACAAGGAGCCGGACGTTTGCCTTTTCAGAAAAATGCTATGCCGAGAACGGACACCGAGAGGTGTACCGATCCTGGGCAAGCACAGATCCCCAATGCTGTTGTGCCTGTGCATAGGCTGCACGGGGACAGTGAAGAGCAGCACGAGCTTTCAGGGCTGGCACCTTCCTTGTGGGACAAGGAGCCGGACGTTTGCCTTTTCAGAAAAATGCTATGCTGAGAACGGACACCGAGAGGTGTACCGATCCTGGGCAAGCACAGATCCCCAATGCTGTTGTGCCTGTGCATAGGCTGCACGGGGACAGTGAAGAGCAGCACGAGCTTTCAGGCCTGGCAGCTTCCTTGTGGGACAAGGAGCCGGACGTTTGCCTTTTCGGAAGAGCCTCTGCCGAGAAAGAGCGCCGTGAGATGTGCCGCCTGTGGGCAAGCACAGATCCCCAATGCTGTTGTGCCTGTGCATAGGCTGCACGGGGACAGTGAAGAGCAGCACGAGCTTTCAGGGCTGGCACCTTCCTTGTGGCACAAGGAGCCGGACGTTTGCCTTTTCAGAAAAATGCTATGCCGAGAACGGACACCGAGAGGTGTACAGTTCCTGGGCAAGCACAGATCCCCAATGCTGTTGTGCCTGTGCATAGGCTGCACGGGGACAGTGAAGAGCAGCACGAGCTTTCAGGGCTGGCACCTTCCTTGTGGGACAAGGAGCCGGACGTTTGCCTTTTCAGAAAAATGCTATGCCGAGAACGGACACCGAGAGGTGTACAGTTCCTGGGCAAGCACAGATCCCCAATGCTGTTGTGCCTGTGCATAGGCTGCACGGGGACAGTGAAGAGCAGCACGAGCTTTCAGGCCTGGCAGCTTCCTTGTGGGACAAGGAGCCGGACGTTTGCCTTTTCGGAAGAGCCTCTGCCGAGAACGAGCGCCGTGAGATGTGCCGCCTGTGGGCAAGCACAGATCCCCAATGCTGTTGTGCCTGTGCATAGGCTGCACGGGGACAGTGAAGAGCAGCACGAGCTTTCAGGGCTGGCACCTTCCTTGTGGCACAAGGAGCCGGACGTTTGCCTTTTCAGAAAAATGCTATGCCGAGAACGGACACCGAGAGGTGTACAGTTCCTGGGCAAGCACAGATCCCCAATGCTGTTGTGCCTGTGCATAGGCTGCACGGGGACAGTGAAGAGCAGCACGAGCTTTCAGGGCTGGCACCTTCCTTGTGGCACAAGGAGCCGGACGTTTGGCTTTTCGGAAGAGCCTCTGCCGAGAACGAGCGCCGTGAGATGTGCCGCCTGTGGGCAAGCACAGATCCCCAATGCTGTTGTGCCTGTGCATAGGCTGCACGGGGACAGTGAAGAGCAGCACGAGCTTTCAGGCCTGGCAGCTTCCTTGTGGGACAAGGAGCCGGACGTTTGCCTTTTCGGAAGAGCCTCTGCCGAGAACGAGCGCCGTGAGATGTGCCGCCTGTGGGCAAGCACAGATCCCCAATGCTGTTGTGCCTGTGCATAGGCTGCACGGGGACAGTGAAGAGCAGCACGAGCTTTCAGGGCTGGCACCTTCCTTGTGGGACAAGGAGCCGGACGTTTGCCTTTTCAGAAAAATGCTATGCCGAGAACGGACACCGAGAGGTGTACCGATCCTGGGCAAGCACAGATCCCCAATGCTGTTGTGCCTGTGCATAGGCTGCACGGGGACAGTGAAGAGCAGCACGAGCTTTCAGGGCTGGCACCTTCCTTGTGGGACAAGGAGCCGGACGTTTGCCTTTTCAGAAAAATGCTATGCCGAGAACGGACACCGAGAGGTGTACCGATCCTGGGCAAGCACAGATCCCCAATGCTGTTGTGCCTGTGCATAGGCTGCACGGGGACAGTGAAGAGCAGCACGAGCTTTCAGGCCTGGCACCTTCCTTGTGGGACAAGGAGCCGGACGTTTGCCTTTTCAGAAAAATGCTATGCCGAGAACGGACACCGAGAGGTGTACAGTTCCTGGGCAAGCACAGATCCCCAATGCTGTTGTGCCTGTGCATAGGCTGCACGGGGACAGTGAAGAGCAGCACGAGCTTTCAGGGCTGGCACCTTCCTTGTGGGACAAGGAGCCGGACGTTTGCCTTTTCAGAAAAATGCTATGCCGAGAACGGACACCGAGAGGTGTACAGTTCCTGGGCAAGCACAGATCCCCAATGCTGTTGTGCCTGTGCATAGGCTGCACGGGGACAGTGAAGAGCAGCACGAGCTTTCAGGGCTGGCACCTTCCTTGTGGCACAAGGAGCCGGACGTTTGCCTTTTCAGAAAAATGCTATGCCGAAAATGGACACCGAGAGGTGTACAGTTCCTGGGCAAGCACAGATCCCCAATGCTGTTGTGCCTGTGCATAGGCTGCACGGGGACAGTGAAGAGCAGCACGAGCTTTCAGGGCTGGCACCTTCCTTGTGGCACAAGGAGCCGGACGTTTGCCTTTTCAGAAAAATGCTATGCCGAGAACGGACACCGAGAGGTGTACAGTTCCTGGGCAAGCACAGATCCCCAATGCTGTTGTGCCTGTGCATAGGCTGCACGGGGACAGTGAAGAGCAGCACGAGCTTTCAGGGCTGGCAGCTTCCTTGTGGGACAAGGAGCCGGACGTTTGCCTTTTCAGAAAAATGCTATGCCGAGAACGGACACCGAGAGGTGTACAGTTCCTGGGCAAGCACAGATCCCCAATGCTGTTGTGCCTGTGCATAGGCTGCACGGGGACAGTGAAGAGCAGCACGAGCTTTCAGGCCTGGCAGCTTCCTTGTGGGACAAGGAGCCGGACGTTTGCCTTTTCGGAAGAGCCTCTGCCGAGAACGAGCGCCGTGAGATGTGCCGCCTGTGGGCAAGCACAGATCCCCAATGCTGTTGTGCCTGTGCATAGGCTGCACGGGGACAGTGAAGAGCAGCACGAGCTTTCAGGGCTGGCACCTTCCTTGTGGGACAAGGAGCCGGACGTTTGCCTTTTCAGAAAAATGCTATGCCGAGAACGGACATCGAGAGGTGTACAGTTTCTGGGCAAGCACAGATCCCCAATGCTGTTGTGCCTGTGCATAGGCTGCACGGGGACAGTGAAGAGCAGCACGAGCTTTCAGGGCTGGCACCTTCCTTGTGGCACAAGGAGCCGGACGTTTGCCTTTTCAGAAAAACGCTATGCCGAGAACGGACACCGAGAGGTGTACAGTTCCTGGGCAAGCACAGATCCCCAATGCTGTTGTGCCTGTGCATAGGCTGCACGGGGACAGTGAAGAGCAGCACGAGCTTTCAGGCCTGGCACCTTCCTTGTGGGACAAGGAGCCGGACGTTTGCCTTTTCAGAAAAATGCTATGCCGAGAACGGACACCGAGAGGTGTACAGTTCCTGGGCAAGCACAGATCCCCAATGCTGTTGTGCCTGTGCATAGGCTGCACGGGGACAGTGAAGAGCAGCACGAGCTTTCAGGGCTGGCACCTTCCTTGTGGGACAAGGAGCCGGACGTTTGCCTTTTCAGAAAAATGCTATGCCGAGAACGGACACCGAGAGGTGTACAGTTCCTGGGCAAGCACAGATCCCCAATGCTGTTGTGCCTGTGCATAGGCTGCACGGGGACAGTGAAGAGCAGCACGAGCTTTCAGGGCTGGCACCTTCCTTGTGGGACAAGGAGCCGGACGTTTGGCTTTTCGGAAGAGCCTCTGCCGAGAACGAGCGCCGTGAGATGTGCCGCCTGTGGGCAAGCACAGATCCCCAATGCTGTTGTGCCTGTGCATAGGCTGCACGGGGACAGTGAAGAGCAGCACGAGCTTTCAGGCCTGGCAGCTTCCTTGTGGGACAAGGAGCCGGACGTTTGCCTTTTCGGAAGAGCCTCTGCCGAGAACGAGCGCCGTGAGATGTGCCGCCTGTGGGCAAGCACAGATCCCCAATGCTGTTGTGCCTGTGCATAGGCTGCACGGGGACAGTGAAGAGCAGCACGAGCTTTCAGGGCTGGCACCTTCCTTGTGGGACAAGGAGCCGGACGTTTGCCTTTTCAGAAAAATGCTATGCCGAGAACGGACACCGAGAGGTGTACAGTTCCTGGGCAAGCACAGATCCCCAATGCTGTTGTGCCTGTGCATAGGCTGCACGGGGACAGTGAAGAGCAGCACGAGCTTTCAGGCCTGGCAGCTTCCTTGTGGGACAAGGAGCCGGACGTTTGCCTTTTCGGAAGAGCCTCTGCCGAGAAAGAGCGCCGTGAGATGTGCCGCCTGTGGGCAAGCACAGATCCCCAATGCTGTTGTGCCTGTGCATAGGCTGCACGGGGACAGTGAAGAGCAGCACGAGCTTTCAGGGCTGGCACCTTCCTTGTGGGACAAGGAGCCGGACGTTTGCCTTTTCAGAAAAATGCTATGCCGAGAACGGACACCGAGAGGTGTACAGTTCCTGGGCAAGCACAGATCCCCAATGCTGTTGTGCCTGTGCATAGGCTGCACGGGGACAGTGAAGAGCAGCACGAGCTTTCAGGGCTGGCACCTTCCTTGTGGGACAAGGAGCCGGACGTTTGCCTTTTCAGAAAAATGCTATGCCGAGAACGGACACCGAGAGGTGTACAGTTTGTGGGCAAGCACAGATCCCCAATGCTGTTGTGCCTGTGCATAGGCTGCACGGGGACAGTGAAGAGCAGCACGAGCTTTCAGGGCTGGCACCTTCCTTGTGGCACAAGGAGCCGGACGTTTGGCTTTTCGGAAGAGCCTCTGCCGAGAACGAGCGCCGTGAGATGTGCCGCCTGTGGGCAAGCACAGATCCCCAATGCTGTTGTGCCTGTGCATAGGCTGCACGGGGACAGTGAAGAGCAGCACGAGCTTTCAGGGCTGGCACCTTCCTTGTGGGACAAGGAGCCGGACGTTTGCCTTTTCAGAAAAATGCTATGCCGAGAACGGACACCGAGAGGTGTACCGATCCTGGGCAAGCACAGATCCCCAATGCTGTTGTGCCTGTGCATAGGCTGCACGGGGACAGTGAAGAGCAGCACGAGCTTTCAGGCCTGGCAGCTTCCTTGTGGGACAAGGAGCCGGACGTTTGCCTTTTCGGAAGAGCCTCTGCCGAGAAAGAGCGCCGTGAGATGTGCCGCCTGTGGGCAAGCACAGATCCCCAATGCTGTTGTGCCTGTGCATAGGCTGCACGGGGACAGTGAAGAGCAGCACGAGCTTTCAGGGCTGGCACCTTCCTTGTGGCACAAGGAGCCGGACGTTTGCCTTTTCAGAAAAATGCTATGCCGAGAACGGACACCGAGAGGTGTACAGTTCCTGGGCAAGCACAGATCCCCAATGCTGTTGTGCCTGTGCATAGGCTGCACGGGGACAGTGAAGAGCAGCACGAGCTTTCAGGGCTGGCACCTTCCTTGTGGCACAAGGAGCCGGACGTTTGCCTTTTCAGAAAAATGCTATGCCGAGAACGGACATCGAGAGGTGTACAGTTTGTGGGCAAGCACAGATCCCCAATGCTGTTGTGCCTGTGCATAGGCTGCACGGGGACAGTGAAGAGCAGCACGAGCTTTCAGGGCTGGCACCTTCCTTGTGGGACAAGGAGCCGGACGTTTGCCTTTTCAGAAAAATGCTATGCCGAGAACGGACACCGAGAGGTGTACAGTTCCTGGGCAAGCACAGATCCCCAATGCTGTTGTGCCTGTGCATAGGCTGCACGGGGACAGTGAAGAGCAGCACGAGCTTTCAGGGCTGGCACCTTCCTTGTGGGACAAGGAGCCGGACGTTTGCCTTTTCAGAAAAATGCTATGCCGAGAACGGACACCGAGAGGTGTACAGTTCCTGGGCAAGCACAGATCCCCAATGCTGTTGTGCCTGTGCATAGGCTGCACGGGGACAGTGAAGAGCAGCACGAGCTTTCAGGGCTGGCACCTTCCTTGTGGGACAAGGAGCCGGACGTTTGCCTTTTCAGAAAAATGCTATGCCGAAAATGGACACCGAGAGGTGTACAGTTCCTGGGCAAGCACAGATCCCCAATGCTGTTGTGCCTGTGCATAGGCTGCACGGGGACAGTGAAGAGCAGCACGAGCTTTCAGGGCTGGCACCTTCCTTGTGGGACAAGGAGCCGGACGTTTGCCTTTTCAGAAAAATGCTATGCCGAGAACGGACACCGAGAGGTGTACAGTTCCTGGGCAAGCACAGATCCCCAATGCTGTTGTGCCTGTGCATAGGCTGCACGGGGACAGTGAAGAGCAGCACGAGCTTTCAGGCCTGGCACCTTCCTTGTGGGACAAGGAGCCGGACGTTTGCCTTTTCAGAAAAATGCTATGCCGAGAACGGACACCGAGAGGTGTACAGTTCCTGGGCAAGCACAGATCCCCAATGCTGTTGTGCCTGTGCATAGGCTGCACGGGGACAGTGAAGAGCAGCACGAGCTTTCAGGCCTGGCAGCTTCCTTGTGGGACAAGGAGCCGGACGTTTGCCTTTTCGGAAGAGCCTCTGCCGAGAACGAGCGCCGTGAGATGTGCCGCCTGTGGGCAAGCACAGATCCCCAATGCTGTTGTGCCTGTGCATAGGCTGCACGGGGACAGTGAAGAGCAGCACGAGCTTTCAGGGCTGGCACCTTCCTTGTGGGACAAGGAGCCGGACGTTTGCCTTTTCAGAAAAATGCTATGCCGAGAACGGACACCGAGAGGTGTACCGATCCTGGGCAAGCACAGATCCCCAATGCTGTTGTGCCTGTGCATAGGCTGCACGGGGACAGTGAAGAGCAGCACGAGCTTTCAGGCCTGGCAGCTTCCTTGTGGGACAAGGAGCCGGACGTTTGCCTTTTCGGAAGAGCCTCTGCCGAGAACGAGCGCCGTGAGATGTGCCGCCTGTGGGCAAGCACAGATCCCCAATGCTGTTGTGCCTGTGCATAGGCTGCACGGGGACAGTGAAGAGCAGCACGAGCTTTCAGGCCTGGCAGCTTCCTTGTGGGACAAGGAGCCGGACGTTTGACTTTTCAGAAAAATGCTATGCCGAGAACGGACACCGAGAGGTGTACAGTTCCTGGGCAAGCACAGATCCCCAATGCTGTTGTGCCTGTGCATAGGCTGCACGGGGACAGTGAAGAGCAGCACGAGCTTTCAGGCCTGGCACCTTCCTTGTGGGACAAGGAGCCGGACGTTTGCCTTTTCAGAAAAATGCTATGCCGAGAACGGACACCGAGAGGTGTACCGATCCTGGGCAAGCACAGATCCCCAATGCTGTTGTGCCTGTGCATA
The DNA here is from genome assembly GCF_964188355.1 of Buteo buteo. Taxonomy (NCBI): domain Eukaryota; kingdom Metazoa; phylum Chordata; class Aves; order Accipitriformes; family Accipitridae; genus Buteo; species Buteo buteo. Next base: position 9,313,341 of record NC_134195.1, on the reverse strand, counting down.
GGCTGCACGGGGACAGTGAAGAGCAGCACGAGCTTTCAGGGCTGGCACCTTCCTTGTGGGACAAGGAGCCGGACGTTTGCCTTTTCAGAAAAATGCTATGCCGAGAACGGACACCGAGAGGTGTACAGTTCCTGGGCAAGCACAGATCCCCAATGCTGTTGTGCCTGTGCATAGGCTGCACGGGGACAGTGAAGAGCAGCACGAGCTTTCAGGGCTGGCACCTTCCTTGTGGGACAAGGAGCCGGACGTTTGCCTTTTCAGAAAAATGCTATGCCGAGAACGGACACCGAGAGGTGTACCGTTCCTGGGCAAGCACAGATCCCCAATGCTGTTGTGCCTGTGCATAGGCTGCACGGGGACAGTGAAGAGCAGCACGAGCTTTCAGGCCTGGCAGCTTCCTTGTGGGACAAGGAGCCGGACGTTTGCCTTTTCGGAAGAGCCTCTGCCGAGAACGAGCGCCGTGAGATGTGCCGCCTGTGGGCAAGCACAGATCCCCAATGCTGTTGTGCCTGTGCATAGGCTGCACGGGGACAGTGAAGAGCAGCACGAGCTTTCAGGGCTGGCACCTTCCTTGTGGGACAAGGAGCCGGACGTTTGCCTTTTCAGAAAAATGCTATGCCGAGAACGGACACCGAGAGGTGTACAGTTCCTGGGCAAGCACAGATCCCCAATGCTGTTGTGCCTGTGCATAGGCTGCACGGGGACAGTGAAGAGCAGCACGAGCTTTCAGGGCTGGCACCTTCCTTGTGGGACAAGGAGCCGGACGTTTGCCTTTTCAGAAAAATGCTATGCCGAGAACGGACACCGAGAGGTGTACAGTTCCTGGGCAAGCACAGATCCCCAATGCTGTTGTGCCTGTGCATAGGCTGCACGGGGACAGTGAAGAGCAGCACGAGCTTTCAGGGCTGGCACCTTCCTTGTGGGACAAGGAGCCGGACGTTTGCCTTTTCAGAAAAATGCTATGCCGAGAACGGACACCGAGAGGTGTACAGTTCCTGGGCAAGCACAGATCCCCAATGCTGTTGTGCCTGTGCATAGGCTGCACGGGGACAGTGAAGAGCAGCACGAGCTTTCAGGGCTGGCACCTTCCTTGTGGCACAAGGAGCCGGACGTTTGGCTTTTCGGAAGAGCCTCTGCCGAGAACGAGCGCCGTGAGATGTGCCGCCTGTGGGCAAGCACAGATCCCCAATGCTGTTGTGCCTGTGCATAGGCTGCACGGGGACAGTGAAGAGCAGCACGAGCTTTCAGGCCTGGCAGCTTCCTTGTGGGACAAGGAGCCGGACGTTTGCCTTTTCGGAAGAGCCTCTGCCGAGAACGAGCGCCGTGAGATGTGCCGCCTGTGGGCAAGCACAGATCCCCAATGCTGTTGTGCCTGTGCATAGGCTGCACGGGGACAGTGAAGAGCAGCACGAGCTTTCAGGGCTGGCACCTTCCTTGTGGGACAAGGAGCCGGACGTTTGCCTTTTCAGAAAAATGCTATGCCGAGAACGGACACCGAGAGGTGTACCGATCCTGGGCAAGCACAGATCCCCAATGCTGTTGTGCCTGTGCATAGGCTGCACGGGGACAGTGAAGAGCAGCACGAGCTTTCAGGGCTGGCACCTTCCTTGTGGGACAAGGAGCCGGACGTTTGCCTTTTCAGAAAAATGCTATGCCGAGAACGGACACCGAGAGGTGTACAGTTCCTGGGCAAGCACAGATCCCCAATGCTGTTGTGCCTGTGCATAGGCTGCACGGGGACAGTGAAGAGCAGCACGAGCTTTCAGGGCTGGCACCTTCCTTGTGGGACAAGGAGCCGGACGTTTGCCTTTTCAGAAAAATGCTATGCCGAGAACGGACACCGAGAGGTGTACAGTTCCTGGGCAAGCACAGATCCCCAATGCTGTTGTGCCTGTGCATAGGCTGCACGGGGACAGTGAAGAGCAGCACGAGCTTTCAGGGCTGGCACCTTCCTTGTGGGACAAGGAGCCGGACGTTTGCCTTTTCGGAAGAGCCTCTGCCGAGAACGAGCGCCGTGAGATGTGCCGCCTGTGGGCAAGCACAGATCCCCAATGCTGTTGTGCCTGTGCATAGGCTGCACGGGGACAGTGAAGAGCAGCACGAGCTTTCAGGCCTGGCAGCTTCCTTGTGGGACAAGGAGCCGGACGTTTGCCTTTTCGGAAGAGCCTCTGCCGAGAAAGAGCGCCGTGAGATGTGCCGCCTGTGGGCAAGCACAGATCCCCAATGCTGTTGTGCCTGTGCATAGGCTGCACGGGGACAGTGAAGAGCAGCACGAGCTTTCAGGGCTGGCACCTTCCTTGTGGGACAAGGAGCCGGACGTTTGCCTTTTCAGAAAAATGCTATGCCGAGAACGGACACCGAGAGGTGTACCGATCCTGGGCAAGCACAGATCCCCAATGCTGTTGTGCCTGTGCATAGGCTGCACGGGGACAGTGAAGAGCAGCACGAGCTTTCAGGGCTGGCACCTTCCTTGTGGGACAAGGAGCCGGACGTTTGCCTTTTCAGAAAAATGCTATGCCGAGAACGGACACCGAGAGGTGTACAGTTCCTGGGCAAGCACAGATCCCCAATGCTGTTGTGCCTGTGCATAGGCTGCACGGGGACAGTGAAGAGCAGCACGAGCTTTCAGGGCTGGCACCTTCCTTGTGGGACAAGGAGCCGGACGTTTGCCTTTTCAGAAAAATGCTATGCCGAGAACGGACACCGAGAGGTGTACAGTTCCTGGGCAAGCACAGATCCCCAATGCTGTTGTGCCTGTGCATAGGCTGCACGGGGACAGTGAAGAGCAGCACGAGCTTTCAGGCCTGGCAGCTTCCTTGTGGGACAAGGAGCCGGACGTTTGCCTTTTCGGAAGAGCCTCTGCCGAGAAAGAGCGCCGTGAGATGTGCCGCCTGTGGGCAAGCACAGATCCCCAATGCTGTTGTGCCTGTGCATAGGCTGCACGGGGACAGTGAAGAGCAGCACGAGCTTTCAGGGCTGGCACCTTCCTTGTGGGACAAGGAGCCGGACGTTTGCCTTTTCAGAAAAATGCTATGCCGAGAACGGACACCGAGAGGTGTACAGTTCCTGGGCAAGCACAGATCCCCAATGCTGTTGTGCCTGTGCATAGGCTGCACGGGGACAGTGAAGAGCAGCACGAGCTTTCAGGGCTGGCACCTTCCTTGTGGCACAAGGAGCCGGACGTTTGGCTTTTCGGAAGAGCCTCTGCCGAGAACGAGCGCCGTGAGATGTGCCGCCTGTGGGCAAGCACAGATCCCCAATGCTGTTGTGCCTGTGCATAGGCTGCACGGGGACAGTGAAGAGCAGCACGAGCTTTCAGGCCTGGCAGCTTCCTTGTGGGACAAGGAGCCGGACGTTTGCCTTTTCGGAAGAGCCTCTGCCGAGAACGAGCGCCGTGAGATGTGCCGCCTGTGGGCAAGCACAGATCCCCAATGCTGTTGTGCCTGTGCATAGGCTGCACGGGGACAGTGAAGAGCAGCACGAGCTTTCAGGGCTGGCACCTTCCTTGTGGGACAAGGAGCCGGACGTTTGCCTTTTCAGAAAAATGCTATGCCGAGAACGGACACCGAGAGGTGTACCGATCCTGGGCAAGCACAGATCCCCAATGCTGTTGTGCCTGTGCATAGGCTGCACGGGGACAGTGAAGAGCAGCACGAGCTTTCAGGCCTGGCAGCTTCCTTGTGGGACAAGGAGCCGGACGTTTGCCTTTTCAGAAGAGCCTCTGCCGAGAACGAGCGCCGTGAGATGTGCCGCCTGTGGGCAAGCACAGATCCCCAATGCTGTTGTGCCTGTGCATAGGCTGCACGGGGACAGTGAAGAGCAGCACGAGCTTTCAGGCCTGGCACCTTCCTTGTGGGACAAGGAGCCGGACGTTTGCCTTTTCAGAAAAATGCTATGCCGAGAACGGACACCGAGAGGTGTACCGATCCTGGGCAAGCACAGATCCCCAATGCTGTTGTGCCTGTGCATAGGCTGCACGGGGACAGTGAAGAGCAGCACGAGCTTTCAGGGCTGGCACCTTCCTTGTGGGACAAGGAGCCGGACGTTTGCCTTTTCAGAAAAATGCTATGCCGAGAACGGACACCGAGAGGTGTACAGTTCCTGGGCAAGCACAGATCCCCAATGCTGTTGTGCCTGTGCATAGGCTGCACGGGGACAGTGAAGAGCAGCACGAGCTTTCAGGGCTGGCACCTTCCTTGTGGGACAAGGAGCCGGACGTTTGCCTTTTCAGAAAAATGCTATGCCGAGAACGGACACCGAGAGGTGTACCGTTCCTGGGCAAGCACAGATCCCCAATGCTGTTGTGCCTGTGCATAGGCTGCACGGGGACAGTGAAGAGCAGCACGAGCTTTCAGGCCTGGCAGCTTCCTTGTGGGACAAGGAGCCGGACGTTTGCCTTTTCGGAAGAGCCTCTGCCGAGAACGAGCGCCGTGAGATGTGCCGCCTGTGGGCAAGCACAGATCCCCAATGCTGTTGTGCCTGTGCATAGGCTGCACGGGGACAGTGAAGAGCAGCACGAGCTTTCAGGGCTGGCACCTTCCTTGTGGGACAAGGAGCCGGACGTTTGCCTTTTCAGAAAAATGCTATGCCGAGAACGGACACCGAGAGGTGTACAGTTCCTGGGCAAGCACAGATCCCCAATGCTGTTGTGCCTGTGCATAGGCTGCACGGGGACAGTGAAGAGCAGCACGAGCTTTCAGGGCTGGCACCTTCCTTGTGGGACAAGGAGCCGGACGTTTGCCTTTTCAGAAAAATGCTATGCCGAGAACGGACACCGAGAGGTGTACAGTTCCTGGGCAAGCACAGATCCCCAATGCTGTTGTGCCTGTGCATAGGCTGCACGGGGACAGTGAAGAGCAGCACGAGCTTTCAGGGCTGGCACCTTCCTTGTGGGACAAGGAGCCGGACGTTTGCCTTTTCAGAAAAATGCTATGCCGAGAACGGACACCGAGAGGTGTACAGTTCCTGGGCAAGCACAGATCCCCAATGCTGTTGTGCCTGTGCATAGGCTGCACGGGGACAGTGAAGAGCAGCACGAGCTTTCAGGGCTGGCACCTTCCTTGTGGCACAAGGAGCCGGACGTTTGGCTTTTCGGAAGAGCCTCTGCCGAGAACGAGCGCCGTGAGATGTGCCGCCTGTGGGCAAGCACAGATCCCCAATGCTGTTGTGCCTGTGCATAGGCTGCACGGGGACAGTGAAGAGCAGCACGAGCTTTCAGGCCTGGCAGCTTCCTTGTGGGACAAGGAGCCGGACGTTTGCCTTTTCGGAAGAGCCTCTGCCGAGAACGAGCGCCGTGAGATGTGCCGCCTGTGGGCAAGCACAGATCCCCAATGCTGTTGTGCCTGTGCATAGGCTGCACGGGGACAGTGAAGAGCAGCACGAGCTTTCAGGGCTGGCACCTTCCTTGTGGGACAAGGAGCCGGACGTTTGCCTTTTCAGAAAAATGCTATGCCGAGAACGGACACCGAGAGGTGTACAGTTCCTGGGCAAGCACAGATCCCCAATGCTGTTGTGCCTGTGCATAGGCTGCACGGGGACAGTGAAGAGCAGCACGAGCTTTCAGGGCTGGCACCTTCCTTGTGGGACAAGGAGCCGGACGTTTGCCTTTTCAGAAAAATGCTATGCCGAGAACGGACACCGAGAGGTGTACAGTTCCTGGGCAAGCACAGATCCCCAATGCTGTTGTGCCTGTGCATAGGCTGCACGGGGACAGTGAAGAGCAGCACGAGCTTTCAGGCCTGGCAGCTTCCTTGTGGGACAAGGAGCCGGACGTTTGCCTTTTCGGAAGAGCCTCTGCCGAGAAAGAGCGCCGTGAGATGTGCCGCCTGTGGGCAAGCACAGATCCCCAATGCTGTTGTGCCTGTGCATAGGCTGCACGGGGACAGTGAAGAGCAGCACGAGCTTTCAGGGCTGGCACCTTCCTTGTGGGACAAGGAGCCGGACGTTTGCCTTTTCAGAAAAATGCTATGCCGAGAACGGACACCGAGAGGTGTACAGTTCCTGGGCAAGCACAGATCCCCAATGCTGTTGTGCCTGTGCATAGGCTGCACGGGGACAGTGAAGAGCAGCACGAGCTTTCAGGGCTGGCACCTTCCTTGTGGCACAAGGAGCCGGACGTTTGGCTTTTCGGAAGAGCCTCTGCCGAGAACGAGCGCCGTGAGATGTGCCGCCTGTGGGCAAGCACAGATCCCCAATGCTGTTGTGCCTGTGCATAGGCTGCACGGGGACAGTGAAGAGCAGCACGAGCTTTCAGGCCTGGCAGCTTCCTTGTGGGACAAGGAGCCGGACGTTTGCCTTTTCGGAAGAGCCTCTGCCGAGAACGAGCGCCGTGAGATGTGCCGCCTGTGGGCAAGCACAGATCCCCAATGCTGTTGTGCCTGTGCATAGGCTGCACGGGGACAGTGAAGAGCAGCACGAGCTTTCAGGGCTGGCACCTTCCTTGTGGCACAAGGAGCCGGACGTTTGCCTTTTCAGAAAAATGCTATGCCGAGAACGGACACCGAGAGGTGTACCGATCCTGGGCAAGCACAGATCCCCAATGCTGTTGTGCCTGTGCATAGGCTGCACGGGGACAGTGAAGAGCAGCACGAGCTTTCAGGGCTGGCACCTTCCTTGTGGGACAAGGAGCCGGACGTTTGCCTTTTCAGAAAAATGCTATGCCGAGAACGGACACCGAGAGGTGTACAGTTCCTGGGCAAGCACAGATCCCCAATGCTGTTGTGCCTGTGCATAGGCTGCACGGGGACAGTGAAGAGCAGCACGAGCTTTCAGGGCTGGCACCTTCCTTGTGGGACAAGGAGCCGGACGTTTGCCTTTTCAGAAAAATGCTATGCCGAGAACGGACACCGAGAGGTGTACAGTTCCTGGGCAAGCACAGATCCCCAATGCTGTTGTGCCTGTGCATAGGCTGCACGGGGACAGTGAAGAGCAGCACGAGCTTTCAGGCCTGGCAGCTTCCTTGTGGGACAAGGAGCCGGACGTTTGCCTTTTCGGAAGAGCCTCTGCCGAGAAAGAGCGCCGTGAGATGTGCCGCCTGTGGGCAAGCACAGATCCCCAATGCTGTTGTGCCTGTGCATAGGCTGCACGGGGACAGTGAAGAGCAGCACGAGCTTTCAGGGCTGGCACCTTCCTTGTGGGACAAGGAGCCGGACGTTTGCCTTTTCAGAAAAATGCTATGCCGAGAACGGACACCGAGAGGTGTACAGTTCCTGGGCAAGCACAGATCCCCAATGCTGTTGTGCCTGTGCATAGGCTGCACGGGGACAGTGAAGAGCAGCACGAGCTTTCAGGGCTGGCACCTTCCTTGTGGGACAAGGAGCCGGACGTTTGCCTTTTCAGAAAAATGCTATGCCGAGAACGGACACCGAGAGGTGTACAGTTCCTGGGCAAGCACAGATCCCCAATGCTGTTGTGCCTGTGCATAGGCTGCACGGGGACAGTGAAGAGCAGCACGAGCTTTCAGGGCTGGCACCTTCCTTGTGGGACAAGGAGCCGGACGTTTGCCTTTTCAGAAAAATGCTATGCCGAGAACGGACACCGAGAGGTGTACAGTTCCTGGGCAAGCACAGATCCCCAATGCTGTTGTGCCTGTGCATAGGCTGCACGGGGACAGTGAAGAGCAGCACGAGCTTTCAGGGCTGGCACCTTCCTTGTGGCACAAGGAGCCGGACGTTTGGCTTTTCGGAAGAGCCTCTGCCGAGAACGAGCGCCGTGAGATGTGCCGCCTGTGGGCAAGCACAGATCCCCAATGCTGTTGTGCCTGTGCATAGGCTGCACGGGGACAGTGAAGAGCAGCACGAGCTTTCAGGCCTGGCAGCTTCCTTGTGGGACAAGGAGCCGGACGTTTGCCTTTTCGGAAGAGCCTCTGCCGAGAACGAGCGCCGTGAGATGTGCCGCCTGTGGGCAAGCACAGATCCCCAATGCTGTTGTGCCTGTGCATAGGCTGCACGGGGACAGTGAAGAGCAGCACGAGCTTTCAGGGCTGGCACCTTCCTTGTGGGACAAGGAGCCGGACGTTTGCCTTTTCAGAAAAATGCTATGCCGAGAACGGACACCGAGAGGTGTACCGATCCTGGGCAAGCACAGATCCCCAATGCTGTTGTGCCTGTGCATAGGCTGCACGGGGACAGTGAAGAGCAGCACGAGCTTTCAGGGCTGGCACCTTCCTTGTGGGACAAGGAGCCGGACGTTTGCCTTTTCAGAAAAATGCTATGCCGAGAACGGACACCGAGAGGTGTACAGTTCCTGGGCAAGCACAGATCCCCAATGCTGTTGTGCCTGTGCATAGGCTGCACGGGGACAGTGAAGAGCAGCACGAGCTTTCAGGGCTGGCACCTTCCTTGTGGGACAAGGAGCCGGACGTTTGCCTTTTCAGAAAAATGCTATGCCGAGAACGGACACCGAGAGGTGTACAGTTCCTGGGCAAGCACAGATCCCCAATGCTGTTGTGCCTGTGCATAGGCTGCACGGGGACAGTGAAGAGCAGCACGAGCTTTCAGGGCTGGCACCTTCCTTGTGGGACAAGGAGCCGGACGTTTGCCTTTTCAGAAAAATGCTATGCCGAGAACGGACACCGAGAGGTGTACAGTTCCTGGGCAAGCACAGATCCCCAATGCTGTTGTGCCTGTGCATAGGCTGCACGGGGACAGTGAAGAGCAGCACGAGCTTTCAGGGCTGGCACCTTCCTTGTGGGACAAGGAGCCGGACGTTTGCCTTTTCAGAAAAATGCTATGCCGAGAACGGACACCGAGAGGTGTACAGTTCCTGGGCAAGCACAGATCCCCAATGCTGTTGTGCCTGTGCATAGGCTGCACGGGGACAGTGAAGAGCAGCACGAGCTTTCAGGGCTGGCACCTTCCTTGTGGCACAAGGAGCCGGACGTTTGGCTTTTCGGAAGAGCCTCTGCCGAGAACGAGCGCCGTGAGATGTGCCGCCTGTGGGCAAGCACAGATCCCCAATGCTGTTGTGCCTGTGCATAGGCTGCACGGGGACAGTGAAGAGCAGCACGAGCTTTCAGGCCTGGCAGCTTCCTTGTGGGACAAGGAGCCGGACGTTTGGCTTTTCGGAAGAGCCTCTGCCGAGAACGAGCGCCGTGAGATGTGCCGCCTGTGGGCAAGCACAGATCCCCAATGCTGTTGTGCCTGTGCATAGGCTGCACGGGGACAGTGAAGAGCAGCACGAGCTTTCAGGGCTGGCACCTTCCTTGTGGGACAAGGAGCCGGACGTTTGCCTTTTCGGAAGAGCCTCTGCCGAGAAAGAGCGCCGTGAGATGTGCCGCCTGTGGGCAAGCACAGATCCCCAATGCTGTTGTGCCTGTGCATAGGCTGCACGGGGACAGTGAAGAGCAGCACGAGCTTTCAGGGCTGGCACCTTCCTTGTGGCACAAGGAGCCGGACGTTTGCCTTTTCAGAAAAATGCTATGCCGAGAACGGACACCGAGAGGTGTACAGTTCCTGGGCAAGCACAGATCCCCAATGCTGTTTTGCCTGTGCATAGGCTGCACGGGGACAGTGAAGAGCAGCACGAGCTTTCAGGCCTGGCAGCTTCCTTGTGGGACAAGGAGCCGGACGTTTGCCTTTTCAGAAAAATGCTATGCCGAGAACGGACATCGAGAGGTGTACAGTTTGTGGGCAAGCACAGATCCCCAATGCTGTTGTGCCTGTGCATAGGCTGCACGGGGACAGTGAAGAGCAGCACGAGCTTTCAGGGCTGGCACCTTCCTTGTGGCACAAGGAGCCGGACGTTTGCCTTTTCAGAAAAATGCTATGCCGAGAACGGACACCGAGAGGTGTACAGTTCCTGGGCAAGCACAGATCCCCAATGCTGTTGTGCCTGTGCATAGGCTGCACGGGGACAGTGAAGAGCAGCACGAGCTTTCAGGGCTGGCACCTTCCTTGTGGGACAAGGAGCCGGACGTTTGCCTTTTCAGAAAAATGCTATGCCGAGAACGGACACCGAGAGGTGTACAGTTCCTGGGCAAGCACAGATCCCCAATGCTGTTGTGCCTGTGCATAGGCTGCACGGGGACAGTGAAGAGCAGCACGAGCTTTCAGGGCTGGCACCTTCCTTGTGGGACAAGGAGCCGGACGTTTGCCTTTTCAGAAAAATGCTATGCCGAAAATGGACACCGAGAGGTGTACAGTTCCTGGGCAAGCACAGATCCCCAATGCTGTTGTGCCTGTGCATAGGCTGCACGGGGACAGTGAAGAGCAGCACGAGCTTTCAGGGCTGGCACCTTCCTTGTGGGACAAGGAGCCGGACGTTTGCCTTTTCAGAAAAATGCTATGCCGAGAACGGACACCGAGAGGTGTACAGTTCCTGGGCAAGCACAGTTCCCCAATGCTGTTGTGCCTGTGCATAGGCTGCACGGGGACAGTGAAGAGCAGCACGAGCTTTCAGGCCTGGCACCTTCCTTGTGGGACAAGGAGCCGGACGTTTGCCTTTTCAGAAAAATGCTATGCCGAGAACGGACACCGAGAGGTGTACAGATCCTGGGCAAGCACAGATCCCCAATGCTGTTGTGCCTGTGCATAGGCTGCACGGGGACAGTGAAGAGCAGCACGAGCTTTCAGGCCTGGCAGCTTCCTTGTGGGACAAGGAGCCGGACGTTTGCCTTTTCGGAAGAGCCTCTGCCGAGAACGAGCGCCGTGAGATGTGCCGCCTGTGGGCAAGCACAGATCCCCAATGCTGTTGTGCCTGTGCATAGGCTGCACGGGGACAGTGAAGAGCAGCACGAGCTTTCAGGGCTGGCACCTTCCTTGTGGGACAAGGAGCCGGACGTTTGCCTTTTCAGAAAAATGCTATGCCGAGAACGGACATCGAGAGGTGTACAGTTTCTGGGCAAGCACAGATCCCCAATGCTGTTGTGCCTGTGCATAGGCTGCACGGGGACAGTGAAGAGCAGCACGAGCTTTCAGGGCTGGCACCTTCCTTGTGGCACAAGGAGCCGGACGTTTGCCTTTTCAGAAAAATGCTATGCCGAGAACGGACACCGAGAGGTGTACAGTTCCTGGGCAAGCACAGATCCCCAATGCTGTTGTGCCTGTGCATAGGCTGCACGGGGACAGTGAAGAGCAGCACGAGCTTTCAGGGCTGGCACCTTCCTTGTGGGACAAGGAGCCGGACGTTTGCCTTTTCAGAAAAATGCTATGCCGAGAACGGACACCGAGAGGTGTACAGTTCCTGGGCAAGCACAGATCCCCAATGCTGTTGTGCCTGTGCATAGGCTGCACGGGGACAGTGAAGAGCAGCACGAGCTTTCAGGCCTGGCAGCTTCCTTGTGGGACAAGGAGCCGGACGTTTGGCTTTTCGGAAGAGCCTCTGCCGAGAACGAGCGCCGTGAGATGTGCCGCCTGTGGGCAAGCACAGATCCCCAATGCTGTTGTGCCTGTGCATAGGCTGCACGGGGACAGTGAAGAGCAGCACGAGCTTTCAGGCCTGGCAGCTTCCTTGTGGGACAAGGAGCCGGACGTTTGCCTTTTCGGAAGAGCCTCTGCCGAGAACGAGCGCCGTGAGATGTGCCGCCTGTGGGCAAGCACAGATCCCCAATGCTGTTGTGCCTGTGCATAGGCTGCACGGGGACAGTGAAGAGCAGCACGAGCTTTCAGGGCTGGCACCTTCCTTGTGGGACAAGGAGCCGGACGTTTGCCTTTTCAGAAAAATGCTATGCCGAGAACGGACACCGAGAGGTGTACCGATCCTGGGCAAGCACAGATCCCCAATGCTGTTGTGCCTGTGCATAGGCTGCACGGGGACAGTGAAGAGCAGCACGAGCTTTCAGGCCTGGCAGCTTCCTTGTGGGACAAGGAGCCGGACGTTTGCCTTTTCGGAAGAGCCTCTGCCGAGAACGAGCGCCGTGAGATGTGCCGCCTGTGGGCAAGCACAGATCCCCAATGCTGTTGTGCCTGTGCATAGGCTGCACGGGGACAGTGAAGAGCAGCACGAGCTTTCAGGGCTGGCACCTTCCTTGTGGCACAAGGAGCCGGACGTTTGCCTTTTCAGAAAAATGCTATGCCGAGAACGGACACCGAGAGGTGTACAGTTCCTGGGCAAGCACAGATCCCCAATGCTGTTGTGCCTGTGCATAGGCTGCACGGGGACAGTGAAGAGCAGCACGAGCTTTCAGGGCTGGCACCTTCCTTGTGGGACAAGGAGCCGGACGTTTGCCTTTTCAGAAAAATGCTATGCCGAGAACGGACAGCGAGAGGTGTACCGATCCTGGGCAAGCACAGATCCCCAATGCTGTTGTGCCTGTGCATAGGCTGCACGGGGACAGTGAAGAGCAGCACGAGCTTTCAGGGCTGGCAGCTTCCTTGTGGGACAAGGAGCCGGACGTTTGCCTTTTCGGAAGAGCCTCTGCCGAGAAAGAGCGCCGTGAGATGTGCCGCCTGTGGGCAAGCACAGATCCCCAATGCTGTTGTGCCTGTGCATAGGCTGCACGGGGACAGTGAAGAGCAGCACGAGCTTTCAGGGCTGGCACCTTCCTTGTGGGACAAGGAGCCGGACGTTTGGCTTTTCGGAAGAGCCTCTGCCGAGAACGAGCGCCGTGAGATGTGCCGCCTGTGGGCAAGCACAGATCCCCAATGCTGTTGTGCCTGTGCATAGGCTGCACGGGGACAGTGAAGAGCAGCACGAGCTTTCAGGGCTGGCACCTTCCTTGTGGGACAAGGAGCCGGACGTTTGCCTTTTCAGAAAAATGCTATGCCGAGAACGGACACCGAGAGGTGTACAGTTCCTGGGCAAGCACAGATCCCCAATGCTGTTGTGCCTGTGCATAGGCTGCACGGGGACAGTGAAGAGCAGCACGAGCTTTCAGGGCTGGCACCTTCCTTGTGGGACAAGGAGCCGGACGTTTGCCTTTTCAGAAAAATGCTATGCCGAGAACGGACACCGAGAGGTGTACAGTTCCTGGGCAAGCACAGATCCCCAATGCTGTTGTGCCTGTGCATAGGCTGCACGGGGACAGTGAAGAGCAGCACGAGCTTTCAGGGCTGGCACCTTCCTTGTGGGACAAGGAGCCGGACGTTTGCCTTTTCGGAAGAGACTCTGCCGAGAACGAGCGCCGTGAGATGTGCCGCCTGTGGGCAAGCACAGATCCCCAATGCTGTTGTGCCTGTGCATAGGCTGCACGGGGACAGTGAAGAGCAGCACGAGCTTTCAGGCCTGGCAGCTTCCTTGTGGGACAAGGAGCCGGACGTTTGCCTTTTCAGAAAAATGCTATGCCGAGAACGGACATCGAGAGGTGTACAGTTTCTGGGCAAGCACAGATCCCCAATGCTGTTGTGCCTGTGCATAGGCTGCACGGGGACAGTGAAGAGCAGCACGAGCTTTCAGGGCTGGCACCTTCCTTGTGGGACAAGGAGCCGGACGTTTGCCTTTTCAGAAAAATGCTATGCCGAGAACGGACACCGAGAGGTGTACAGTTCCTGGGCAAGCACAGATCCCCAATGCTGTTGTGCCTGTGCATAGGCTGCACGGGGACAGTGAAGAGCAGCACGAGCTTTCAGGCCTGGCAGCTTCCTTGTGGGACAAGGAGCCGGACGTTTGCCTTTTCAGAAAAATGCTATGCCGAGAACGGACACCGAGAGGTGTACAGTTTGTGGGCAAGCACAGATCCCCAATGCTGTTGTGCCTGTGCATAGGCTGCACGGGGACAGTGAAGAGCAGCACGAGCTTTCAGGGCTGGCACCTTCCTTGTGGGACAAGGAGCCGGACGTTTGCCTTTTCAGAAAAATGCTATGCCGAGAACGGACACCGAGAGGTGTACAGTTCCTGGGCAAGCACAGATCCCCAATGCTGTTGTGCCTGTGCATAGGCTGCACGGGGACAGTGAAGAGCAGCACGAGCTTTCAGGCCTGGCAGCTTCCTTGTGGGACAAGGAGCCGGACGTTTGCCTTTTCGGAAGAGCCTCTGCCGAGAACGAGCGCCGTGAGATGTGCCGCCTGTGGGCAAGCACAGATCCCCAATGCTGTTGTGCCTGTGCATAGGCTGCACGGGGACAGTGAAGAGCAGCACGAGCTTTCAGGGCTGGCACCTTCCTTGTGGCACAAGGAGCCGGACGTTTGCCTTTTCAGAAAAATGCTATGCCGAGAACGGACACCGAGAGGTGTACAGTTCCTGGGCAAGCACAGATCCCCAATGCTGTTGTGCCTGTGCATAGGCTGCACGGGGACAGTGAAGAGCAGCACGAGCTTTCAGGGCTGGCACCTTCCTTGTGGCACAAGGAGCCGGACGTTTGCCTTTTCAGAAAAATGCTATGCCGAGAACGGACATCGAGAGGTGTACAGTTTGTGGGCAAGCACAGATCCCCAATGCTGTTGTGCCTGTGCATAGGCTGCATGGGGACAGTGAAGAGCAGCACGAGCTTTCAGGCCTGGCAGCTTCCTTGTGGGACAAGGAGCCGGACGTTTGCCTTTTCGGAAGAGCCTCTGCCGAGAACGAGCGCCGTGAGATGTGCCGCCTGTGGGCAAGCACAGATCCCCAATGCTGTTGTGCCTGTGCATAGGCTGCACGGGGACAGTGAAGAGCAGCACGAGCTTTCAGGCCTGGCAGCTTCCTTGTGGGACAAGGAGCCGGACGTTTGCCTTTTCGGAAGAGCCTCTGCCGAGAACGAGCGCCGTGAGATGTGCCGCCTGTGGGCAAGCACAGATCCCCAATGCTGTTGTGCCTGTGCATAGGCTGCACGGGGACAGTGAAGAGCAGCACGAGCTTTCAGGGCTGGCACCTTCCTTGTGGGACAAGGAGCCGGACGTTTGCCTTTTCAGAAAAATGCTATGCCGAGAACGGACACCGAGAGGTGTACAGTTCCTGGGCAAGCACAGATCCCCAATGCTGTTGTGCCTGTGCATAGGCTGCACGGGGACAGTGAAGAGCAGCACGAGCTTTCAGGCCTGGCACCTTCCTTGTGGGACAAGGAGCCGGACGTTTGGCTTTTCGGAAGAGCCTCTGCCGAGAACGAGCGCCGTGAGATGTGCCGCCTGTGGGCAAGCACAGATCCCCAATGCTGTTGTGCCTGTGCATAGGCTGCACGGGGACAGTGAAGAGCAGCACGAGCTTTCAGGGCTGGCACCTTCCTTGTGGGACAAGGAGCCGGACGTTTGCCTTTTCAGAAAAATGCTATGCCGAGAACGGACACCGAGAGGTGTACAGATCCTGGGCAAGCACAGATCCCCAATGCTGTTGTGCCTGTGCATAGGCTGCACGGGGACAGTGAAGAGCAGCACGAGCTTTCAGGGCTGGCACCTTCCTTGTGGGACAAGGAGCCGGACGTTTGCCTTTTCAGAAAAATGCTATGCCGAGAACGGACACCGAGAGGTGTACAGTTCCTGGGCAAGCACAGATCCCCAATGCTGTTGTGCCTGTGCATAGGCTGCACGGGGACAGTGAAGAGCAGCAAGAGCTTTCAGGGCTGGCACCTTCCTTGTGGGACAAGGAGCCGGACGTTTGCCTTTTCAGAAAAATGCTATGCCGAGAACGGACACCGAGAGGTGTACAGTTCCTGGGCAAGCACAGATCCCCAATGCTGTTGTGCCTGTGCATAGGCTGCACGGGGACAGTGAAGAGCAGCACGAGCTTTCAGGCCTGGCAGCTTCCTTGTGGGACAAGGAGCCGGACGTTTGCCTTTTCGGAAGAGCCTCTGCCGAGAACGAGCGCCGTGAGATGTGCCGCCTGTGGGCAAGCACAGATCCCCAATGCTGTTGTGCCTGTGCATAGGCTGCACGGGGACAGTGAAGAGCAGCACGAGCTTTCAGGGCTGGCAGCTTCCTTGTGGGACAAGGAGCCGGACGTTTGCCTTTTCAGAAAAATGCTATGCCGAGAACGGACACCGAGAGGTGTACAGTTCCTGGGCAAGCACAGATCCCCAATGCTGTTGTGCCTGTGCATAGGCTGCACGGGGACAGTGAAGAGCAGCACGAGCTTTCAGGCCTGGCAGCTTCCTTGTGGGACAAGGAGCCGGACGTTTGCCTTTTCGGAAGAGCCTCTGCCGAGAAAGAGCGCCGTGAGATGTGCCGCCTGTGGGCAAGCACAGATCCCCAATGCTGTTGTGCCTGTGCATAGGCTGCACGGGGACAGTGAAGAGCAGCACGAGCTTTCAGGGCTGGCACCTTCCTTGTGGCACAAGGAGCCGGACGTTTGACTTTTCAGAAAAATGCTATGCCGAGAACGGACACCGAGAGGTGTACAGTTCCTGGGCAAGCACAGATCCCCAATGCTGTTGTGCCTGTGCATAGGCTGCACGGGGACAGTGAAGAGCAGCACGAGCTTTCAGGGCTGGCACCTTCCTTGTGGGACAAGGAGCCGGACGTTTGCCTTTTCAGAAAAATGCTATGCCGAGAACGGACACCGAGAGGTGTACAGTTCCTGGGCAAGCACAGATCCCCAATGCTGTTGTGCCTGTGCATAGGCTGCACGGGGACAGTGAAGAGCAGCACGAGCTTTCAGGGCTGGCACCTTCCTTGTGGGACAAGGAGCCGGACGTTTGCCTTTTCGGAAGAGACTCTGCCGAGAACGAGCGCCGTGAGATGTGCCGCCTGTGGGCAAGCACAGATCCCCAATGCTGTTGTGCCTGTGCATAGGCTGCACGGGGACAGTGAAGAGCAGCACGAGCTTTCAGGCCTGGCAGCTTCCTTGTGGGACAAGGAGCCGGACGTTTGCCTTTTCAGAAAAATGCTATGCCGAGAACGGACATCGAGAGGTGTACAGTTTCTGGGCAAGCACAGATCCCCAATGCTGTTGTGCCTGTGCATAGGCTGCACGGGGACAGTGAAGAGCAGCACGAGCTTTCAGGGCTGGCACCTTCCTTGTGGGACAAGGAGCCGGACGTTTGCCTTTTCAGAAAAATGCTATGCCGAGAACGGACACCGAGAGGTGTACAGTTCCTGGGCAAGCACAGATCCCCAATGCTGTTGTGCCTGTGCATAGGCTGCACGGGGACAGTGAAGAGCAGCACGAGCTTTCAGGCCTGGCAGCTTCCTTGTGGGACAAGGAGCCGGACGTTTGCCTTTTCAGAAAAATGCTATGCCGAGAACGGACACCGAGAGGTGTACAGTTTGTGGGCAAGCACAGATCCCCAATGCTGTTGTGCCTGTGCATAGGCTGCACGGGGACAGTGAAGAGCAGCACGAGCTTTCAGGGCTGGCACCTTCCTTGTGGGACAAGGAGCCGGACGTTTGCCTTTTCAGAAAAATGCTATGCCGAGAACGGACACCGAGAGGTGTACAGTTCCTGGGCAAGCACAGATCCCCAATGCTGTTGTGCCTGTGCATAGGCTGCACGGGGACAGTGAAGAGCAGCACGAGCTTTCAGGCCTGGCAGCTTCCTTGTGGGACAAGGAGCCGGACGTTTGCCTTTTCGGAAGAGCCTCTGCCGAGAACGAGCGCCGTGAGATGTGCCGCCTGTGGGCAAGCACAGATCCCCAATGCTGTTGTGCCTGTGCATAGGCTGCACGGGGACAGTGAAGAGCAGCACGAGCTTTCAGGGCTGGCACCTTCCTTGTGGCACAAGGAGCCGGACGTTTGCCTTTTCAGAAAAATGCTATGCCGAGAACGGACACCGAGAGGTGTACAGTTCCTGGGCAAGCACAGATCCCCAATGCTGTTGTGCCTGTGCATAGGCTGCACGGGGACAGTGAAGAGCAGCACGAGCTTTCAGGGCTGGCACCTTCCTTGTGGCACAAGGAGCCGGACGTTTGCCTTTTCAGAAAAATGCTATGCCGAGAACGGACATCGAGAGGTGTACAGTTTGTGGGCAAGCACAGATCCCCAATGCTGTTGTGCCTGTGCATAGGCTGCATGGGGACAGTGAAGAGCAGCACGAGCTTTCAGGCCTGGCAGCTTCCTTGTGGGACAAGGAGCCGGACGTTTGCCTTTTCGGAAGAGCCTCTGCCGAGAACGAGCGCCGTGAGATGTGCCGCCTGTGGGCAAGCACAGATCCCCAATGCTGTTGTGCCTGTGCATAGGCTGCACGGGGACAGTGAAGAGCAGCACGAGCTTTCAGGCCTGGCAGCTTCCTTGTGGGACAAGGAGCCGGACGTTTGCCTTTTCGGAAGAGCCTCTGCCGAGAACGAGCGCCGTGAGATGTGCCGCCTGTGGGCAAGCACAGATCCCCAATGCTGTTGTGCCTGTGCATAGGCTGCACGGGGACAGTGAAGAGCAGCACGAGCTTTCAGGGCTGGCACCTTCCTTGTGGGACAAGGAGCCGGACGTTTGCCTTTTCAGAAAAATGCTATGCCGAGAACGGACACCGAGAGGTGTACAGTTCCTGGGCAAGCACAGATCCCCAATGCTGTTGTGCCTGTGCATAGGCTGCACGGGGACAGTGAAGAGCAGCACGAGCTTTCAGGCCTGGCACCTTCCTTGTGGGACAAGGAGCCGGACGTTTGGCTTTTCGGAAGAGCCTCTGCCGAGAACGAGCGCCGTGAGATGTGCCGCCTGTGGGCAAGCACAGATCCCCAATGCTGTTGTGCCTGTGCATAGGCTGCACGGGGACAGTGAAGAGCAGCACGAGCTTTCAGGGCTGGCACCTTCCTTGTGGGACAAGGAGCCGGACGTTTGCCTTTTCAGAAAAATGCTATGCCGAGAACGGACACCGAGAGGTGTACAGATCCTGGGCAAGCACAGATCCCCAATGCTGTTGTGCCTGTGCATAGGCTGCACGGGGACAGTGAAGAGCAGCACGAGCTTTCAGGGCTGGCACCTTCCTTGTGGGACAAGGAGCCGGACGTTTGCCTTTTCAGAAAAATGCTATGCCGAGAACGGACACCGAGAGGTGTACAGTTCCTGGGCAAGCACAGATCCCCAATGCTGTTGTGCCTGTGCATAGGCTGCACGGGGACAGTGAAGAGCAGCAAGAGCTTTCAGGGCTGGCACCTTCCTTGTGGGACAAGGAGCCGGACGTTTGCCTTTTCAGAAAAATGCTATGCCGAGAACGGACACCGAGAGGTGTACAGTTCCTGGGCAAGCACAGATCCCCAATGCTGTTGTGCCTGTGCATAGGCTGCACGGGGACAGTGAAGAGCAGCACGAGCTTTCAGGCCTGGCAGCTTCCTTGTGGGACAAGGAGCCGGACGTTTGCCTTTTCGGAAGAGCCTCTGCCGAGAACGAGCGCCGTGAGATGTGCCGCCTGTGGGCAAGCACAGATCCCCAATGCTGTTGTGCCTGTGCATAGGCTGCACGGGGACAGTGAAGAGCAGCACGAGCTTTCAGGGCTGGCAGCTTCCTTGTGGGACAAGGAGCCGGACGTTTGCCTTTTCAGAAAAATGCTATGCCGAGAACGGACACCGAGAGGTGTACAGTTCCTGGGCAAGCACAGATCCCCAATGCTGTTGTGCCTGTGCATAGGCTGCACGGGGACAGTGAAGAGCAGCACGAGCTTTCAGGCCTGGCAGCTTCCTTGTGGGACAAGGAGCCGGACGTTTGCCTTTTCGGAAGAGCCTCTGCCGAGAAAGAGCGCCGTGAGATGTGCCGCCTGTGGGCAAGCACAGATCCCCAATGCTGTTGTGCCTGTGCATAGGCTGCACGGGGACAGTGAAGAGCAGCACGAGCTTTCAGGGCTGGCACCTTCCTTGTGGCACAAGGAGCCGGACGTTTGACTTTTCAGAAAAATGCTATGCCGAGAACGGACACCGAGAGGTGTACAGTTCCTGGGCAAGCACAGATCCCCAATGCTGTTGTGCCTGTGCATAGGCTGCACGGGGACAGTGAAGAGCAGCACGAGCTTTCAGGGCTGGCACCTTCCTTGTGGGACAAGGAGCCGGACGTTTGCCTTTTCAGAAAAATGCTATGCCGAGAACGGACATCGAGAGGTGTACAGTTTGTGGGCAAGCACAGATCCCCAATGCTGTTGTGCCTGTGCATAGGCTGCACGGGGACAGTGAAGAGCAGCACGAGCTTTCAGGGCTGGCACCTTCCTTGTGGGACAAGGAGCCGGACGTTTGCCTTTTCAGAAAAATGCTATGCCGAGAACGGACACCGAGAGGTGTACAGTTCCTGGGCAAGCACAGATCCCCAATGCTGTTGTGCCTGTGCATAGGCTGCACGGGGACAGTGAAGAGCAGCACGAGCTTTCAGGCCTGGCACCTTCCTTGTGGGACAAGGAGCCGGACGTTTGCCTTTTCAGAAAAATGCTATGCCGAGAACGGACACCGAGAGGTGTACAGTTCCTGGGCAAGCACAGATCCCCAATGCTGTTGTGCCTGTGCATAGGCTGCACGGGGACAGTGAAGAGCAGCACGAGCTTTCAGTCCTGGCAGCTTCCTTGTGGGACAAGGAGCCGGACGTTTGCCTTTTCGGAAGAGCCTCTGCCGAGAACGAGCGCCGTGAGATGTGCCGCCTGTGGGCAAGCACAGATCCCCAATGCTGTTGTGCCTGTGCATAGGCTGCACGGGGACAGTGAAGAGCAGCACGAGCTTTCAGGGCTGGCACCTTCCTTGTGGGACAAGGAGCCGGACGTTTGCCTTTTCAGAAAAATGCTATGCCGAGAACGGACACCGAGAGGTGTACAGTTCCTGGGCAAGCACAGATCCCCAATGCTGTTGTGCCTGTGCATAGGCTGCACGGGGACAGTGAAGAGCAGCACGAGATTTCAGGCCTGGCGCCTCCCTTGTGGGACAAGGAGCCGGACGTTTGCCTTTTCAGAAAAATGCTATGCCGAGAACGGACACCGAGAGGTGTACAGTTCCTGGGCAAGCACAGATCCCCAATGCTGTTGTGCCTGTGCATAGGCTGCACGGGGACAGTGAAGAGCAGCACGAGCTTTCAGGGCTGGCACCTTCCTTGTGGGACAAGGAGCCGGACGTTTGCCTTTTCAGAAAAATGCTATGCCGAGAACGGACACCGAGAGGTGTACAGTTTGTGGGCAAGCACAGATCCCCAATGCTGTTGTGCCTGTGCATAGGCTGCACGGGGACAGTGAAGAGCAGCACGAGCTTTCAGGCCTGGCAGCTTCCTTGTGGGACAAGGAGCCGGACGTTTGCCTTTTCGGAAGAGCCTCTGCCGAGAACGAGCGCCGTGAGATGTGCCGCCTGTGGGCAAGCACAGATCCCCAATGCTGTTGTGCCTGTGCATAGGCTGCACGGGGACAGTGAAGAGCAGCACGAGCTTTCAGGGCTGGCACCTTCCTTGTGGGACAAGGAGCCGGACGTTTGCCTTTTCAGAAAAATGCTATGCCGAGAACGGACACCGAGAGGTGTACAGTTCCTGGGCAAGCACAGATCCCCAATGCTGTTGTGCCTGTGCATAGGCTGCACGGGGACAGTGAAGAGCAGCACGAGCTTTCAGGGCTGGCACCTTCCTTGTGGGACAAGGAGCCGGACGTTTGCCTTTTCAGAAAAATGCTATGCCGAGAACGGACACCGAGAGGTGTACAGTTCCTGGGCAAGCACAGATCCCCAATGCTGTTGTGCCTGTGCATAGGCTGCACGGGGACAGTGAAGAGCAGCACGAGCTTTCAGGCCTGGCAGCTTCCTTGTGGGACAAGGAGCCGGACGTTTGCCTTTTCGGAAGAGCCTCTGCCGAGAACGAGCGCCGTGAGATGTGCCGCCTGTGGGCAAGCACAGATCCCCAATGCTGTTGTGCCTGTGCATAGGCTGCACGGGGACAGTGAAGAGCAGCACGAGCTTTCAGGCCTGGCACCTTCCTTGTGGGACAAGGAGCCGGACGTTTGCCTTTTCAGAAAAATGCTATGCCGAGAAGGGACACCGAGAGGTGTACAGTTCCTGGGCAAGCACAGATCCCCAATGCTGTTGTGCCTGTGCATAGGCTGCACGGGGACAGTGAAGAGCAGCACGAGCTTTCAGGGCTGGCACCTTCCTTGTGGGACAAGGAGCCGGACGTTTGCCTTTTCAGAAAAATGCTATGCCGAGAACGGACACCGAGAGGTGTACAGTTCCTGGGCAAGCACAGATCCCCAATGCTGTTGTGCCTGTGCATAGGCTGCACGGGGACAGTGAAGAGCAGCACGAGCTTTCAGGCCTGGCAGCTTCCTTGTGGGACAAGGAGCCGGACGTTTGCCTTTTCGGAAGAGCCTCTGCCGAGAACGAGCGCCGTGAGATGTGCCGCCTGTGGGCAAGCACAGATCCCCAATGCTGTTGTGCCTGTGCATAGGCTGCACGGGGACAGTGAAGAGCAGCACGAGCTTTCAGGGCTGGCACCTTCCTTGTGGCACAAGGAGCCGGACGTTTGCCTTTTCAGAAAAATGCTATGCCGAGAACGGACACCGAGAGGTGTACAGTTCCTGGGCAAGCACAGATCCCCAATGCTGTTGTGCCTGTGCATAGGCTGCACGGGGACAGTGAAGAGCAGCACGAGCTTTCAGGCCTGGCACCTTCCTTGTGGGACAAGGAGCCGGACGTTTGGCTTTTCGGAAGAGCCTCTGCCGAGAACGAGCGCCGTGAGATGTGCCGCCTGTGGGCAAGCACAGATCCCCAATGCTGTTGTGCCTGTGCATAGGCTGCACGGGGACAGTGAAGAGCAGCACGAGCTTTCAGGGCTGGCACCTTCCTTGTGGCACAAGGAGCCGGACGTTTGCCTTTTCAGAAAAATGCTATGCCGAGAACGGACATCGAGAGGTGTACAGTTTGTGGGCAAGCACAGATCCCCAATGCTGTTGTGCCTGTGCATAGGCTGCATGGGGACAGTGAAGAGCAGCACGAGCTTTCAGGCCTGGCAGCTTCCTTGTGGGACAAGGAGCCGGACGTTTGCCTTTTCGGAAGAGCCTCTGCCGAGAACGAGCGCCGTGAGATGTGCCGCCTGTGGGCAAGCACAGATCCCCAATGCTGTTGTGCCTGTGCATAGGCTGCACGGGGACAGTGAAGAGCAGCACGAGCTTTCAGGCCTGGCAGCTTCCTTGTGGGACAAGGAGCCGGACGTTTGCCTTTTCGGAAGAGCCTCTGCCGAGAACGAGCGCCGTGAGATGTGCCGCCTGTGGGCAAGCACAGATCCCCAATGCTGTTGTGCCTGTGCATAGGCTGCACGGGGACAGTGAAGGGCAGCACGAGCTTTCAGGGCTGGCACCTTCCTTGTGGGACAAGGAGCCGGACGTTTGCCTTTTCAGAAAAATGCTATGCCGAGAACGGACACCGAGAGGTGTACAGTTCCTGGGCAAGCACAGATCCCCAATGCTGTTGTGCCTGTGCATAGGCTGCACGGGGACAGTGAAGAGCAGCACGAGCTTTCAGGCCTGGCAGCTTCCTTGTGGGACAAGGAGCCGGACGTTTGCCTTTTCGGAAGAGCCTCTGCCGAGAAAGAGCGCCGTGAGATGTGCCGCCTGTGGGCAAGCACAGATCCCCAATGCTGTTGTGCCTGTGCATAGGCTGCACGGGGACAGTGAAGAGCAGCACGAGCTTTCAGGGCTGGCACCTTCCTTGTGGGACAAGGAGCCGGACGTTTGCCTTTTCAGAAAAATGCTATGCCGAGAAAGGACACCGAGAGGTGTACAGTTCCTGGGCAAGCACAGATCCCCAATGCTGTTGTGCCTGTGCATAGGCTGCACGGGGACAGTGAAGAGCAGCACGAGCTTTCAGGCCTGGCAGCTTCCTTGTGGGACAAGGAGCCGGACGTTTGCCTTTTCAGAAAAATGCTATGCCGAGAACGGACACCGAGAGGTGTACAGTTCCTGGGCAAGCACAGATCCCCAATGCTGTTGTGCCTGTGCATAGGCTGCACGGGGACAGTGAAGAGCAGCACGAGCTTTCAGGCCTGGCACCTTCCTTGTGGGACAAGGAGCCGGACGTTTGGCTTTTCGGAAGAGCCTCTGCCGAGAACGAGCGCCGTGAGATGTGCCGCCTGTGGGCAAGCACAGATCCCCAATGCTGTTGTGCCTGTGCATAGGCTGCACGGGGACAGTGAAGAGCAGCACGAGCTTTCAGGGCTGGCACCTTCCTTGTGGGACAAGGAGCCGGACGTTTGCCTTTTCAGAAAAATGCTATGCCGAGAACGGACACCGAGAGGTGTACAGATCCTGGGCAAGCACAGATCCCCAATGCTGTTGTGCCTGTGCATAGGCTGCACGGGGACAGTGAAGAGCAGCACGAGCTTTCAGGGCTGGCACCTTCCTTGTGGGACAAGGAGCCGGACGTTTGCCTTTTCAGAAAAATGCTATGCCGAGAACGGACACCGAGAGGTGTACAGTTCCTGGGCAAGCACAGATCCCCAATGCTGTTGTGCCTGTGCATAGGCTGCACGGGGACAGTGAAGAGCAGCAAGAGCTTTCAGGGCTGGCACCTTCCTTGTGGGACAAGGAGCCGGACGTTTGCCTTTTCAGAAAAATGCTATGCCGAGAACGGACACCGAGAGGTGTACAGTTCCTGGGCAAGCACAGATCCCCAATGCTGTTGTGCCTGTGCATAGGCTGCACGGGGACAGTGAAGAGCAGCACGAGCTTTCAGGCCTGGCAGCTTCCTTGTGGGACAAGGAGCCGGACGTTTGCCTTTTCGGAAGAGCCTCTGCCGAGAACGAGCGCCGTGAGATGTGCCGCCTGTGGGCAAGCACAGATCCCCAATGCTGTTGTGCCTGTGCATAGGCTGCACGGGGACAGTGAAGAGCAGCACGAGCTTTCAGGGCTGGCAGCTTCCTTGTGGGACAAGGAGCCGGACGTTTGCCTTTTCAGAAAAATGCTATGCCGAGAACGGAAACCGAGAGGTGTACCGATCCTGGGCAAGCACAGATCCCCAATGCTGTTGTGCCTGTGCATAGGCTGCACGGGGACAGTGAAGAGCAGCACGAGCTTTCAGGCCTGGCAGCTTCCTTGTGGGACAAGGAGCCGGACGTTTGCCTTTTCGGAAGAGCCTCTGCCGAGAAAGAGCGCCGTGAGATGTGCCGCCTGTGGGCAAGCACAGATCCCCAATGCTGTTGTGCCTGTGCATAGGCTGCACGGGGACAGTGAAGAGCAGCACGAGCTTTCAGGGCTGGCAGCTTCCTTGTGGCACAAGGAGCCGGACGTTTGACTTTTCAGAAAAATGCTATGCCGAGAACGGACACCGAGAGGTGTACAGTTCCTGGGCAAGCACAGATCCCCAATGCTGTTGTGCCTGTGCATAGGCTGCACGGGGACAGTGAAGAGCAGCACGAGCTTTCAGGGCTGGCACCTTCCTTGTGGGACAAGGAGCCGGACGTTTGCCTTTTCAGAAAAATGCTATGCCGAGAACGGACATCGAGAGGTGTACAGTTTGTGGGCAAGCACAGATCCCCAATGCTGTTGTGCCTGTGCATAGGCTGCACGGGGACAGTGAAGAGCAGCACGAGCTTTCAGGGCTGGCACCTTCCTTGTGGGACAAGGAGCCGGACGTTTGCCTTTTCAGAAAAATGCTATGCCGAGAACGGACACCGAGAGGTGTACAGTTCCTGGGCAAGCACAGATCCCCAATGCTGTTGTGCCTGTGCATAGGCTGCACGGGGACAGTGAAGAGCAGCACGAGCTTTCAGGCCTGGCACCTTCCTTGTGGGACAAGGAGCCGGACGTTTGCCTTTTCAGAAAAATGCTATGCCGAGAACGGACACCGAGAGGTGTACAGTTCCTGGGCAAGCACAGATCCCCAATGCTGTTGTGCCTGTGCATAGGCTGCACGGGGACAGTGAAGAGCAGCACGAGCTTTCAGTCCTGGCAGCTTCCTTGTGGGACAAGGAGCCGGACGTTTGCCTTTTCGGAAGAGCCTCTGCCGAGAACGAGCGCCGTGAGATGTGCCGCCTGTGGGCAAGCACAGATCCCCAATGCTGTTGTGCCTGTGCATAGGCTGCACGGGGACAGTGAAGAGCAGCACGAGCTTTCAGGGCTGGCACCTTCCTTGTGGGACAAGGAGCCGGACGTTTGCCTTTTCAGAAAAATGCTATGCCGAGAACGGACACCGAGAGGTGTACAGTTCCTGGGCAAGCACAGATCCCCAATGCTGTTGTGCCTGTGCATAGGCTGCACGGGGACAGTGAAGAGCAGCACGAGATTTCAGGCCTGGCGCCTCCCTTGTGGGACAAGGAGCCGGACGTTTGCCTTTTCAGAAAAATGCTATGCCGAGAACGGACACCGAGAGGTGTACCGATCCTGGGCAAGCACAGATCCCCAATGCTGTTGTGCCTGTGCATAGGCTGCACGGGGACAGTGAAGAGCAGCATGAGCTTTCAGGGCTGGCACCTTCCTTGTGGGACAAGGAGCCGGACGTTTGCCTTTTCAGAAAAATGCTATGCCGAGAACGGACACCGAGAGGTGTACAGTTTGTGGGCAAGCACAGATCCCCAATGCTGTTGTGCCTGTGCATAGGCTGCACGGGGACAGTGAAGAGCAGCACGAGCTTTCAGGCCTGGCAGCTTCCTTGTGGGACAAGGAGCCGGACGTTTGCCTTTTCGGAAGAGCCTCTGCCGAGAACGAGCGCCGTGAGATGTGCCGCCTGTGGGCAAGCACAGATCCCCAATGCTGTTGTGCCTGTGCATAGGCTGCACGGGGACAGTGAAGAGCAGCACGAGCTTTCAGGGCTGGCACCTTCCTTGTGGGACAAGGAGCCGGACGTTTGCCTTTTCAGAAAAATGCTATGCCGAGAACGGACACCGAGAGGTATACAGTTCCTGGGCAAGCACAGATCCCCAATGCTGTTGTGCCTGTGCATAGGCTGCACGGGGACAGTGAAGAGCAGCACGAGCTTTCAGGGCTGGCACCTTCCTTGTGGGACAAGGAGCCGGACGTTTGCCTTTTCAGAAAAATGCTATGCCGAGAACGGACACCGAGAGGTGTACAGTTCCTGGGCAAGCACAGATCCCCAATGCTGTTGTGCCTGTGCATAGGCTGCACGGGGACAGTGAAGAGCAGCACGAGCTTTCAGGCCTGGCAGCTTCCTTGTGGGACAAGGAGCCGGACGTTTGCCTTTTCGGAAGAGCCTCTGCCGAGAACGAGCGCCGTGAGATGTGCCGCCTGTGGGCAAGCACAGATCCCCAATGCTGTTGTGCCTGTGCATAGGCTGCACGGGGACAGTGAAGAGCAGCACGAGCTTTCAGGCCTGGCACCTTCCTTGTGGCACAAGGAGCCGGACGTTTGCCTTTTCAGAAAAATGCTATGCCGAGAACGGACACCGAGAGGTGTACCGATCCTGGGCAAGCACAGATCCCCAATGCTGTTGTGCCTGTGCATAGGCTGCACGGGGACAGTGAAGAGCAGCACGAGCTTTCAGGGCTGGCACCTTCCTTGTGGCACAAGGAGCCGGACGTTTGCCTTTTCAGAAAAATGCTATGCCGAGAACGGACACCGAGAGGTGTACAGTTCCTGGGCAAGCACAGATCCCCAATGCTGTTGTGCCTGTGCATAGGCTGCACGGGGACAGTGAAGAGCAGCACGAGCTTTCAGGGCTGGCACCTTCCTTGTGGGACAAGGAGCCGGACGTTTGCCTTTTCAGAAAAATGCTATGCCGAGAACGGACACCGAGAGGTGTACAGTTCCTGGGCAAGCACAGATCCCCAATGCTGTTGTGCCTGTGCATAGGCTGCACGGGGACAGTGAAGAGCAGCACGAGCTTTCAGGCCTGGCAGCTTCCTTGTGGGACAAGGAGCCGGACGTTTGGCTTTTCGGAAGAGCCTCTGCCGAGAACGAGCGCCGTGAGATGTGCCGCCTGTGGGCAAGCACAGATCCCCAATGCTGTTGTGCCTGTGCATAGGCTGCACGGGGACAGTGAAGAGCAGCACGAGCTTTCAGGCCTGGCACCTTCCTTGTGGCACAAGGAGCCGGACGTTTGCCTTTTCAGAAAAATGCTATGCCGAGAACGGACACCGAGAGGTGTACCGATCCTGGGCAAGCACAGATCCCCAATGCTGTTGTGCCTGTGCATAGGCTGCACGGGGACAGTGAAGAGCAGCACGAGCTTTCAGGGCTGGCACCTTCCTTGTGGCACAAGGAGCCGGACGTTTGCCTTTTCAGAAAAATGCTATGCCGAGAACGGACACCGAGAGGTGTACAGTTCCTGGGCAAGCACAGATCCCCAATGCTGTTGTGCCTGTGCATAGGCTGCACGGGGACAGTGAAGAGCAGCACGAGCTTTCAGGGCTGGCACCTTCCTTGTGGGACAAGGAGCCGGACGTTTGCCTTTTCAGAAAAATGCTATGCCGAGAACGGACACCGAGAGGTGTACAGTTCCTGGGCAAGCACAGATCCCCAATGCTGTTGTGCCTGTGCATAGGCTGCACGGGGACAGTGAAGAGCAGCACGAGCTTTCAGGGCTGGCACCTTCCTTGTGGGACAAGGAGCCGGACGTTTGCCTTTTCAGAAAAATGCTATGCCGAGAACGGACACCGAGAGGTGTACAGTTCCTGGGCAAGCACAGATCCCCAATGCTGTTGTGCCTGTGCATAGGCTGCACGGGGACAGTGAAGAGCAGCACGAGCTTTCAGGCCTGGCAGCTTCCTTGTGGGACAAGGAGCCGGACGTTTGCCTTTTCGGAAGAGCCTCTGCCGAGAAAGAGCGCCGTGAGATGTGCCGCCTGTGGGCAAGCACAGATCCCCAATGCTGTTGTGCCTGTGCATAGGCTGCACGGGGACAGTGAAGAGCAGCACGAGCTTTCAGGGCTGGCACCTTCCTTGTGGCACAAGGAGCCGGACGTTTGCCTTTTCAGAAAAATGCTATGCCGAGAACGGACACCGAGAGGTGTACAGTTCCTGGGCAAGCACAGATCCCCAATGCTGTTGTGCCTGTGCATAGGCTGCACGGGGACAGTGAAGAGCAGCACGAGCTTTCAGGGCTGGCACCTTCCTTGTGGCACAAGGAGCCGGACGTTTGCCTTTTCAGAAAAATGCTATGCCGAGAACGGACACCGAGAGGTGTACAGTTCCTGGGCAAGCACAGATCCCCAATGCTGTTGTGCCTGTGCATAGGCTGCACGGGGACAGTGAAGAGCAGCACGAGCTTTCAGGGCTGGCACCTTCCTTGTGGGACAAGGAGCCGGACGTTTGCCTTTTCAGAAAAATGCTATGCCGAGAACGGACACCGAGAGGTGTACAGTTCCTGGGCAAGCACAGATCCCCAATGCTGTTGTGCCTGTGCATAGGCTGCACGGGGACAGTGAAGAGCAGCACGAGCTTTCAGGGCTGGCACCTTCCTTGTGGCACAAGGAGCCGGACGTTTGCCTTTTCAGAAATATGCTATGCCGAGAACGGACATCGAGAGGTGTACAGTTTCTGGGCAAGCACAGATCCCCAATGCTGTTGTGCCTGTGCATAGGCTGCACGGGGACAGTGAAGAGCAGCACGAGCTTTCAGGCCTGGCAGCTTCCTTGTGGGACAAGGAGCCGGACGTTTGCCTTTTCAGAAAAATGCTATGCCGAGAACGGACACCGAGAGGTGTACAGTTTGTGGGCAAGCACAGATCCCCAATGCTGTTGTGCCTGTGCATAGGCTGCACGGGGACAGTGAAGAGCAGCACGAGCTTTCAGGGCTGGCACCTTCCTTGTGGGACAAGGAGCCGGACGTTTGCCTTTTCAGAAAAATGCTATGCTGAGAACGGACACCGAGAGGTGTACAGTTCCTGGGCAAGCACAGATCCCCAATGCTGTTGTGCCTGTGCATAGGCTGCACGGGGACAGTGAAGAGCAGCACGAGCTTTCAGGCCTGGCAGCTTCCTTGTGGGACAAGGAGACGGACGTTTGCCTTTTCGGAAGAGCCTCTGCCGAGAACGAGCGCCGTGAGATGTGCCGCCTGTGGGCAAGCACAGATCCCCAATGCTGTTGTGCCTGTGCATAGGCTGCACGGGGACAGTGAAGAGCAGCACGAGCTTTCAGGCCTGGCAGCTTCCTTGTGGGACAAGGAGCCGGACGTTTGCCTTTTCGGAAGAGCCTCTGCCGAGAACGAGCGCCGTGAGATGTGCCGCCTGTGGGCAAGCACAGATCCCCAATGCTGTTGTGCCTGTGCATAGGCTGCACGGGGACAGTGAAGAGCAGCACGAGCTTTCAGGGCTGGCACCTTCCTTGTGGCACAAGGAGCCGGACGTTTGCCTTTTCAGAAAAATGCTATGCCGAGAACGGACACCGAGAGGTGTACAGATCCTGGGCAAGCACAGATCCCCAATGCTGTTGTGCCTGTGCATAGGCTGCACGGGGACAGTGAAGAGCAGCAAGAGCTTTCAGGGCTGGCACCTTCCTTGTGGGACAAGGAGCCGGACGTTTGCCTTTTCAGAAAAATGCTATGCCGAGAACGGACACCGAGAGGTGTACAGTTCCTGGGCAAGCACAGATCCCCAATGCTGTTGTGCCTGTGCATAGGCTGCACGGGGACAGTGAAGAGCAGCACGAGCTTTCAGGGCTGGCACCTTCCTTGTGGGACAAGGAGCCGGACGTTTGCCTTTTCGGAAGAGCCTCTGCCGAGAACGAGCGCCGTGAGATGTGCCGCCTGTGGGCAAGCACAGATCCCCAATGCTGTTGTGCCTGTGCATAGGCTGCACGGGGACAGTGAAGAGCAGCACGAGCTTTCAGGGCTGGCAGCTTCCTTGTGGGACAAGGAGCCGGACGTTTGCCTTTTCAGAAAAATGCTATGCCGAGAACGGAAACCGAGAGGTGTACCGATCCTGGGCAAGCACAGATCCCCAATGCTGTTGTGCCTGTGCATAGGCTGCACGGGGACAGTGAAGAGCAGCACGAGCTTTCAGGCCTGGCAGCTTCCTTGTGGGACAAGGAGCCGGACGTTTGCCTTTTCAGAAAAATGCTATGCCGAGAACGGACATCGAGAGGTGTACAGTTTCTGGGCAAGCACAGATCCCCAATGCTGTTGTGCCTGTGCATAGGCTGCACGGGGACAGTGAAGAGCAGCACGAGCTTTCAGGGCTGGCACCTTCCTTGTGGGACAAGGAGCCGGACGTTTGCCTTTTCAGAAAAATGCTATGCCGAGAACGGACACCGAGAGGTGTACAGTTCCTGGGCAAGCACAGATCCCCAATGCTGTTGTGCCTGTGCATAGGCTGCACGGGGACAGTGAAGAGCAGCACGAGCTTTCAGGCCTGGCAGCTTCCTTGTGGGACAAGGAGCCGGACGTTTGGCTTTTCGGAAGAGCCTCTGCCGAGAACGAGCGCCGTGAGATGTGCCGCCTGTGGGCAAGCACAGATCCCCAATGCTGTTGTGCCTGTGCATAGGCTGCACGGGGACAGTGAAGAGCAGCACGAGCTTTCAGGCCTGGCAGCTTCCTTGTGGGACAAGGAGCCGGACGTTTGACTTTTCAGAAAAATGCTATGCCGAGAACGGACACCGAGAGGTGTACAGTTCCTGGGCAAGCACAGATCCCCAATGCTGTTGTGCCTGTGCATAGGCTGCACGGGGACAGTGAAGAGCAGCACGAGCTTTCAGGGCTGGCACCTTCCTTGTGGGACAAGGAGCCGGACGTTTGCCTTTTCAGAAAAATGCTATGCCGAGAACGGACACCGAGAGGTGTACAGTTCCTGGGCAAGCACAGATCCCCAATGCTGTTGTGCCTGTGCATAGGCTGCACGGGGACAGTGAAGAGCAGCAAGAGCTTTCAGGGCTGGCACCTTCCTTGTGGGACAAGGAGCCGGACGTTTGCCTTTTCAGAAAAATGCTATGCCGAGAACGGACACCGAGAGGTGTACAGTTCCTGGGCAAGCACAGATCCCCAATGCTGTTGTGCCTGTGCATAGGCTGCACGGGGACAGTGAAGAGCAGCACGAGCTTTCAGGCCTGGCAGCTTCCTTGTGGGACAAGGAGCCGGACGTTTGCCTTTTCGGAAGAGCCTCTGCCGAGAACGAGCGCCGTGAGATGTGCCGCCTGTGGGCAAGCACAGATCCCCAATGCTGTTGTGCCTGTGCATAGGCTGCACGGGGACAGTGAAGAGCAGCACGAGCTTTCAGGGCTGGCAGCTTCCTTGTGGGACAAGGAGCCGGACGTTTGCCTTTTCAGAAAAATGCTATGCCGAGAACGGACACCGAGAGGTGTACCGATCCTGGGCAAGCACAGATCCCCAATGCTGTTGTGCCTGTGCATAGGCTGCACGGGGACAGTGAAGAGCAGCACGAGCTTTCAGGGCTGGCACCTTCCTTGTGGGACAAGGAGCCGGACGTTTGCCTTTTCAGAAAAATGCTATGCCGAGAACGGACACCGAGAGGTGTACAGTTCCTGGGCAAGCACAGATCCCCAATGCTGTTGTGCCTGTGCATAGGCTGCACGGGGACAGTGAAGAGCAGCACGAGCTTTCAGGCCTGGCAGCTTCCTTGTGGGACAAGGAGCCGGACGTTTGCCTTTTCGGAAGAGCCTCTGCCGAGAACGAGCGCCGTGAGATGTGCCGCCTGTGGGCAAGCACAGATCCCCAATGCTGTTGTGCCTGTGCATAGGCTGCACGGGGACAGTGAAGAGCAGCACGAGCTTTCAGGGCTGGCACCTTCCTTGTGGGACAAGGAGCCGGACGTTTGCCTTTTCGGAAGAGCCTCTGCCGAGAACGAGCGCCGTGAGATGTGCCGCCTGTGGGCAAGCACAGATCCCCAATGCTGTTGTGCCTGTGCATAGGCTGCATGGGGACAGTGAAGAGCAGCACGAGCTTTCAGGGCTGGCACCTTCCTTGTGGCACAAGGAGCCGGACGTTTGCCTTTTCAGAAAAATGCTATGCCGAGAACGGACACCGAGAGGTGTACCGATCCTGGGCAAGCACAGATCCCCAATGCTGTTGTGCCTGTGCATAGGCTGCACGGGGACAGTGAAGAGCAGCACGAGCTTTCAGGCCTGGCAGCTTCCTTGTGGGACAAGGAGCCGGACGTTTGCCTTTTCGGAAGAGCCTCTGCCGAGAACGAGCGCCGTGAGATGTGCCGCCTGTGGGCAAGCACAGATCCCCAATGCTGTTGTGCCTGTGCATAGGCTGCACGGGGACAGTGAAGAGCAGCACGAGCTTTCAGGGCTGGCACCTTCCTTGTGGGACAAGGAGCCGGACGTTTGGCTTTTCGGAAGAGCCTCTGCCGAGAACGAGCGCCGTGAGATGTGCCGCCTGTGGGCAAGCACAGATCCCCAATGCTGTTGTGCCTGTGCATAGGCTGCACGGGGACAGTGAAGAGCAGCACGAGCTTTCAGGGCTGGCACCTTCCTTGTGGGACAAGGAGCCGGACGTTTGCCTTTTCAGAAAAATGCTATGCCGAGAACGGACATCGAGAGGTGTACAGTTCGTGGGCAAGCACAGATCCCCAATGCTGTTGTGCCTGTGCATAGGCTGCACGGGGACAGTGAAGAGCAGCACGAGCTTTCAGGGCTGGCACCTTCCTTGTGGGACAAGGAGCCGGACGTTTGCCTTTTCAGAAAAATGCTATGCCGAGAACGGACACCGAGAGGTGTACAGTTCCTGGGCAAGCACAGATCCCCAATGCTGTTGTGCCTGTGCATAGGCTGCACGGGGACAGTGAAGAGCAGCACGAGCTTTCAGGCCTGGCAGCTTCCTTGTGGGACAAGGAGCCGGACGTTTGCCTTTTCGGAAGAGCCTCTGCCGAGAACGAGCGCCGTGAGATGTGCCGCCTGTGGGCAAGCACAGATCCCCAATGCTGTTGTGCCTGTGCATAGGCTGCACGGGGACAGTGAAGAGCAGCACGAGCTTTCAGGGCTGGCACCTTCCTTGTGGGACAAGGAGCCGGACGTTTGCCTTTTCAGAAAAATGCTATGCCGAGAACGGACACCGAGAGGTGTACAGTTCCTGGGCAAGCACAGATCCCCAATGCTGTTGTGCCTGTGCATAGGCTGCACGGGGACAGTGAAGAGCAGCACGAGCTTTCAGGGCTGGCACCTTCCTTGTGGGACAAGGAGCCGGACGTTTGCCTTTTCAGAAAAATGCTATGCCGAGAACGGACACCGAGAGGTGTACAGTTCCTGGGCAAGCACAGATCCCCAATGCTGTTGTGCCTGTGCATAGGCTGCACGGGGACAGTGAAGAGCAGCACGAGCTTTCAGGGCTGGCACCTTCCTTGTGGGACAAGGAGCCGGACGTTTGCCTTTTCAGAAAAATGCTATGCCGAGAACGGACACCGAGAGGTGTACCGATCCTGGGCAAGCACAGATCCCCAATGCTGTTGTGCCTGTGCATAGGCTGCACGGGGACAGTGAAGAGCAGCACGAGCTTTCAGGGCTGGCACCTTCCTTGTGGGACAAGGAGCCGGACGTTTGCCTTTTCAGAAAAATGCTATGCCGAGAACGGACACCGAGAGGTGTACCGATCCTGGGCAAGCACAGATCCCCAATGCTGTTGTGCCTGTGCATAGGCTGCACGGGGACAGTGAAGAGCAGCACGAGCTTTCAGGGCTGGCACCTTCCTTGTGGCACAAGGAGCCGGACGTTTGCCTTTTCAGAAAAATGCTATGCCGAGAACGGACACCGAGAGGTGTACAGTTCCTGGGCAAGCACAGATCCCCAATGCTGTTGTGCCTGTGCATAGGCTGCACGGGGACAGTAAAGAGCAGCACGAGCTTTCAGGGCTGGCACCTTCCTTGTGGGACAAGGAGCCGGACGTTTGGCTTTTCGGAAAAGCCTCTGCCGAGAACGAGCGCCGTGAGATGTGCCGCCTGTGGGCAAGCACAGATCCCCAATGCTGTTGTGCCTGTGCATAGGCTGCACGGGGACAGTGAAGAGCAGCACGAGCTTTCAGGGCTGGCACCTTCCTTGTGGGACAAGGAGCCGGACGTTTGCCTTTTCAGAAAAATGCTATGCCGAGAACGGACATCGAGAGGTGTACAGTTCGTGGGCAAGCACAGATCCCCAATGCTGTTGTGCCTGTGCATAGGCTGCACGGGGACAGTGAAGAGCAGCACGAGCTTTCAGGGCTGGCACCTTCCTTGTGGGACAAGGAGCCGGACGTTTGCCTTTTCAGAAAAATGCTATGCCGAGAACGGACACCGAGAGGTGTACAGTTCGTGGGCAAGCACAGATCCCCAATGCTGTTGTGCCTGTGCATAGGCTGCACGGGGACAGTGAAGAGCAGCACGAGCTTTCAGGGCTGGCAGCTTCCTTGTGGGACAAGGAGCCGGACGTTTGCCTTTTCGGAAGAGCCTCTGCCGAGAACGAGCGCCGTGAGATGTGCCGCCTGTGGGCAAGCACAGATCCCCAATGCTGTTGTGCCTGTGCATAGGCTGCACGGGGACAGTGAAGAGCAGCACGAGCTTTCAGGCCTGGCACCTTCCTTGTGGCACAAGGAGCCGGACGTTTGCCTTTTCAGAAAAATGCTATGCCGAGAACGGACACCGAGAGGTGTACCGATCCTGGGCAAGCACAGATCCCCAATGCTGTTGTGCCTGTGCATAGGCTGCACGGGGACAGTGAAGAGCAGCACGAGCTTTCAGGGCTGGCACCTTCCTTGTGGGACAAGGAGCCGGACGTTTGCCTTTTCAGAAAAATGCTATGCCGAGAACGGACACCGAGAGGTGTACAGTTCCTGGGCAAGCACAGATCCCCAATGCTGTTGTGCCTGTGCATAGGCTGCACGGGGACAGTGAAGAGCAGCACGAGCTTTCAGGGCTGGCAGCTTCCTTGTGGGACAAGGAGCCGGACGTTTGCCTTTTCAGAAAAATGCTATGCCGAGAACGGACACCGAGAGGTGTACCGATCCTGGGCAAGCACAGATCCCCAATGCTGTTGTGCCTGTGCATAGGCTGCACGGGGACAGTGAAGAGCAGCACGAGCTTTCAGGCCTGGCAGCTTCCTTGTGGGACAAGGAGCCGGACGTTTGCCTTTTCGGAAGAGCCTCTGCCGAGAAAGAGCGCCGTGAGATGTGCCGCCTGTGGGCAAGCACAGATCCCCAATGCTGTTGTGCCTGTGCATAGGCTGCACGGGGACAGTGAAGAGCAGCACGAGCTTTCAGGGCTGGCACCTTCCTTGTGGGACAAGGAGCCGGACGTTTGCCTTTTCAGAAAAATGCTATGCCGAGAACGGACATCGAGAGGTGTACAGATCCTGGGCAAGCACAGATCCCCAATGCTGTTGTGCCTGTGCATAGGCTGCACGGGGACAGTGAAGAGCAGCACGAGCTTTCAGGGCTGGCACCTTCCTTGTGGGACAAGGAGCCGGACGTTTGCCTTTTCAGAAAAATGCTATGCCGAGAACGGACACCGAGAGGTGTACAGTTCCTGGGCAAGCACAGATCCCCAATGCTGTTGTGCCTGTGCATAGGCTGCACGGGGACAGTGAAGAGCAGCACGAGCTTTCAGGCCTGGCACCTTCCTTGTGGGACAAGGAGCCGGACGTTTGCCTTTTCAGAAAAATGCTATGCCGAGAACGGACACCGAGAGGTGTACAGTTCCTGGGCAAGCACAGATCCCCAATGCTGTTGTGCCTGTGCATAGGCTGCACGGGGACAGTGAAGAGCAGCACGAGCTTTCAGGCCTGGCACCTTCCTTGTGGGACAAGGAGCCGGACGTTTGCCTTTTCAGAAAAATGCTATGCCGAGAACGGACACCGAGAGGTGTACAGTTCCTGGGCAAGCACAGATCCCCAATGCTGTTGTGCCTGTGCATAGGCTGCACGGGGACAGTGAAGAGCAGCACGAGCTTTCAGGGCTGGCACCTTCCTTGTGGGACAAGGAGCCGGACGTTTGCCTTTTCGGAAGAGCCTCTGCCGAGAACGAGCGCCGTGAGATGTGCCGCCTGTGGGCAAGCACAGATCCCCAATGCTGTTGTGCCTGTGCATAGGCTGCACGGGGACAGTGAAGAGCAGCACGAGCTTTCAGGGCTGGCACCTTCCTTGTGGCACAAGGAGCCGGACGTTTGCCTTTTCAGAAAAATGCTATGCCGAGAACGGACACCGAGAGGTGTACCGATCCTGGGCAAGCACAGATCCCCAATGCTGTTGTGCCTGTGCATAGGCTGCACGGGGACAGTGAAGAGCAGCACGAGCTTTCAGGGCTGGCACCTTCCTTGTGGCACAAGGAGCCGGACGTTTGCCTTTTCAGAAAAATGCTATGCCGAGAACGGACACCGAGAGGTGTACAGTTCCTGGGCAAGCACAGATCCCCAATGCTGTTGTGCCTGTGCATAGGCTGCACGGGGACAGTGAAGAGCAGCACGAGCTTTCAGGGCTGGCACCTTCCTTGTGGGACAAGGAGCCGGACGTTTGGCTTTTCGGAAGAGCCTCTGCCGAGAACGAGCGCCGTGAGATGTGCCGCCTGTGGGCAAGCACAGATCCCCAATGCTGTTGTGCCTGTGCATAGGCTGCACGGGGACAGTGAAGAGCAGCACGAGCTTTCAGGGCTGGCACCTTCCTTGTGGGACAAGGAGCCGGACGTTTGCCTTTTCAGAAAAATGCTATGCCGAGAACGGACATCGAGAGGTGTACAGTTCGTGGGCAAGCACAGATCCCCAATGCTGTTGTGCCTGTGCATAGGCTGCACGGGGACAGTGAAGAGCAGCACGAGCTTTCAGGGCTGGCACCTTCCTTGTGGGACAAGGAGCCGGACGTTTGCCTTTTCAGAAAAATGCTATGCCGAGAACGGACACCGAGAGGTGTACAGTTCCTGGGCAAGCACAGATCCCCAATGCTGTTGTGCCTGTGCATAGGCTGCACGGGGACAGTGAAGAGCAGCACGAGCTTTCAGGCCTGGCAGCTTCCTTGTGGGACAAGGAGACGGACGTTTGCCTTTTCGGAAGAGCCTCTGCCGAGAACGAGCGCCGTGAGATGTGCCGCCTGTGGGCAAGCACAGATCCCCAATGCTGTTGTGCCTGTGCATAGGCTGCACGGGGACAGTGAAGAGCAGCACGAGCTTTCAGGCCTGGCACCTTCCTTGTGGCACAAGGAGCCGGACGTTTGCCTTTTCAGAAAAATGCTATGCCGAGAACGGACACCGAGAGGTGTACCGATCCTGGGCAAGCACAGATCCCCAATGCTGTTGTGCCTGTGCATAGGCTGCACGGGGACAGTGAAGAGCAGCACGAGCTTTCAGGGCTGGCACCTTCCTTGTGGGACAAGGAGCCGGACGTTTGCCTTTTCAGAAAAATGCTATGCCGAGAACGGACACCGAGAGGTGTACAGTTCCTGGGCAAGCACAGATCCCCAATGCTGTTGTGCCTGTGCATAGGCTGCACGGGGACAGTGAAGAGCAGCACGAGCTTTCAGGGCTGGCACCTTCCTTGTGGGACAAGGAGCCGGACGTTTGCCTTTTCGGAAGAGCCTCTGCCGAGAACGAGCGCCGTGAGATGTGCCGCCTGTGGGCAAGCACAGATCCCCAATGCTGTTGTGCCTGTGCATAGGCTGCACGGGGACAGTGAAGAGCAGCACGAGCTTTCAGGGCTGGCACCTTCCTTGTGGGACAAGGAGCCGGACGTTTGCCTTTTCAGAAAAATGCTATGCCGAGAACGGACATCGAGAGGTGTACAGTTTGTGGGCAAGCACAGATCCCCAATGCTGTTGTGCCTGTGCATAGGCTGCACGGGGACAGTGAAGAGCAGCACGAGCTTTCAGGCTGGCACCTTCCTTGTGGGACAAGGAGCCGGACGTTTGCCTTTTCAGAAAAATGCTATGCCGAGAACGGACACCGAGAGGTGTACAGTTCCTGGGCAAGCACAGATCCCCAATGCTGTTGTGCCTGTGCATAGGCTGCACGGGGACAGTGAAGAGCAGCACGAGCTTTCAGGCCTGGCACCTTCCTTGTGGCACAAGGAGCCGGACGTTTGCCTTTTCAGAAAAATGCTATGCCGAGAACGGACACCGAGAGGTGTACAGTTCCTGGGCAAGCACAGATCCCCAATGCTGTTGTGCCTGTGCATAGGCTGCACGGGGACAGTGAAGAGCAGCACGAGCTTTCAGGGCTGGCACCTTCCTTGTGGCACAAGGAGCCGGACGTTTGGCTTTTCGGAAGAGCCTCTGCCGAGAACGAGCGCCGTGAGATGTGCCGCCTGTGGGCAAGCACAGATCCCCAATGCTGTTGTGCCTGTGCATAGGCTGCACGGGGACAGTGAAGAGCAGCACGAGCTTTCAGGCCTGGCACCTTCCTTGTGGCACAAGGAGCCGGACGTTTGCCTTTTCAGAAAAATGCTATGCCGAGAACGGACATCGAGAGGTGTACAGTTCGTGGGCAAGCACAGATCCCCAATGCTGTTGTGCCTGTGCATAGGCTGCACGGGGACAGTGAAGAGCAGCACGAGCTTTCAGGCCTGGCACCTTCCTTGTGGGACAAGGAGCCGGACGTTTGCCTTTTCAGAAAAATGCTATGCCGAGAACGGACACCGAGAGGTGTACAGTTCCTGGGCAAGCACAGATCCCCAATGCTGTTGTGCCTGTGCATAGGCTGCACGGGGACAGTGAAGAGCAGCACGAGCTTTCAGGCCTGGCAGCTTCCTTGTGGGACAAGGAGCCGGACGTTTGCCTTTTCGGAAGAGCCTCTGCCGAGAACGAGCGCCGTGAGATGTGCCGCCTGTGGGCAAGCACAGATCCCCAATGCTGTTGTGCCTGTGCATAGGCTGCACGGGGACAGTGAAGAGCAGCACGAGCTTTCAGGCCTGGCACCTTCCTTGTGGCACAAGGAGCCGGACGTTTGCCTTTTCAGAAAAATGCTATGCCGAGAACGGACACCGAGAGGTGTACCGATCCTGGGCAAGCACAGATCCCCAATGCTGTTGTGCCTGTGCATAGGCTGCACGGGGACAGTGAAGAGCAGCACGAGCTTTCAGGGCTGGCACCTTCCTTGTGGCACAAGGAGCCGGACGTTTGCCTTTTCAGAAAAATGCTATGCCGAGAACGGACACCGAGAGGTGTACAGTTCCTGGGCAAGCACAGATCCCCAATGCTGTTGTGCCTGTGCATAGGCTGCACGGGGACAGTGAAGAGCAGCACGAGCTTTCAGGGCTGGCACCTTCCTTGTGGGACAAGGAGCCGGACGTTTGCCTTTTCGGAAGAGCCTCTGCCGAGAACGAGCGCCGTGAGATGTGCCGCCTGTGGGCAAGCACAGATCCCCAATGCTGTTGTGCCTGTGCATAGGCTGCACGGGGACAGTGAAGAGCAGCACGAGCTTTCAGGGCTGGCAGCTTCCTTGTGGGACAAGGAGCCGGACGTTTGCCTTTTCAGAAAAATGCTATGCCGAGAACGGACACCGAGAGGTGTACCGATCCTGGGCAAGCACAGATCCCCAATGCTGTTGTGCCTGTGCATAGGCTGCACGGGGACAGTGAAGAGCAGCACGAGCTTTCAGGCCTGGCAGCTTCCTTGTGGGACAAGGAGCCGGACGTTTGCCTTTTCGGAAGAGCCTCTGCCGAGAAAGAGCGCCGTGAGATGTGCCGCCTGTGGGCAAGCACAGATCCCCAATGCTGTTGTGCCTGTGCATAGGCTGCACGGGGACAGTGAAGAGCAGCACGAGCTTTCAGGGCTGGCACCTTCCTTGTGGGACAAGGAGCCGGACGTTTGCCTTTTCAGAAAAATGCTATGCCGAGAACGGACATCGAGAGGTGTACAGTTTGTGGGCAAGCACAGATCCCCAATGCTGTTGTGCCTGTGCATAGGCTGCACGGGGACAGTGAAGAGCAGCACGAGCTTTCAGGCTGGCACCTTCCTTGTGGGACAAGGAGCCGGACGTTTGCCTTTTCAGAAAAATGCTATGCCGAGAACGGACACCGAGAGGTGTACAGTTCCTGGGCAAGCACAGATCCCCAATGCTGTTGTGCCTGTGCATAGGCTGCACGGGGACAGTGAAGAGCAGCACGAGCTTTCAGGCCTGGCAGCTTCCTTGTGGGACAAGGAGCCGGACGTTTGCCTTTTCAGAAAAATGCTATGCCGAGAACGGACACCGAGAGGTGTACAGTTCCTGGGCAAGCACAGATCCCCAATGCTGTTGTGCCTGTGCATAGGCTGCACGGGGACAGTGAAGAGCAGCACGAGCTTTCAGGGCTGGCACCTTCCTTGTGGGACAAGGAGCCGGACGTTTGCCTTTTCAGAAAAATGCTATGCCGAGAACGGACACCGAGAGGTGTACAGTTCCTGGGCAAGCACAGATCCCCAATGCTGTTGTGCCTGTGCATAGGCTGCACGGGGACAGTGAAGAGCAGCACGAGCTTTCAGGCCTGGCACCTTCCTTGTGGGACAAGGAGCCGGACGTTTGCCTTTTCAGAAAAATGCTATGCCGAGAACGGACATCGAGAGGTGTACCGATCCTGGGCAAGCACAGATCCCCAATGCTGTTGTGCCTGTGCATAGGCTGCATGGGGACAGTGAAGAGCAGCACGAGCTTTCAGGCCTGGCAGCTTCCTTGTGGGACAAGGAGCCGGACGTTTGCCTTTTCGGAAGAGCCTCTGCCGAGAAAGAGCGCCGTGAGATGTGCCGCCTGTGGGCAAGCACAGATCCCCAATGCTGTTGTGCCTGTGCATAGGCTGCACGGGGACAGTGAAGAGCAGCACGAGCTTTCAGGGCTGGCACCTTCCTTGTGGCACAAGGAGCCGGACGTTTGCCTTTTCAGAAAAATGCTATGCCGAGAACGGACATCGAGAGGTGTACAGTTCCTGGGCAAGCACAGATCCCCAATGCTGTTGTGCCTGTGCATAGGCTGCACGGGGACAGTGAAGAGCAGCACGAGCTTTCAGGCCTGGCGCCTTCCTTGTGGGACAAGGAGCCGGACGTTTGCCTTTTCAGAAAAATGCTATGCCGAGAACGGACACCGAGAGGTGTACCGATCCTGGGCAAGCACAGATCCCCAATGCTGTTGTGCCTGTGCATAGGCTGCACGGGGACAGTGAAGAGCAGCACGAGCTTTCAGGGCTGGCACCTTCCTTGTGGCACAAGGAGCCGGACGTTTGCCTTTTCAGAAAAATGCTATGCCGAGAACGGACACCGAGAGGTGTACAGTTCCTGGGCAAGCACAGATCCCCAATGCTGTTGTGCCTGTGCATAGGCTGCACGGGGACAGTGAAGAGCAGCACGAGCTTTCAGGCCTGGCAGCTTCCTTGTGGGACAAGGAGCCGGACGTTTGCCTTTTCGGAAGAGCCTCTGCCGAGAACGAGCGCCGTGAGATGTGCCGCCTGTGGGCAAGCACAGATCCCCAATGCTGTTGTGCCTGTGCATAGGCTGCACGGGGACAGTGAAGAGCAGCACGAGCTTTCAGGGCTGGCACCTTCCTTGTGGGACAAGGAGCCGGACGTTTGCCTTTTCAGAAAAATGCTATGCCGAGAACGGACATCGAGAGGTGTACAGTTCCTGGGCAAGCACAGATCCCCAATGCTGTTGTGCCTGTGCATAGGCTGCACGGGGACAGTGAAGAGCAGCACGAGCTTTCAGGGCTGGCACCTTCCTTGTGGCACAAGGAGCCGGACGTTTGCCTTTTCAGAAAAATGCTATGCCGAGAACGGACACCGAGAGGTGTACAGTTCCTGGGCAAGCACAGATCCCCAATGCTGTTGTGCCTGTGCATAGGCTGCACGGGGACAGTGAAGAGCAGCACGAGCTTTCAGGGCTGGCACCTTCCTTGTGGGACAAGGAGCCGGACGTTTGGCTTTTCGGAAGAGCCTCTGCCGAGAACGAGCGCCGTGAGATGTGCCGCCTGTGGGCAAGCACAGATCCCCAATGCTGTTGTGCCTGTGCATAGGCTGCACGGGGACAGTGAAGAGCAGCACGAGCTTTCAGGGCTGGCACCTTCCTTGTGGCACAAGGAGCCGGACGTTTGCCTTTTCAGAAAAATGCTATGCCGAGAACGGACACCGAGAGGTGTACCGATCCTGGGCAAGCACAGATCCCCAATGCTGTTGTGCCTGTGCATAGGCTGCACGGGGACAGTGAAGAGCAGCACGAGCTTTCAGGGCTGGCACCTTCCTTGTGGGACAAGGAGCCGGACGTTTGCCTTTTCAGAAAAATGCTATGCCGAGAACGGACACCGAGAGGTGTACAGTTCCTGGGCAAGCACAGATCCCCAATGCTGTTGTGCCTGTGCATAGGCTGCACGGGGACAGTGAAGAGCAGCACGAGCTTTCAGGGCTGGCACCTTCCTTGTGGGACAAGGAGCCGGACGTTTGCCTTTTCGGAAGAGCCTCTGCCGAGAACGAGCGCCGTGAGATGTGCCGCCTGTGGGCAAGCACAGATCCCCAATGCTGTTGTGCCTGTGCATAGGCTGCACGGGGACAGTGAAGAGCAGCACGAGCTTTCAGGGCTGGCACCTTCCTTGTGGGACAAGGAGCCGGACGTTTGCCTTTTCAGAAAAATGCTATGCCGAGAACGGACACCGAGAGGTGTACCGATCCTGGGCAAGCACAGATCCCCAATGCTGTTGTGCCTGTGCATAGGCTGCACGGGGACAGTGAAGAGCAGCACGAGCTTTCAGGGCTGGCACCTTCCTTGTGGCACAAGGAGCCGGACGTTTGCCTTTTCAGAAAAATGCTATGCCGAGAACGGACATCGAGAGGTGTACAGTTTGTGGGCAAGCACAGATCCCCAATGCTGTTGTGCCTGTGCATAGGCTGCACGGGGACAGTGAAGAGCAGCACGAGTTTTCAGGGCTGGCACCTTCCTTGTGGGACAAGGAGCCGGACGTTTGCCTTTTCATAAAAATGCTATGCCGAGAACGGACACCGAGAGGTGTACAGTTCCTGGGCAAGCACAGATCCCCAATGCTGTTGTGCCTGTGCATAGGCTGCACGGGGACAGTGAAGAGCAGCACGAGCTTTCAGGGCTGGCACCTTCCTTGTGGCACAAGGAGCCGGACGTTTGCCTTTTCAGAAAAATGCTATGCCGAGAACGGACACCGAGAGGTGTACAGTTCCTGGGCAAGCACAGATCCCCAATGCTGTTGTGCCTGTGCATAGGCTGCACGGGGACAGTGAAGAGCAGCACGAGCTTTCAGGGCTGGCACCTTCCTTGTGGGACAAGGAGCCGGACGTTTGCCTTTTCAGAAAAATGCTATGCCGAGAACGGACATCGAGAGGTGTACAGTTTGTGGGCAAGCACAGATCCCCAATGCTGTTGTGCCTGTGCATAGGCTGCACGGGGACAGTGAAGAGCAGCACGAGCTTTCAGGCCTGGCACCTTCCTTGTGGCACAAGGAGCCGGACGTTTGCCTTTTCAGAAAAATGCTATGCCGAGAACGGACACCGAGAGGTGTACAGTTCCTGGGCAAGCACAGATCCCCAATGCTGTTGTGCCTGTGCATAGGCTGCACGGGGACAGTGAAGAGCAGCACGAGCTTTCAGGGCTGGCACCTTCCTTGTGGGACAAGGAGCCGGACGTTTGCCTTTTCAGAAAAATGCTATGCCGAGAACGGACACCGAGAGGTGTACAGTTCCTGGGCAAGCACAGATCCCCAATGCTGTTGTGCCTGTGCATAGGCTGCACGGGGACAGTGAAGAGCAGCACGAGCTTTCAGGCCTGGCAGCTTCCTTGTGGGACAAGGAGCCGGACGTTTGCCTTTTCGGAAGAGCCTCTGCCGAGAACGAGCGCCGTGAGATGTGCCGCCTGTGGGCAAGCACAGATCCCCAATGCTGTTGTGCCTGTGCATA
This sequence comes from Buteo buteo, assembly GCF_964188355.1. Lineage (NCBI taxonomy): Eukaryota > Metazoa > Chordata > Aves > Accipitriformes > Accipitridae > Buteo > Buteo buteo. Next base: position 9,268,965 of record NC_134195.1, on the reverse strand, counting down.
GGCTGCACGGGGACAGTGAAGAGCAGCACGAGCTTTCAGGGCTGGTACCTTCCTTGTGGGACAAGGAGCCGGACGTTTGCCTTTTCAGAAAAATGCTATGCCGAGAACGGACACCGAGAGGTGTACAGTTCCTGGGCAAGCACAGATCCCCAATGCTGTTGTGCCTGTGCATAGGCTGCACGGGGACAGTGAAGAGCAGCACGAGCTTTCAGGCCTGGCAGCTTCCTTGTGGGACAAGGAGCCGGACGTTTGCCTTTTCGGAAGAGCCTCTGCCGAGAACGAGCGCCGTGAGATGTGCCGCCTGTGGGCAAGCACAGATCCCCAATGCTGTTGTGCCTGTGCATAGGCTGCACGGGGACAGTGAAGAGCAGCACGAGCTTTCAGGGCTGGCACCTTCCTTGTGGGACAAGGAGCCGGACGTTTGCCTTTTCAGAAAAATGCTATGCCGAGAACGGACATCGAGAGGTGTACAGTTCCTGGGCAAGCACAGATCCCCAATGCTGTTGTGCCTGTGCATAGGCTGCACGGGGACAGTGAAGAGCAGCACGAGCTTTCAGGGCTGGCACCTTCCTTGTGGCACAAGGAGCCGGACGTTTGCCTTTTCAGAAAAATGCTATGCCGAGAACGGACACCGAGAGGTGTACAGTTCCTGGGCAAGCACAGATCCCCAATGCTGTTGTGCCTGTGCATAGGCTGCACGGGGACAGTGAAGAGCAGCACGAGCTTTCAGGGCTGGCACCTTCCTTGTGGGACAAGGAGCCGGACGTTTGGCTTTTCGGAAGAGCCTCTGCCGAGAACGAGCGCCGTGAGATGTGCCGCCTGTGGGCAAGCACAGATCCCCAATGCTGTTGTGCCTGTGCATAGGCTGCACGGGGACAGTGAAGAGCAGCACGAGCTTTCAGGGCTGGCACCTTCCTTGTGGGACAAGGAGCCGGACGTTTGCCTTTTCAGAAAAATGCTATGCCGAGAACGGACACCGAGAGGTGTACAGTTCCTGGGCAAGCACAGATCCCCAATGCTGTTGTGCCTGTGCATAGGCTGCACGGGGACAGTGAAGAGCAGCACGAGCTTTCAGGCCTGGCAGCTTCCTTGTGGGACAAGGAGCCGGACGTTTGCCTTTTCGGAAGAGCCTCTGCCGAGAAAGAGCGCCGTGAGATGTGCCGCCTGTGGGCAAGCACAGATCCCCAATGCTGTTGTGCCTGTGCATAGGCTGCACGGGGACAGTGAAGAGCAGCACGAGCTTTCAGGGCTGGCAGCTTCCTTGTGGGACAAGGAGCCGGACGTTTGCCTTTTCAGAAAAATGCTATGCCGAGAACGGACATCGAGAGGTGTACAGTTCGTGGGCAAGCACAGATCCCCAATGCTGTTGTGCCTGTGCATAGGCTGCACGGGGACAGTGAAGAGCAGCACGAGCTTTCAGGGCTGGCACCTTCCTTGTGGGACAAGGAGCCGGACGTTTGCCTTTTCAGAAAAATGCTATGCCGAGAACGGACACCGAGAGGTGTACAGTTCCTGGGCAAGCACAGATCCCCAATGCTGTTGTGCCTGTGCATAGGCTGCACGGGGACAGTGAAGAGCAGCACGAGCTTTCAGGCCTGGCAGCTTCCTTGTGGGACAAGGAGACGGACGTTTGCCTTTTCGGAAGAGCCTCTGCCGAGAACGAGCGCCGTGAGATGTGCCGCCTGTGGGCAAGCACAGATCCCCAATGCTGTTGTGCCTGTGCATAGGCTGCACGGGGACAGTGAAGAGCAGCACGAGCTTTCAGGGCTGGCACCTTCCTTGTGGGACAAGGAGCCGGACGTTTGCCTTTTCAGAAAAATGCTATGCCGAGAACGGACATCGAGAGGTGTACAGTTCGTGGGCAAGCACAGATCCCCAATGCTGTTGTGCCTGTGCATAGGCTGCACGGGGACAGTGAAGAGCAGCACGAGCTTTCAGGGCTGGCACCTTCCTTGTGGCACAAGGAGCCGGACGTTTGCCTTTTCAGAAAAATGCTATGCCGAGAACGGACACCGAGAGGTGTACAGTTCCTGGGCAAGCACAGATCCCCAATGCTGTTGTGCCTGTGCATAGGCTGCACGGGGACAGTGAAGAGCAGCACGAGCTTTCAGGCCTGGCAGCTTCCTTGTGGGACAAGGAGACGGACGTTTGCCTTTTCGGAAGAGCCTCTGCCGAGAACGAGCGCCGTGAGATGTGCCGCCTGTGGGCAAGCACAGATCCCCAATGCTGTTGTGCCTGTGCATAGGCTGCACGGGGACAGTGAAGAGCAGCACGAGCTTTCAGGGCTGGCACCTTCCTTGTGGCACAAGGAGCCGGACGTTTGCCTTTTCAGAAAAATGCTATGCCGAGAACGGACACCGAGAGGTGTACAGTTCCTGGGCAAGCACAGATCCCCAATGCTGTTGTGCCTGTGCATAGGCTGCACGGGGACAGTGAAGAGCAGCACGAGCTTTCAGGGCTGGCAGCTTCCTTGTGGGACAAGGAGCCGGACGTTTGCCTTTTCAGAAAAATGCTATGCCGAGAACGGACACCGAGAGGTGTACCGATCCTGGGCAAGCACAGATCCCCAATGCTGTTGTGCCTGTGCATAGGCTGCACGGGGACAGTGAAGAGCAGCACGAGCTTTCAGGCCTGGCAGCTTCCTTGTGGGACAAGGAGCCGGACGTTTGCCTTTTCGGAAGAGCCTCTGCCGAGAAAGAGCGCCGTGAGATGTGCCGCCTGTGGGCAAGCACAGATCCCCAATGCTGTTGTGCCTGTGCATAGGCTGCACAGGGACAGTGAAGAGCAGCACGAGCTTTCAGGGCTGGCAGCTTCCTTGTGGGACAAGGAGCCGGACGTTTGCCTTTTCAGAAAAATGCTATGCCGAGAACGGACATCGAGAGGTGTACAGTTCGTGGGCAAGCACAGATCCCCAATGCTGTTGTGCCTGTGCATAGGCTGCACGGGGACAGTGAAGAGCAGCACGAGCTTTCAGGGCTGGCACCTTCCTTGTGGGACAAGGAGCCGGACGTTTGCCTTTTCAGAAAAATGCTATGCCGAGAACGGACACCGAGAGGTGTACAGTTCCTGGGCAAGCACAGATCCCCAATGCTGTTGTGCCTGTGCATAGGCTGCACGGGGACAGTGAAGAGCAGCACGAGCTTTCAGGCCTGGCATCTTCCTTGTGGGACAAGGAGACGGACGTTTGCCTTTTCGGAAGAGCCTCTGCCGAGAACGAGCGCCGTGAGATGTGCCGCCTGTGGGCAAGCACAGATCCCCAATGCTGTTGTGCCTGTGCATAGGCTGCACGGGGACAGTGAAGAGCAGCACGAGCTTTCAGGCCTGGCACCTTCCTTGTGGCACAAGGAGCCGGACGTTTGCCTTTTCAGAAAAATGCTATGCCGAGAACGGACACCGAGAGGTGTACCGATCCTGGGCAAGCACAGATCCCCAATGCTGTTGTGCCTGTGCATAGGCTGCACGGGGACAGTGAAGAGCAGCACGAGCTTTCAGGGCTGGCACCTTCCTTGTGGCACAAGGAGCCGGACGTTTGCCTTTTCAGAAAAATGCTATGCCGAGAACGGACACCGAGAGGTGTACAGTTCCTGGGCAAGCACAGATCCCCAATGCTGTTGTGCCTGTGCATAGGCTGCACGGGGACAGTGAAGAGCAGCACGAGCTTTCAGGGCTGGCACCTTCCTTGTGGGACAAGGAGCCGGACGTTTGCCTTTTCGGAAGAGCCTCTGCCGAGAACGAGCGCCGTGAGATGTGCCGCCTGTGGGCAAGCACAGATCCCCAATGCTGTTGTGCCTGTGCATAGGCTGCACGGGGACAGTGAAGAGCAGCACGAGCTTTCAGGGCTGGCACCTTCCTTGTGGCACAAGGAGCCGGACGTTTGCCTTTTCAGAAAAATGCTATGCCGAGAACGGACACCGAGAGGTGTACCGATCCTGGGCAAGCACAGATCCCCAATGCTGTTGTGCCTGTGCATAGGCTGCACGGGGACAGTGAAGAGCAGCACGAGCTTTCAGGCCTGGCAGCTTCCTTGTGGGACAAGGAGCCGGACGTTTGCCTTTTCGGAAGAGCCTCTGCCGAGAACGAGCGTCGTGAGATGTGCCGCCTGTGGGCAAGCACAGATCCCCAATGCTGTTGTGCCTGTGCATAGGCTGCACGGGGACAGTGAAGAGCAGCACGAGCTTTCAGGGCTGGCACCTTCCTTGTGGGACAAGGAGCCGGACGTTTGCCTTTTCAGAAAAATGCTATGCCGAGAACGGACATCGAGAGGTGTACAGTTCCTGGGCAAGCACAGATCCCCAATGCTGTTGTGCCTGTGCATAGGCTGCACGGGGACAGTGAAGAGCAGCACGAGCTTTCAGGCCTGGCAGCTTCCTTGTGGGACAAGGAGCCGGACGTTTGCCTTTTCGGAAGAGCCTCTGCCGAGAACGAGCGCCGTGAGATGTGCCGCCTGTGGGCAAGCACAGATCCCCAATGCTGTTGTGCCTGTGCATAGGCTGCACGGGGACAGTGAAGAGCAGCACGAGCTTTCAGGGCTGGCACCTTCCTTGTGGCACAAGGAGCCGGACGTTTGCCTTTTCAGAAAAATGCTATGCCGAGAACGGACACCGAGAGGTGTACAGTTCCTGGGCAAGCACAGATCCCCAATGCTGTTGTGCCTGTGCATAGGCTGCACGGGGACAGTGAAGAGCAGCACGAGCTTTCAGGGCTGGCACCTTCCTTGTGGGACAAGGAGCCGGACGTTTGCCTTTTCAGAAAAATGCTATGCCGAGAACGGACACCGAGAGGTGTACAGTTTCTGGGCAAGCACAGATCCCCAATGCTGTTGTGCCTGTGCATAGGCTGCACGGGGACAGTGAAGAGCAGCACGAGCTTTCAGGCCTGGCAGCTTCCTTGTGGGACAAGGAGCCGGACGTTTGCCTTTTCGGAAGAGCCTCTGCCGAGAAAGAGCGCCGTGAGATGTGCCGCCTGTGGGCAAGCACAGATCCCCAATGCTGTTGTGCCTGTGCATAGGCTGCACGGGGACAGTGAAGAGCAGCACGAGCTTTCAGGGCTGGCACCTTCCTTGTGGGACAAGGAGCCGGACGTTTGCCTCTTCAGAAAAATGCTATGCCGAGAACGGACATCGAGAGGTGTACAGTTTGTGGGCAAGCAGAGATCCCCAATGCTGTTGTGCCTGTGCATAGGCTGCACGGGGACAGTGAAGAGCAGCACGAGCTTTCAGGCTGGCACCTTCCTTGTGGGACAAGGAGCCGGACGTTTGCCTTTTCAGAAAAATGCTATGCCGAGAACGGACACCGAGAGGTGTACAGTTCCTGGGCAAGCACAGATCCCCAATGCTGTTGTGCCTGTGCATAGGCTGCACGGGGACAGTGAAGAGCAGCACGAGCTTTCAGGGCTGGCACCTTCCTTGTGGCACAAGGAGCCGGACGTTTGCCTTTTCAGAAAAATGCTATGCCGAGAACGGACACCGAGAGGTGTACAGTTCCTGGGCAAGCACAGATCCCCAATGCTGTTGTGCCTGTGCATAGGCTGCACGGGGACAGTGAAGAGCAGCACGAGCTTTCAGGGCTGGCACCTTCCTTGTGGGACAAGGAGCCGGACGTTTGCCTTTTCAGAAAAATGCTATGCCGAGAACGGACATCGAGAGGTGTACAGTTCCTGGGCAAGCACAGATCCCCAATGCTGTTTGCCTGTGCATAGGCTGCACGGGGACAGTGAAGAGCAGCACGAGCTTTCAGGGCTGGCACCTTCCTTGTGGCACAAGGAGCCGGACGTTTGCCTTTTCAGAAAAATGCTATGCCGAGAACGGACACCGAGAGGTGTACAGTTCCTGGGCAAGCACAGATCCCCAATGCTGTTGTGCCTGTGCATAGGCTGCACGGGGACAGTGAAGAGCAGCACGAGCTTTCAGGGCTGGCACCTTCCTTGTGGGACAAGGAGCCGGACGTTTGCCTTTTCAGAAAAATGCTATGCCGAGAACGGACACCGAGAGGTGTACAGTTCCTGGGCAAGCACAGATCCCCAATGCTGTTGTGCCTGTGCATAGGCTGCACGGGGACAGTGAAGAGCAGCACGAGCTTTCAGGGCTGGCAGCTTCCTTGTGGGACAAGGAGACGGACGTTTGCCTTTTCGGAAGAGCCTCTGCCGAGAACGAGCGCCGTGAGATGTGCCGCCTGTGGGCAAGCACAGATCCCCAATGCTGTTGTGCCTGTGCATAGGCTGCACGGGGACAGTGAAGAGCAGCACGAGCTTTCAGGGCTGGCACCTTCCTTGTGGGACAAGGAGCCGGACGTTTGCCTTTTCAGAAAAATGCTATGCCGAGAACGGACATCGAGAGGTGTACAGTTCCTGGGCAAGCACAGATCCCCAATGCTGTTGTGCCTGTGCATAGGCTGCACGGGGACAGTGAAGAGCAGCACGAGCTTTCAGGGCTGGCACCTTCCTTGTGGGACAAGGAGCCGGACGTTTGCCTTTTCAGAAAAATGCTATGCCGAGAACGGACACCGAGAGGTGTACAGTTCCTGGGCAAGCACAGATCCCCAATGCTGTTGTGCCTGTGCATAGGCTGCACGGGGACAGTGAAGAGCAGCACGAGCTTTCAGGCCTGGCAGCTTCCTTGTGGGACAAGGAGACGGACGTTTGCCTTTTCGGAAGAGCCTCTGCCGAGAACGAGCGCCGTGAGATGTGCCGCCTGTGGGCAAGCACAGATCCCCAATGCTGTTGTGCCTGTGCATAGGCTGCACGGGGACAGTGAAGAGCAGCACGAGCTTTCAGGGCTGGCACCTTCCTTGTGGCACAAGGAGCCGGACGTTTGCCTTTTCAGAAAAATGCTATGCCGAGAACGGACACCGAGAGGTGTACCGATCCTGGGCAAGCACAGATCCCCAATGCTGTTGTGCCTGTGCATAGGCTGCACGGGGACAGTGAAGAGCAGCACGAGCTTTCAGGGCTGGCACCTTCCTTGTGGCACAAGGAGCCGGACGTTTGCCTTTTCAGAAAAATGCTATGCCGAGAACGGACACCGAGAGGTGTACAGTTCCTGGGCAAGCACAGATCCCCAATGCTGTTGTGCCTGTGCATAGGCTGCACGGGGACAGTGAAGAGCAGCACGAGCTTTCAGGGCTGGCACCTTCCTTGTGGGACAAGGAGCCGGACGTTTGCCTTTTCGGAAGAGCCTCTGCCGAGAACGAGCGCCGTGAGATGTGCCGCCTGTGGGCAAGCACAGATCCCCAATGCTGTTGTGCCTGTGCATAGGCTGCACGGGGACAGTGAAGAGCAGCACGAGCTTTCAGGGCTGGCACCTTCCTTGTGGCACAAGGAGCCGGACGTTTGCCTTTTCAGAAAAATGCTATGCCGAGAACGGACACCGAGAGGTGTACAGTTCCTGGGCAAGCACAGATCCCCAATGCTGTTGTGCCTGTGCATAGGCTGCACGGGGACAGTGAAGAGCAGCACGAGCTTTCAGGGCTGGCAGCTTCCTTGTGGGACAAGGAGCCGGACGTTTGCCTTTTCAGAAAAATGCTATGCCGAGAACGGACACCGAGAGGTGTACCGATCCTGGGCAAGCACAGATCCCCAATGCTGTTGTGCCTGTGCATAGGCTGCACGGGGACAGTGAAGAGCAGCACGAGCTTTCAGGGCTGGCAGCTTCCTTGTGGGACAAGGAGCCGGACGTTTGCCTTTTCAGAAAAATGCTATGCCGAGAACGGACATCGAGAGGTGTACAGTTCGTGGGCAAGCACAGATCCCCAATGCTGTTGTGCCTGTGCATAGGCTGCACGGGGACATTGAAGAGCAGCACGAGCTTTCAGGGCTGGCACCTTCCTTGTGGGACAAGGAGCCGGACGTTTGCCTTTTCAGAAAAATGCTATGCCGAGAACGGACACCGAGAGGTGTACAGTTCCTGGGCAAGCACAGATCCCCAATGCTGTTGTGCCTGTGCATAGGCTGCACGGGGACAGTGAAGAGCAGCACGAGCTTTCAGGCCTGGCAGCTTCCTTGTGGGACAAGGAGACGGACGTTTGCCTTTTCGGAAGAGCCTCTGCCGAGAACGAGCGCCGTGAGATGTGCCGCCTGTGGGCAAGCACAGATCCCCAATGCTGTTGTGCCTGTGCATAGGCTGCACGGGGACAGTGAAGAGCAGCACGAGCTTTCAGGCCTGGCACCTTCCTTGTGGCACAAGGAGCCGGACGTTTGCCTTTTCAGAAAAATGCTATGCCGAGAACGGACACCGAGAGGTGTACCGATCCTGGGCAAGCACAGATCCCCAATGCTGTTGTGCCTGTGCATAGGCTGCACGGGGACAGTGAAGAGCAGCACGAGCTTTCAGGGCTGGCACCTTCCTTGTGGGACAAGGAGCCGGACGTTTGCCTTTTCAGAAAAATGCTATGCCGAGAACGGACACCGAGAGGTGTACAGTTCCTGGGCAAGCACAGATCCCCAATGCTGTTGTGCCTGTGCATAGGCTGCACGGGGACAGTGAAGAGCAGCACGAGCTTTCAGGGCTGGCACCTTCCTTGTGGGACAAGGAGCCGGACGTTTGCCTTTTCAGAAAAATGCTATGCCGAGAACGGACACCGAGAGGTGTACAGTTCCTGGGCAAGCACAGATCCCCAATGCTGTTGTGCCTGTGCATAGGCTGCACGGGGACAGTGAAGAGCAGCACGAGCTTTCAGGGCTGGCACCTTCCTTGTGGGACAAGGAGCCGGACGTTTGCCTTTTCAGAAAAATGCTATGCCGAGAACGGACACCGAGAGGTGTACCGATCCTGGGCAAGCACAGATCCCCAATGCTGTTGTGCCTGTGCATAGGCTGCACGGGGACAGTGAAGAGCAGCACGAGCTTTCAGGGCTGGCAGCTTCCTTGTGGGACAAGGAGCCGGACGTTTGCCTTTTCGGAAGAGCCTCTGCCGAGAACGAGCGTCGTGAGATGTGCCGCCTGTGGGCAAGCACAGATCCCCAATGCTGTTGTGCCTGTGCATAGGCTGCACGGGGACAGTGAAGAGCAGCACGAGCTTTCAGGGCTGGCACCTTCCTTGTGGGACAAGGAGCCGGACGTTTGCCTTTTCAGAAAAATGCTATGCCGAGAACGGACATCGAGAGGTGTACAGTTCCTGGGCAAGCACAGATCCCCAATGCTGTTGTGCCTGTGCATAGGCTGCACGGGGACAGTGAAGAGCAGCACGAGCTTTCAGGCCTGGCAGCTTCCTTGTGGGACAAGGAGACGGACGTTTGCCTTTTCGGAAGAGCCTCTGCCGAGAACGAGCGCCGTGAGATGTGCCGCCTGTGGGCAAGCACAGATCCCCAATGCTGTTGTGCCTGTGCATAGGCTGCACGGGGACAGTGAAGAGCAGCACGAGCTTTCAGGGCTGGCACCTTCCTTGTGGGACAAGGAGCCAGACGTTTGCCTTTTCAGAAAAATGCTATGCCGAGAACGGACATCGAGAGGTGTACAGTTCCTGGGCAAGCACAGATCCCCAATGCTGTTGTGCCTGTGCATAGGCTGCACGGGGACAGTGAAGAGCAGCACGAGCTTTCAGGGCTGGCACCTTCCTTGTGGGACAAGGAGCCGGACGTTTGCCTTTTCAGAAAAATGCTATGCCGAGAACGGACACCGAGAGGTGTACAGTTCCTGGGCAAGCACAGATCCCCAATGCTGTTGTGCCTGTGCATAGGCTGCACGGGGACAGTGAAGAGCAGCACGAGCTTTCAGGCCTGGCAGCTTCCTTGTGGGACAAGGAGCCGGACGTTTGCCTTTTCGGAAGAGCCTCTGCCGAGAAAGAGCGCCGTGAGATGTGCCGCCTGTGGGCAGGCACAGATCCCCAATGCTGTTGTGCCTGTGCATAGGCTGCACGGGGACAGTGAAGAGCAGCACGAGCTTTCAGGGCTGGCAGCTTCCTTGTGGGACAAGGAGCCGGACGTTTGCCTTTTCAGAAAAATGCTATGCCGAGAACGGACACCGAGAGGTGTACAGTTCCTGGGCAAGCACAGATCCCCAATGCTGTTGTGCCTGTGCATAGGCTGCACGGGGACAGTGAAGAGCAGCACGAGCTTTCAGGGCTGGCACCTTCCTTGTGGGACAAGGAGCCGGACGTTTGCCTTTTCAGAAAAATGCTATGCCGAGAACGGACACCGAGAGGTGTACAGTTCCTGGGCAAGCACAGATCCCCAATGCTGTTGTGCCTGTGCATAGGCTGCACGGGGACAGTGAAGAGCAGCACGAGCTTTCAGGCCTGGCAGCTTCCTTGTGGGACAAGGAGACGGACGTTTGCCTTTTCGGAAGAGCCTCTGCCGAGAACGAGCGCCGTGAGATGTGCCGCCTGTGGGCAAGCACAGATCCCCAATGCTGTTGTGCCTGTGCATAGGCTGCACGGGGACAGTGAAGAGCAGCACGAGCTTTCAGGCCTGGCACCTTCCTTGTGGCACAAGGAGCCGGACGTTTGCCTTTTCAGAAAAATGCTATGCCGAGAACGGACACCGAGAGGTGTACCGATCCTGGGCAAGCACAGATCCCCAATGCTGTTGTGCCTGTGCATAGGCTGCACGGGGACAGTGAAGAGCAGCACGAGCTTTCAGGGCTGGCACCTTCCTTGTGGGACAAGGAGCCGGACGTTTGCATTTTCGGAAGAGCCTCTGCCGAGAACGAGCGCCGTGAGATGTGCCGCCTGTGGGCAAGCACAGATCCCCAATGCTGTTGTGCCTGTGCATAGGCTGCACGGGGACAGTGAAGAGCAGCACGAGCTTTCAGGGCTGGCACCTTCCTTGTGGGACAAGGAGCCGGACGTTTGCCTTTTCAGAAAAATGCTATGCCGAGAACGGACACCGAGAGGTGTACAGTTCCTGGGCAAGCACAGATCCCCAATGCTGTTGTGCCTGTGCATAGGCTGCACGGGGACAGTGAAGAGCAGCACGAGCTTTCAGGGCTGGCACCTTCCTTGTGGGACAAGGAGCCGGACGTTTGCCTTTTCAGAAAAATGCTATGCCGAGAACGGACACCGAGAGGTGTACAGTTTCTGGGCAAGCACAGATCCCCAATGCTGTTGTGCCTGTGCATAGGCTGCACGGGGACAGTGAAGAGCAGCACGAGCTTTCAGGGCTGGCACCTTCCTTGTGGGACAAGGAGCCGGACGTTTGCCTTTTCAGAAAAATGCTATGCCGAGAACGGACACCGAGAGGTGTACAGTTCCTGGGCAAGCACAGATCCCCAATGCTGTTGTGCCTGTGCATAGGCTGCACGGGGACAGTGAAGAGCAGCACGAGCTTTCAGGCCTGGCACCTTCCTTGTGGGACAAGGAGCCGGACGTTTGCCTTTTCAGAAAAATGCTATGCCGAGAACGGACACCGAGAGGTGTACAGTTCCTGGGCAAGCACAGATCCCCAATGCTGTTGTGCCTGTGCATAGGCTGCATGGGGACAGTGAAGAGCAGCACGAGCTTTCAGGGCTGGCACCTTCCTTGTGGCACAAGGAGCCGGACGTTTGCCTTTTCAGAAAAATGCTATGCCGAGAACGGACACCGAGAGGTGTACAGTTCCTGGGCAAGCACAGATCCCCAATGCTGTTGTGCCTGTGCATAGGCTGCACGGGGACAGTGAAGAGCAGCACGAGCTTTCAGGCCTGGCAGCTTCCTTGTGGGACAAGGAGCCGGACGTTTGCCTTTTCAGAAAAATGCTATGCCGAGAACGGACACCGAGAGGTGTACCGATCCTGGGCAAGCACAGATCCCCAATGCTGTTGTGCCTGTGCATAGGCTGCACGGGGACAGTGAAGAGCAGCACGAGCTTTCAGGGCTGGCACCTTCCTTGTGGGACAAGGAGCCGGACGTTTGCCTTTTCAGAAAAATGCTATGCCGAGAACGGACACCGAGAGGTGTACAGTTCCTGGGCAAGCACAGATCCCCAATGCTGTTGTGCCTGTGCATAGGCTGCACGGGGACAGTGAAGAGCAGCACGAGCTTTCAGGGCTGGCGCCTTCCTTGTGGGACAAGGAGCCGGACGTTTGCCTTTTCAGAAAAATGCTATGCCGAGAACGGACACCGAGAGGTGTACAGTTCCTGGGCAAGCACAGATCCCCAATGCTGTTGTGCCTGTGCATAGGCTGCACGGGGACAGTGAAGAGCAGCACGAGCTTTCAGGGCTGGCGCCTTCCTTGTGGGACAAGGAGCCGGACGTTTGCCTTTTCAGAAAAATGCTATGCCGAGAACGGACACCGAGAGGTGTACAGTTCCTGGGCAAGCACAGATCCCCAATGCTGTTGTGCCTGTGCATAGGCTGCACGGGGACAGTGAAGAGCAGCACGAGCTTTCAGGGCTGGCACCTTCCTTGTGGCACAAGGAGCCGGACGTTTGCCTTTTCAGAAAAATGCTATGCCGAGAACGGACACCGAGAGGTGTACAGTTCCTGGGCAAGCACAGATCCCCAATGCTGTTGTGCCTGTGCATAGGCTGCACGGGGACAGTGAAGAGCAGCACGAGCTTTCAGGCCTGGCAGCTTCCTTGTGGGACAAGGAGCCGGACGTTTGCCTTTTCGGAAGAGCCTCTGCCGAGAACGAGCGCCGTGAGATGTGCCGCCTGTGGGCAAGCACAGATCCCCAATGCTGTTGTGCCTGTGCATAGGCTGCACGGGGACAGTGAAGAGCAGCACGAGCTTTCAGGGCTGGCAGCTTCCTTGTGGGACAAGGAGCCGGACGTTTGCCTTTTCAGAAAAATGCTATGCCGAGAACGGACATCGAGAGGTGTACAGTTCCTGGGCAAGCACAGATCCCCAATGCTGTTGTGCCTGTGCATAGGCTGCACGGGGACAGTGAAGAGCAGCACGAGCTTTCAGGGCTGGCACCTTCCTTGTGGGACATGGAGCCGGACGTTTGCCTTTTCAGAAAAATGCTATGCCGAGAACGGACACCGAGAGGTGTACCGATCCTGGGCAAGCACAGATCCCCAATGCTGTTGTGCCTGTGCATAGGCTGCACGGGGACAGTGAAGAGCAGCACGAGCTTTCAGGGCTGGCACCTTCCTTGTGGGACAAGGAGCCGGACGTTTGCCTTTTCAGAAAAATGCTATGCCGAGAACGGACACCGAGAGGTGTACAGATCCTGGGCAAGCACAGATCCCCAATGCTGTTGTGCCTGTGCATAGGCTGCACGGGGACAGTGAAGAGCAGCACGAGCTTTCAGGGCTGGCACCTTCCTTGTGGGACAAGGAGCCGGACGTTTGCCTTTTCAGAAAAATGCTATGCCGAGAACGGACACCGAGAGGTGTACAGTTCCTGGGCAAGCACAGATCCCCAATGCTGTTGTGCCTGTGCATAGGCTGCACGGGGACAGTGAAGAGCAGCACGAGCTTTCAGGGCTGGCACCTTCCTTGTGGCACAAGGAGCCGGACGTTTGCCTTTTCGGAAGAGCCTCTGCCGAGAACGAGCGCCGTGAGATGTGCCGCCTGTGGGCAAGCACAGATCCCCAATGCTGTTGTGCCTGTGCATAGGCTGCACGGGGACAGTGAAGAGCAGCACGAGCTTTCAGGGCTGGCACCTTCCTTGTGGGACAAGGAGCCGGACGTTTGCCTTTTCAGAAAAATGCTATGCCGAGAACGGACATCGAGAGGTGTACAGTTTGTGTGCAAGCACAGATCCCCAATGCTGTTGTGCCTGTGCATAGGCTGCACGGGGACAGTGAAGAGCAGCACGAGCTTTCAGGGCTGGCACCTTCCTTGTGGGACAAGGAGCCGGACGTTTGCCTTTTCAGAAAAATGCTATGCCGAGAACGGACACCGAGAGGTGTACAGTTCCTGGGCAAGCACAGATCCCCAATGCTGTTGTGCCTGTGCATAGGCTGCACGGGGACAGTGAAGAGCAGCACGAGCTTTCAGGGCTGGCACCTTCCTTGTGGGACAAGGAGCCGGACGTTTGCCTTTTCAGAAAAATGCTATGCCGAGAACGGACACCGAGAGGTGTACAGTTTCTGGGCAAGCACAGATCCCCAATGCTGTTGTGCCTGTGCATAGGCTGCACGGGGACAGTGAAGAGCAGCACGAGCTTTCAGGGCTGGCACCTTCCTTGTGGGACAAGGAGCCGGACGTTTGCCTTTTCAGAAAAATGCTATGCCGAGAACGGACACCGAGAGGTGTACCGATCCTGGGCAAGCACAGATCCCCAATGCTGTTGTGCCTGTGCATAGGCTGCACGGGGACAGTGAAGAGCAGCACGAGCTTTCAGGGCTGGCAGCTTCCTTGTGGGACAAGGAGCCGGACGTTTGCCTTTTCAGAAAAATGCTATGCCGAGAACGGACACCGAGAGGTGTACAGTTCCTGGGCAAGCACAGATCCCCAATGCTGTTGTGCCTGTGCATAGGCTGCACGGGGACAGTGAAGAGCAGCACGAGCTTTCAGGGCTGGCACCTTCCTTGTGGGACAAGGAGCCGGACGTTTGCCTTTTCGGAAGAGCCTCTGCCGAGAACGAGCGCCGTGAGATGTGCCGCCTGTGGGCAAGCACAGATCCCCAATGCTGTTGTGCCTGTGCATAGGCTGCACGGGGACAGTGAAGAGCAGCACGAGCTTTCAGGGCTGGCACCTTCCTTGTGGCACAAGGAGCCGGACGTTTGCCTTTTCAGAAAAATGCTATGCCGAGAACGGACACCGAGAGGTGTACCGATCCTGGGCAAGCACAGATCCCCAATGCTGTTGTGCCTGTGCATAGGCTGCACGGGGACAGTGAAGAGCAGCACGAGCTTTCAGGCCTGGCAGCTTCCTTGTGGGACAAGGAGCCGGACGTTTGCCTTTTCGGAAGAGCCTCTGCCGAGAACGAGCGTCGTGAGATGTGCCGCCTGTGGGCAAGCACAGATCCCCAATGCTGTTGTGCCTGTGCATAGGCTGCACGGGGACAGTGAAGAGCAGCACGAGCTTTCAGGGCTGGCACCTTCCTTGTGGGACAAGGAGCCGGACGTTTGCCTTTTCAGAAAAATGCTATGCCGAGAACGGACATCGAGAGGTGTACAGTTCCTGGGCAAGCACAGATCCCCAATGCTGTTGTGCCTGTGCATAGGCTGCACGGGGACAGTGAAGAGCAGCACGAGCTTTCAGGCCTGGCAGCTTCCTTGTGGGACAAGGAGCCGGACGTTTGCCTTTTCGGAAGAGCCTCTGCCGAGAACGAGCGCCGTGAGATGTGCCGCCTGTGGGCAAGCACAGATCCCCAATGCTGTTGTGCCTGTGCATAGGCTGCACGGGGACAGTGAAGAGCAGCACGAGCTTTCAGGGCTGGCACCTTCCTTGTGGCACAAGGAGCCGGACGTTTGCCTTTTCAGAAAAATGCTATGCCGAGAACGGACACCGAGAGGTGTACAGTTCCTGGGCAAGCACAGATCCCCAATGCTGTTGTGCCTGTGCATAGGCTGCACGGGGACAGTGAAGAGCAGCACGAGCTTTCAGGGCTGGCACCTTCCTTGTGGGACAAGGAGCCGGACGTTTGCCTTTTCAGAAAAATGCTATGCCGAGAACGGACACCGAGAGGTGTACAGTTTCTGGGCAAGCACAGATCCCCAATGCTGTTGTGCCTGTGCATAGGCTGCACGGGGACAGTGAAGAGCAGCACGAGCTTTCAGGCCTGGCAGCTTCCTTGTGGGACAAGGAGCCGGACGTTTGCCTTTTCGGAAGAGCCTCTGCCGAGAAAGAGCGCCGTGAGATGTGCCGCCTGTGGGCAAGCACAGATCCCCAATGCTGTTGTGCCTGTGCATAGGCTGCACGGGGACAGTGAAGAGCAGCACGAGCTTTCAGGGCTGGCACCTTCCTTGTGGGACAAGGAGCCGGACGTTTGCCTCTTCAGAAAAATGCTATGCCGAGAACGGACATCGAGAGGTGTACAGTTTGTGGGCAAGCAGAGATCCCCAATGCTGTTGTGCCTGTGCATAGGCTGCACGGGGACAGTGAAGAGCAGCACGAGCTTTCAGGCTGGCACCTTCCTTGTGGGACAAGGAGCCGGACGTTTGCCTTTTCAGAAAAATGCTATGCCGAGAACGGACACCGAGAGGTGTACAGTTCCTGGGCAAGCACAGATCCCCAATGCTGTTGTGCCTGTGCATAGGCTGCACGGGGACAGTGAAGAGCAGCACGAGCTTTCAGGGCTGGCACCTTCCTTGTGGCACAAGGAGCCGGACGTTTGCCTTTTCAGAAAAATGCTATGCCGAGAACGGACACCGAGAGGTGTACAGTTCCTGGGCAAGCACAGATCCCCAATGCTGTTGTGCCTGTGCATAGGCTGCACGGGGACAGTGAAGAGCAGCACGAGCTTTCAGGGCTGGCACCTTCCTTGTGGGACAAGGAGCCGGACGTTTGCCTTTTCAGAAAAATGCTATGCCGAGAACGGACATCGAGAGGTGTACAGTTCCTGGGCAAGCACAGATCCCCAATGCTGTTTGCCTGTGCATAGGCTGCACGGGGACAGTGAAGAGCAGCACGAGCTTTCAGGGCTGGCACCTTCCTTGTGGCACAAGGAGCCGGACGTTTGCCTTTTCAGAAAAATGCTATGCCGAGAACGGACACCGAGAGGTGTACAGTTCCTGGGCAAGCACAGATCCCCAATGCTGTTGTGCCTGTGCATAGGCTGCACGGGGACAGTGAAGAGCAGCACGAGCTTTCAGGGCTGGCACCTTCCTTGTGGGACAAGGAGCCGGACGTTTGCCTTTTCAGAAAAATGCTATGCCGAGAACGGACACCGAGAGGTGTACAGTTCCTGGGCAAGCACAGATCCCCAATGCTGTTGTGCCTGTGCATAGGCTGCACGGGGACAGTGAAGAGCAGCACGAGCTTTCAGGGCTGGCAGCTTCCTTGTGGGACAAGGAGACGGACGTTTGCCTTTTCGGAAGAGCCTCTGCCGAGAACGAGCGCCGTGAGATGTGCCGCCTGTGGGCAAGCACAGATCCCCAATGCTGTTGTGCCTGTGCATAGGCTGCACGGGGACAGTGAAGAGCAGCACGAGCTTTCAGGGCTGGCACCTTCCTTGTGGGACAAGGAGCCGGACGTTTGCCTTTTCAGAAAAATGCTATGCCGAGAACGGACATCGAGAGGTGTACAGTTCCTGGGCAAGCACAGATCCCCAATGCTGTTGTGCCTGTGCATAGGCTGCACGGGGACAGTGAAGAGCAGCACGAGCTTTCAGGGCTGGCACCTTCCTTGTGGGACAAGGAGCCGGACGTTTGCCTTTTCAGAAAAATGCTATGCCGAGAACGGACACCGAGAGGTGTACAGTTCCTGGGCAAGCACAGATCCCCAATGCTGTTGTGCCTGTGCATAGGCTGCACGGGGACAGTGAAGAGCAGCACGAGCTTTCAGGCCTGGCAGCTTCCTTGTGGGACAAGGAGACGGACGTTTGCCTTTTCGGAAGAGCCTCTGCCGAGAACGAGCGCCGTGAGATGTGCCGCCTGTGGGCAAGCACAGATCCCCAATGCTGTTGTGCCTGTGCATAGGCTGCACGGGGACAGTGAAGAGCAGCACGAGCTTTCAGGGCTGGCACCTTCCTTGTGGCACAAGGAGCCGGACGTTTGCCTTTTCAGAAAAATGCTATGCCGAGAACGGACACCGAGAGGTGTACCGATCCTGGGCAAGCACAGATCCCCAATGCTGTTGTGCCTGTGCATAGGCTGCACGGGGACAGTGAAGAGCAGCACGAGCTTTCAGGGCTGGCACCTTCCTTGTGGCACAAGGAGCCGGACGTTTGCCTTTTCAG
Source organism: Buteo buteo (assembly GCF_964188355.1). Taxonomy (NCBI): domain Eukaryota; kingdom Metazoa; phylum Chordata; class Aves; order Accipitriformes; family Accipitridae; genus Buteo; species Buteo buteo. Next base: position 9,251,263 of record NC_134195.1, on the reverse strand, counting down.
AAAAATGCTATGCCGAGAACGGACACCGAGAGGTGTACAGTTCCTGGGCAAGCACAGATCCCCAATGCTGTTGTGCCTGTGCATAGGCTGCACGGGGACAGTGAAGAGCAGCACGAGCTTTCAGGGCTGGCACCTTCCTTGTGGGACAAGGAGCCGGACGTTTGCCTTTTCGGAAGAGCCTCTGCCGAGAACGAGCGCCGTGAGATGTGCCGCCTGTGGGCAAGCACAGATCCCCAATGCTGTTGTGCCTGTGCATAGGCTGCACGGGGACAGTGAAGAGCAGCACGAGCTTTCAGGGCTGGCACCTTCCTTGTGGCACAAGGAGCCGGACGTTTGCCTTTTCAGAAAAATGCTATGCCGAGAACGGACACCGAGAGGTGTACAGTTCCTGGGCAAGCACAGATCCCCAATGCTGTTGTGCCTGTGCATAGGCTGCACGGGGACAGTGAAGAGCAGCACGAGCTTTCAGGGCTGGCAGCTTCCTTGTGGGACAAGGAGCCGGACGTTTGCCTTTTCAGAAAAATGCTATGCCGAGAACGGACACCGAGAGGTGTACCGATCCTGGGCAAGCACAGATCCCCAATGCTGTTGTGCCTGTGCATAGGCTGCACGGGGACAGTGAAGAGCAGCACGAGCTTTCAGGGCTGGCAGCTTCCTTGTGGGACAAGGAGCCGGACGTTTGCCTTTTCAGAAAAATGCTATGCCGAGAACGGACATCGAGAGGTGTACAGTTCGTGGGCAAGCACAGATCCCCAATGCTGTTGTGCCTGTGCATAGGCTGCACGGGGACATTGAAGAGCAGCACGAGCTTTCAGGGCTGGCACCTTCCTTGTGGGACAAGGAGCCGGACGTTTGCCTTTTCAGAAAAATGCTATGCCGAGAACGGACACCGAGAGGTGTACAGTTCCTGGGCAAGCACAGATCCCCAATGCTGTTGTGCCTGTGCATAGGCTGCACGGGGACAGTGAAGAGCAGCACGAGCTTTCAGGCCTGGCAGCTTCCTTGTGGGACAAGGAGACGGACGTTTGCCTTTTCGGAAGAGCCTCTGCCGAGAACGAGCGCCGTGAGATGTGCCGCCTGTGGGCAAGCACAGATCCCCAATGCTGTTGTGCCTGTGCATAGGCTGCACGGGGACAGTGAAGAGCAGCACGAGCTTTCAGGCCTGGCACCTTCCTTGTGGCACAAGGAGCCGGACGTTTGCCTTTTCAGAAAAATGCTATGCCGAGAACGGACACCGAGAGGTGTACCGATCCTGGGCAAGCACAGATCCCCAATGCTGTTGTGCCTGTGCATAGGCTGCACGGGGACAGTGAAGAGCAGCACGAGCTTTCAGGGCTGGCACCTTCCTTGTGGGACAAGGAGCCGGACGTTTGCCTTTTCAGAAAAATGCTATGCCGAGAACGGACACCGAGAGGTGTACAGTTCCTGGGCAAGCACAGATCCCCAATGCTGTTGTGCCTGTGCATAGGCTGCACGGGGACAGTGAAGAGCAGCACGAGCTTTCAGGGCTGGCACCTTCCTTGTGGGACAAGGAGCCGGACGTTTGCCTTTTCAGAAAAATGCTATGCCGAGAACGGACACCGAGAGGTGTACAGTTCCTGGGCAAGCACAGATCCCCAATGCTGTTGTGCCTGTGCATAGGCTGCACGGGGACAGTGAAGAGCAGCACGAGCTTTCAGGGCTGGCACCTTCCTTGTGGGACAAGGAGCCGGACGTTTGCCTTTTCAGAAAAATGCTATGCCGAGAACGGACACCGAGAGGTGTACCGATCCTGGGCAAGCACAGATCCCCAATGCTGTTGTGCCTGTGCATAGGCTGCACGGGGACAGTGAAGAGCAGCACGAGCTTTCAGGGCTGGCAGCTTCCTTGTGGGACAAGGAGCCGGACGTTTGCCTTTTCGGAAGAGCCTCTGCCGAGAACGAGCGTCGTGAGATGTGCCGCCTGTGGGCAAGCACAGATCCCCAATGCTGTTGTGCCTGTGCATAGGCTGCACGGGGACAGTGAAGAGCAGCACGAGCTTTCAGGGCTGGCACCTTCCTTGTGGGACAAGGAGCCGGACGTTTGCCTTTTCAGAAAAATGCTATGCCGAGAACGGACATCGAGAGGTGTACAGTTCCTGGGCAAGCACAGATCCCCAATGCTGTTGTGCCTGTGCATAGGCTGCACGGGGACAGTGAAGAGCAGCACGAGCTTTCAGGCCTGGCAGCTTCCTTGTGGGACAAGGAGACGGACGTTTGCCTTTTCGGAAGAGCCTCTGCCGAGAACGAGCGCCGTGAGATGTGCCGCCTGTGGGCAAGCACAGATCCCCAATGCTGTTGTGCCTGTGCATAGGCTGCACGGGGACAGTGAAGAGCAGCACGAGCTTTCAGGGCTGGCACCTTCCTTGTGGGACAAGGAGCCAGACGTTTGCCTTTTCAGAAAAATGCTATGCCGAGAACGGACATCGAGAGGTGTACAGTTCCTGGGCAAGCACAGATCCCCAATGCTGTTGTGCCTGTGCATAGGCTGCACGGGGACAGTGAAGAGCAGCACGAGCTTTCAGGGCTGGCACCTTCCTTGTGGGACAAGGAGCCGGACGTTTGCCTTTTCAGAAAAATGCTATGCCGAGAACGGACACCGAGAGGTGTACAGTTCCTGGGCAAGCACAGATCCCCAATGCTGTTGTGCCTGTGCATAGGCTGCACGGGGACAGTGAAGAGCAGCACGAGCTTTCAGGCCTGGCAGCTTCCTTGTGGGACAAGGAGCCGGACGTTTGCCTTTTCGGAAGAGCCTCTGCCGAGAAAGAGCGCCGTGAGATGTGCCGCCTGTGGGCAGGCACAGATCCCCAATGCTGTTGTGCCTGTGCATAGGCTGCACGGGGACAGTGAAGAGCAGCACGAGCTTTCAGGGCTGGCAGCTTCCTTGTGGGACAAGGAGCCGGACGTTTGCCTTTTCAGAAAAATGCTATGCCGAGAACGGACACCGAGAGGTGTACAGTTCCTGGGCAAGCACAGATCCCCAATGCTGTTGTGCCTGTGCATAGGCTGCACGGGGACAGTGAAGAGCAGCACGAGCTTTCAGGGCTGGCACCTTCCTTGTGGGACAAGGAGCCGGACGTTTGCCTTTTCAGAAAAATGCTATGCCGAGAACGGACACCGAGAGGTGTACAGTTCCTGGGCAAGCACAGATCCCCAATGCTGTTGTGCCTGTGCATAGGCTGCACGGGGACAGTGAAGAGCAGCACGAGCTTTCAGGCCTGGCAGCTTCCTTGTGGGACAAGGAGACGGACGTTTGCCTTTTCGGAAGAGCCTCTGCCGAGAACGAGCGCCGTGAGATGTGCCGCCTGTGGGCAAGCACAGATCCCCAATGCTGTTGTGCCTGTGCATAGGCTGCACGGGGACAGTGAAGAGCAGCACGAGCTTTCAGGCCTGGCACCTTCCTTGTGGCACAAGGAGCCGGACGTTTGCCTTTTCAGAAAAATGCTATGCCGAGAACGGACACCGAGAGGTGTACCGATCCTGGGCAAGCACAGATCCCCAATGCTGTTGTGCCTGTGCATAGGCTGCACGGGGACAGTGAAGAGCAGCACGAGCTTTCAGGGCTGGCACCTTCCTTGTGGGACAAGGAGCCGGACGTTTGCATTTTCGGAAGAGCCTCTGCCGAGAACGAGCGCCGTGAGATGTGCCGCCTGTGGGCAAGCACAGATCCCCAATGCTGTTGTGCCTGTGCATAGGCTGCACGGGGACAGTGAAGAGCAGCACGAGCTTTCAGGGCTGGCACCTTCCTTGTGGGACAAGGAGCCGGACGTTTGCCTTTTCAGAAAAATGCTATGCCGAGAACGGACACCGAGAGGTGTACAGTTCCTGGGCAAGCACAGATCCCCAATGCTGTTGTGCCTGTGCATAGGCTGCACGGGGACAGTGAAGAGCAGCACGAGCTTTCAGGGCTGGCACCTTCCTTGTGGGACAAGGAGCCGGACGTTTGCCTTTTCAGAAAAATGCTATGCCGAGAACGGACACCGAGAGGTGTACAGTTTCTGGGCAAGCACAGATCCCCAATGCTGTTGTGCCTGTGCATAGGCTGCACGGGGACAGTGAAGAGCAGCACGAGCTTTCAGGGCTGGCACCTTCCTTGTGGGACAAGGAGCCGGACGTTTGCCTTTTCAGAAAAATGCTATGCCGAGAACGGACACCGAGAGGTGTACAGTTCCTGGGCAAGCACAGATCCCCAATGCTGTTGTGCCTGTGCATAGGCTGCACGGGGACAGTGAAGAGCAGCACGAGCTTTCAGGCCTGGCACCTTCCTTGTGGGACAAGGAGCCGGACGTTTGCCTTTTCAGAAAAATGCTATGCCGAGAACGGACACCGAGAGGTGTACAGTTCCTGGGCAAGCACAGATCCCCAATGCTGTTGTGCCTGTGCATAGGCTGCATGGGGACAGTGAAGAGCAGCACGAGCTTTCAGGGCTGGCACCTTCCTTGTGGCACAAGGAGCCGGACGTTTGCCTTTTCAGAAAAATGCTATGCCGAGAACGGACACCGAGAGGTGTACAGTTCCTGGGCAAGCACAGATCCCCAATGCTGTTGTGCCTGTGCATAGGCTGCACGGGGACAGTGAAGAGCAGCACGAGCTTTCAGGCCTGGCAGCTTCCTTGTGGGACAAGGAGCCGGACGTTTGCCTTTTCAGAAAAATGCTATGCCGAGAACGGACACCGAGAGGTGTACCGATCCTGGGCAAGCACAGATCCCCAATGCTGTTGTGCCTGTGCATAGGCTGCACGGGGACAGTGAAGAGCAGCACGAGCTTTCAGGGCTGGCACCTTCCTTGTGGGACAAGGAGCCGGACGTTTGCCTTTTCAGAAAAATGCTATGCCGAGAACGGACACCGAGAGGTGTACAGTTCCTGGGCAAGCACAGATCCCCAATGCTGTTGTGCCTGTGCATAGGCTGCACGGGGACAGTGAAGAGCAGCACGAGCTTTCAGGGCTGGCGCCTTCCTTGTGGGACAAGGAGCCGGACGTTTGCCTTTTCAGAAAAATGCTATGCCGAGAACGGACACCGAGAGGTGTACAGTTCCTGGGCAAGCACAGATCCCCAATGCTGTTGTGCCTGTGCATAGGCTGCACGGGGACAGTGAAGAGCAGCACGAGCTTTCAGGGCTGGCGCCTTCCTTGTGGGACAAGGAGCCGGACGTTTGCCTTTTCAGAAAAATGCTATGCCGAGAACGGACACCGAGAGGTGTACAGTTCCTGGGCAAGCACAGATCCCCAATGCTGTTGTGCCTGTGCATAGGCTGCACGGGGACAGTGAAGAGCAGCACGAGCTTTCAGGGCTGGCACCTTCCTTGTGGCACAAGGAGCCGGACGTTTGCCTTTTCAGAAAAATGCTATGCCGAGAACGGACACCGAGAGGTGTACAGTTCCTGGGCAAGCACAGATCCCCAATGCTGTTGTGCCTGTGCATAGGCTGCACGGGGACAGTGAAGAGCAGCACGAGCTTTCAGGCCTGGCAGCTTCCTTGTGGGACAAGGAGCCGGACGTTTGCCTTTTCGGAAGAGCCTCTGCCGAGAACGAGCGCCGTGAGATGTGCCGCCTGTGGGCAAGCACAGATCCCCAATGCTGTTGTGCCTGTGCATAGGCTGCACGGGGACAGTGAAGAGCAGCACGAGCTTTCAGGGCTGGCAGCTTCCTTGTGGGACAAGGAGCCGGACGTTTGCCTTTTCAGAAAAATGCTATGCCGAGAACGGACATCGAGAGGTGTACAGTTCCTGGGCAAGCACAGATCCCCAATGCTGTTGTGCCTGTGCATAGGCTGCACGGGGACAGTGAAGAGCAGCACGAGCTTTCAGGGCTGGCACCTTCCTTGTGGGACATGGAGCCGGACGTTTGCCTTTTCAGAAAAATGCTATGCCGAGAACGGACACCGAGAGGTGTACCGATCCTGGGCAAGCACAGATCCCCAATGCTGTTGTGCCTGTGCATAGGCTGCACGGGGACAGTGAAGAGCAGCACGAGCTTTCAGGGCTGGCACCTTCCTTGTGGGACAAGGAGCCGGACGTTTGCCTTTTCAGAAAAATGCTATGCCGAGAACGGACACCGAGAGGTGTACAGATCCTGGGCAAGCACAGATCCCCAATGCTGTTGTGCCTGTGCATAGGCTGCACGGGGACAGTGAAGAGCAGCACGAGCTTTCAGGGCTGGCACCTTCCTTGTGGGACAAGGAGCCGGACGTTTGCCTTTTCAGAAAAATGCTATGCCGAGAACGGACACCGAGAGGTGTACAGTTCCTGGGCAAGCACAGATCCCCAATGCTGTTGTGCCTGTGCATAGGCTGCACGGGGACAGTGAAGAGCAGCACGAGCTTTCAGGGCTGGCACCTTCCTTGTGGCACAAGGAGCCGGACGTTTGCCTTTTCGGAAGAGCCTCTGCCGAGAACGAGCGCCGTGAGATGTGCCGCCTGTGGGCAAGCACAGATCCCCAATGCTGTTGTGCCTGTGCATAGGCTGCACGGGGACAGTGAAGAGCAGCACGAGCTTTCAGGGCTGGCACCTTCCTTGTGGGACAAGGAGCCGGACGTTTGCCTTTTCAGAAAAATGCTATGCCGAGAACGGACATCGAGAGGTGTACAGTTTGTGTGCAAGCACAGATCCCCAATGCTGTTGTGCCTGTGCATAGGCTGCACGGGGACAGTGAAGAGCAGCACGAGCTTTCAGGGCTGGCACCTTCCTTGTGGGACAAGGAGCCGGACGTTTGCCTTTTCAGAAAAATGCTATGCCGAGAACGGACACCGAGAGGTGTACAGTTCCTGGGCAAGCACAGATCCCCAATGCTGTTGTGCCTGTGCATAGGCTGCACGGGGACAGTGAAGAGCAGCACGAGCTTTCAGGGCTGGCACCTTCCTTGTGGGACAAGGAGCCGGACGTTTGCCTTTTCAGAAAAATGCTATGCCGAGAACGGACACCGAGAGGTGTACAGTTTCTGGGCAAGCACAGATCCCCAATGCTGTTGTGCCTGTGCATAGGCTGCACGGGGACAGTGAAGAGCAGCACGAGCTTTCAGGGCTGGCACCTTCCTTGTGGGACAAGGAGCCGGACGTTTGCCTTTTCAGAAAAATGCTATGCCGAGAACGGACACCGAGAGGTGTACCGATCCTGGGCAAGCACAGATCCCCAATGCTGTTGTGCCTGTGCATAGGCTGCACGGGGACAGTGAAGAGCAGCACGAGCTTTCAGGGCTGGCAGCTTCCTTGTGGGACAAGGAGCCGGACGTTTGCCTTTTCAGAAAAATGCTATGCCGAGAACGGACACCGAGAGGTGTACAGTTCCTGGGCAAGCACAGATCCCCAATGCTGTTGTGCCTGTGCATAGGCTGCACGGGGACAGTGAAGAGCAGCACGAGCTTTCAGGCCTGGCAGCTTCCTTGTGGGACAAGGAGCCGGACGTTTGCCTTTTCGGAAGAGCCTCTGCCGAGAACGAGCGCCGTGAGATGTGCCGCCTGTGGGCAAGCACAGATCCCCAATGCTGTTGTGCCTGTGCATAGGCTGCACGGGGACAGTGAAGAGCAGCACGAGCTTTCAGGCCTGGCACCTTCCTTGTGGCACAAGGAGCCGGACGTTTGCCTTTTCAGAAAAATGCTATGCCGAGAACGGACACCGAGAGGTGTACCGATCCTGGGCAAGCACAGATCCCCAATGCTGTTGTGCCTGTGCATAGGCTGCACGGGGACAGTGAAGAGCAGCACGAGCTTTCAGGGCTGGCACCTTCCTTGTGGCACAAGGAGCCGGACGTTTGCCTTTTCAGAAAAATGCTATGCCGAGAACGGACACCGAGAGGTGTACAGTTCCTGGGCAAGCACAGATCCCCAATGCTGTTGTGCCTGTGCATAGGCTGCACGGGGACAGTGAAGAGCAGCACGAGCTTTCAGGGCTGGCACCTTCCTTGTGGGACAAGGAGCCGGACGTTTGCCTTTTCGGAAGAGCCTCTGCCAAGAACGAGCGCCGTGAGATGTGCCGCCTGTGGGCAAGCACAGATCCCCAATGCTGTTGTGCCTGTGCATAGGCTGCACGGGGACAGTGAAGAGCAGCACGAGCTTTCAGGGCTGGCACCTTCCTTGTGGGACAAGGAGCCGGACGTTTGCCTTTTCAGAAAAATGCTATGCCGAGAACGGACACCGAGAGGTGTACCGATCCTGGGCAAGCACAGATCCCCAATGCTGTTGTGCCTGTGCATAGGCTGCACGGGGACAGTGAAGAGCAGCACGAGCTTTCAGGCCTGGCAGCTTCCTTGTGGGACAAGGAGCCGGACGTTTGCCTTTTCGGAAGAGCCTCTGCCGAGAACGAGCGCCGTGAGATGTGCCGCCTGTGGGCAAGCACAGATCCCCAATGCTGTTGTGCCTGTGCATAGGCTGCACGGGGACAGTGAAGAGCAGCACGAGCTTTCAGGGCTGGCACCTTCCTTGTGGGACAAGGAGCCGGACGTTTGCCTTTTCAGAAAAATGCTATGCCGAGAACGGACACCGAGAGGTGTACAGTTCCTGGGCAAGCACAGATCCCCAATGCTGTTGTGCCTGTGCATAGGCTGCACGGGGACAGTGAAGAGCAGCACGAGCTTTCAGGCCTGGCACCTTCCTTGTGGGACAAGGAGCCGGACGTTTGCCTTTTCAGAAAAATGCTATGCCGAGAACGGACACCGAGAGGTGTACCGATCCTGGGCAAGCACAGATCCCCAATGCTGTTGTGCCTGTGCATAGGCTGCACGGGGACAGTGAAGAGCAGCACGAGCTTTCAGGGCTGGCACCTTCCTTGTGGCACAAGGAGCCGGACGTTTGCCTTTTCAGAAAAATGCTATGCCGAGAACGGACACCGAGAGGTGTACAGTTCCTGGGCAAGCACAGATCCCCAATGCTGTTGTGCCTGTGCATAGGCTGCACGGGGACAGTGAAGAGCAGCACGAGCTTTCAGGCCTGGCAGCTTCCTTGTGGGACAAGGAGCCGGACGTTTGCCTTTTCGGAAGAGCCTCTGCCGAGAACGAGCGCCGTGAGATGTGCCGCCTGTGGGCAAGCACAGATCCCCAATGCTGTTGTGCCTGTGCATAGGCTGCACGGGGACAGTGAAGAGCAGCACGAGCTTTCAGGGCTGGCAGCTTCCTTGTGGGACAAGGAGCCGGACGTTTGCCTTTTCAGAAAAATGCTATGCCGAGAACGGACACCGAGAGGTGTACAGTTTCTGGGCAAGCACAGATCCCCAATGCTGTTGTGCCTGTGCATAGGCTGCACGGGGACAGTGAAGAGCAGCACGAGCTTTCAGGGCTGGCACCTTCCTTGTGGGACAAGGAGCCGGACGTTTGCCTTTTCAGAAAAATGCTATGCCGAGAACGGACACCGAGAGGTGTACAGATCCTGGGCAAGCACAGATCCCCAATGCTGTTGTGCCTGTGCATAGGCTGCACGGGGACAGTGAAGAGCAGCACGAGCTTTCAGGGCTGGCACCTTCCTTGTGGGACAAGGAGCCGGACGTTTGCCTTTTCAGAAAAATGCTATGCCGAGAACGGACACCGAGAGGTGTACAGTTCCTGGGCAAGCACAGATCCCCAATGCTGTTGTGCCTGTGCATAGGCTGCACGGGGACAGTGAAGAGCAGCACGAGCTTTCAGGCCTGGCAGCTTCCTTGTGGGACAAGGAGCCGGACGTTTGCCTTTTCAGAAAAATGCTATGCCGAGAACGGACACCGAGAGGTGTACCGATCCTGGGCAAGCACAGATCCCCAATGCTGTTGTGCCTGTGCATAGGCTGCACGGGGACAGTGAAGAGCAGCACGAGCTTTCAGGGCTGGCACCTTCCTTGTGGGACAAGGAGCCGGACGTTTGCCTTTTCAGAAAAATGCTATGCCGAGAACGGACACCGAGAGGTGTACAGTTCCTGGGCAAGCACAGATCCCCAATGCTGTTGTGCCTGTGCATAGGCTGCACGGGGACAGTGAAGAGCAGCACGAGCTTTCAGGGCTGGCGCCTTCCTTGTGGGACAAGGAGCCGGACGTTTGCCTTTTCAGAAAAATGCTATGCCGAGAACGGACACCGAGAGGTGTACAGTTCCTGGGCAAGCACAGATCCCCAATGCTGTTGTGCCTGTGCATAGGCTGCACGGGGACAGTGAAGAGCAGCACGAGCTTTCAGGGCTGGCACCTTCCTTGTGGCACAAGGAGCCGGACGTTTGCCTTTTCAGAAAAATGCTATGCCGAGAACGGACACCGAGAGGTGTACAGTTCCTGGGCAAGCACAGATCCCCAATGCTGTTGTGCCTGTGCATAGGCTGCACGGGGACAGTGAAGAGCAGCACGAGCTTTCAGGCCTGGCAGCTTCCTTGTGGGACAAGGAGCCGGACGTTTGCCTTTTCGGAAGAGCCTCTGCCGAGAACGAGCGCCGTGAGATGTGCCGCCTGTGGGCAAGCACAGATCCCCAATGCTGTTGTGCCTGTGCATAGGCTGCACGGGGACAGTGAAGAGCAGCACGAGCTTTCAGGCCTGGCACCTTCCTTGTGGCACAAGGAGCCGGACGTTTGCCTTTTCAGAAAAATGCTATGCCGAGAACGGACACCGAGAGGTGTACCGATCCTGGGCAAGCACAGATCCCCAATGCTGTTGTGCCTGTGCATAGGCTGCACGGGGACAGTGAAGAGCAGCACGAGCTTTCAGGGCTGGCACCTTCCTTGTGGCACAAGGAGCCGGACGTTTGCCTTTTCAGAAAAATGCTATGCCGAGAACGGACACCGAGAGGTGTACAGTTCCTGGGCAAGCACAGATCCCCAATGCTGTTGTGCCTGTGCATAGGCTGCACGGGGACAGTGAAGAGCAGCACGAGCTTTCAGGGCTGGCGCCTTCCTTGTGGGACAAGGAGCCGGACGTTTGCCTTTTCAGAAAAATGCTATGCCGAGAACGGACACCGAGAGGTGTACCGATCCTGGGCAAGCACAGATCCCCAATGCTGTTGTGCCTGTGCATAGGCTGCACGGGGACAGTGAAGAGCAGCACGAGCTTTCAGGGCTGGCACCTTCCTTGTGGGACAAGGAGCCGGACGTTTGCCTTTTCAGAAAAATGCTATGCCGAGAACGGACACCGAGAGGTGTACAGTTCCTGGGCAAGCACAGATCCCCAATGCTGTTGTGCCTGTGCATAGGCTGCACGGGGACAGTGAAGAGCAGCACGAGCTTTCAGGGCTGGCACCTTCCTTGTGGGACAAGGAGCCGGACGTTTGCCTTTTCAGAAAAATGCTATGCCGAGAACGGACACCGAGAGGTGTACAGTTCCTGGGCAAGCACAGATCCCCAATGCTGTTGTGCCTGTGCATAGGCTGCACGGGGACAGTGAAGAGCAGCACGAGCTTTCAGGGCTGGCACCTTCCTTGTGGGACAAGGAGCCGGACGTTTGCCTTTTCAGAAAAATGCTATGCCGAGAACGGACACCGAGAGGTGTACAGTTCCTGGGCAAGCACAGATCCCCAATGCTGTTGTGCCTGTGCATAGGCTGCACGGGGACAGTGAAGAGCAGCACGAGCTTTCAGGGCTGGCACCTTCCTTGTGGGACAAGGAGCCGGACGTTTGCCTTTTCAGAAAAATGCTATGCCGAGAACGGACATCGAGAGGTGTACAGTTTGTGTGCAAGCACAGATCCCCAATGCTGTTGTGCCTGTGCATAGGCTGCACGGGGACAGTGAAGAGCAGCACGAGCTTTCAGGGCTGGCACCTTCCTTGTGGGACAAGGAGCCGGACGTTTGCCTTTTCAGAAAAATGCTATGCCGAGAACGGACACCGAGAGGTGTACAGTTCCTGGGCAAGCACAGATCCCCAATGCTGTTGTGCCTGTGCATAGGCTGCACGGGGACAGTGAAGAGCAGCACGAGCTTTCAGGGCTGGCACCTTCCTTGTGGGACAAGGAGCCGGACGTTTGCCTTTTCAGAAAAATGCTATGCCGAGAACGGACACCGAGAGGTGTACAGTTTCTGGGCAAGCACAGATCCCCAATGCTGTTGTGCCTGTGCATAGGCTGCACGGGGACAGTGAAGAGCAGCACGAGCTTTCAGGGCTGGCACCTTCCTTGTGGGACAAGGAGCCGGACGTTTGCCTTTTCAGAAAAATGCTATGCCGAGAACGGACACCGAGAGGTGTACCGATCCTGGGCAAGCACAGATCCCCAATGCTGTTGTGCCTGTGCATAGGCTGCACGGGGACAGTGAAGAGCAGCACGAGCTTTCAGGGCTGGCACCTTCCTTGTGGGACAAGGAGCCGGACGTTTGCCTTTTCAGAAAAATGCTATGCCGAGAACGGACACCGAGAGGTGTACAGTTCCTGGGCAAGCACAGATCCCCAATGCTGTTGTGCCTGTGCATAGGCTGCACGGGGACAGTGAAGAGCAGCACGAGCTTTCAGGCCTGGCAGCTTCCTTGTGGGACAAGGAGCCGGACGTTTGCCTTTTCGGAAGAGCCTCTGCCGAGAACGAGCGCCGTGAGATGTGCCGCCTGTGGGCAAGCACAGATCCCCAATGCTGTTGTGCCTGTGCATAGGCTGCACGGGGACAGTGAAGAGCAGCACGAGCTTTCAGGGCTGGCACCTTCCTTGTGGGACAAGGAGCCGGACGTTTGCCTTTTCGGAAGAGCCTCTGCCAAGAACGAGCGCCGTGAGATGTGCCGCCTGTGGGCAAGCACAGATCCCCAATGCTGTTGTGCCTGTGCATAGGCTGCACGGGGACAGTGAAGAGCAGCACGAGCTTTCAGGGCTGGCACCTTCCTTGTGGGACAAGGAGCCGGACGTTTGCCTTTTCAGAAAAATGCTATGCCGAGAACGGACACCGAGAGGTGTACCGATCCTGGGCAAGCACAGATCCCCAATGCTGTTGTGCCTGTGCATAGGCTGCACGGGGACAGTGAAGAGCAGCACGAGCTTTCAGGGCTGGCACCTTCCTTGTGGGACAAGGAGCCGGACGTTTGCCTTTTCGGAAGAGCCTCTGCCGAGAACGAGCGCCGTGAGATGTGCCGCCTGTGGGCAAGCACAGATCCCCAATGCTGTTGTGCCTGTGCATAGGCTGCACGGGGACAGTGAAGAGCAGCACGAGCTTTCAGGGCTGGCACCTTCCTTGTGGGACAAGGAGCCGGACGTTTGCCTTTTCAGAAAAATGCTATGCCGAGAACGGACACCGAGAGGTGTACCGATCCTGGGCAAGCACAGATCCCCAATGCTGTTGTGCCTGTGCATAGGCTGCACGGGGACAGTGAAGAGCAGCACGAGCTTTCAGGGCTGGCACCTTCCTTGTGGCACAAGGAGCCGGACGTTTGCCTTTTCAGAAAAATGCTATGCCGAGAACGGACACCGAGAGGTGTACAGTTTCTGGGCAAGCACAGATCCCCAATGCTGTTGTGCCTGTGCATAGGCTGCACGGGGACAGTGAAGAGCAGCACGAGCTTTCAGGGCTGGCACCTTCCTTGTGGGACAAGGAGCCGGACGTTTGCCTTTTCAGAAAAATGCTATGCCGAGAACGGACACCGAGAGGTGTACCGATCCTGGGCAAGCACAGATCCCCAATGCTGTTGTGCCTGTGCATAGGCTGCACGGGGACAGTGAAGAGCAGCACGAGCTTTCAGGGCTGGCACCTTCCTTGTGGGACAAGGAGCCGGACGTTTGCCTTTTCAGAAAAATGCTATGCTGAGAACGGACACCGAGAGGTGTACAGTTCCTGGGCAAGCACAGATCCCCAATGCTGTTGTGCCTGTGCATAGGCTGCACGGGGACAGTGAAGAGCAGCACGAGCTTTCAGGGCTGGCACCTTCCTTGTGGCACAAGGAGCCGGACGTTTGCCTTTTCAGAAAAATGCTATGCCGAGAACGGACACCGAGAGGTGTACAGTTCCTGGGCAAGCACAGATCCCCAATGCTGTTGTGCCTGTGCATAGGCTGCACGGGGACAGTGAAGAGCAGCATGAGCTTTCAGGGCTGGCACCTTCCTTGTGGGACATGGAGCCGGACGTTTGCCTTTTCAGAAAAATGCTATGCCGAGAACGGACACCGAGAGGTGTACCGATCCTGGGCAAGCACAGATCCCCAATGCTGTTGTGCCTGTGCATAGGCTGCACGGGGACAGTGAAGAGCAGCACGAGCTTTCAGGGCTGGCACCTTCCTTGTGGGACAAGGAGCCGGACGTTTGCCTTTTCAGAAAAATGCTATGCCGAGAACGGACACCGAGAGGTGTACAGATCCTGGGCAAGCACAGATCCCCAATGCTGTTGTGCCTGTGCATAGGCTGCACGGGGACAGTGAAGAGCAGCACGAGCTTTCAGGGCTGGCACCTTCCTTGTGGGACAAGGAGCCGGACGTTTGCCTTTTCAGAAAAATGCTATGCCGAGAACGGACACCGAGAGGTGTACAGTTCCTGGGCAAGCACAGATCCCCAATGCTGTTGTGCCTGTGCATAGGCTGCACGGGGACAGTGAAGAGCAGCACGAGCTTTCAGGCCTGGCAGCTTCCTTGTGGGACAAGGAGCCGGACGTTTGCCTTTTCAGAAAAATGCTATGCCGAGAACGGACACCGAGAGGTGTACCGATCCTGGGCAAGCACAGATCCCCAATGCTGTTGTGCCTGTGCATAGGCTGCACGGGGACAGTGAAGAGCAGCACGAGCTTTCAGGGCTGGCACCTTCCTTGTGGCACAAGGAGCCGGACGTTTGCCTTTTCAGAAAAATGCTATGCCGAGAACGGACACCGAGAGGTGTACAGTTCCTGGGCAAGCACAGATCCCCAATGCTGTTGTGCCTGTGCATAGGCTGCACGGGGACAGTGAAGAGCAGCACGAGCTTTCAGGGCTGGCACCTTCCTTGTGGGACAAGGAGCCGGACGTTTGCCTTTTCGGAAGAGCCTCTGCCAAGAACGAGCGCCGTGAGATGTGCCGCCTGTGGGCAAGCACAGATCCCCAATGCTGTTGTGCCTGTGCATAGGCTGCACGGGGACAGTGAAGAGCAGCACGAGCTTTCAGGGCTGGCACCTTCCTTGTGGGACAAGGAGCCGGACGTTTGCCTTTTCAGAAAAATGCTATGCCGAGAACGGACACCGAGAGGTGTACCGATCCTGGGCAAGCACAGATCCCCAATGCTGTTGTGCCTGTGCATAGGCTGCACGGGGACAGTGAAGAGCAGCACGAGCTTTCAGGCCTGGCAGCTTCCTTGTGGGACAAGGAGCCGGACGTTTGCCTTTTCGGAAGAGCCTCTGCCGAGAACGAGCGCCGTGAGATGTGCCGCCTGTGGGCAAGCACAGATCCCCAATGCTGTTGTGCCTGTGCATAGGCTGCACGGGGACAGTGAAGAGCAGCACGAGCTTTCAGGGCTGGCACCTTCCTTGTGGGACAAGGAGCCGGACGTTTGCCTTTTCAGAAAAATGCTATGCCGAGAACGGACACCGAGAGGTGTACAGTTCCTGGGCAAGCACAGATCCCCAATGCTGTTGTGCCTGTGCATAGGCTGCACGGGGACAGTGAAGAGCAGCACGAGCTTTCAGGCCTGGCACCTTCCTTGTGGGACAAGGAGCCGGACGTTTGCCTTTTCAGAAAAATGCTATGCCGAGAACGGACACCGAGAGGTGTACAGTTTCTGGGCAAGCACAGATCCCCAATGCTGTTGTGCCTGTGCATAGGCTGCACGGGGACAGTGAAGAGCAGCACGAGCTTTCAGGGCTGGCACCTTCCTTGTGGGACAAGGAGCCGGACGTTTGCCTTTTCAGAAAAATGCTATGCCGAGAACGGACACCGAGAGGTGTACCGATCCTGGGCAAGCACAGATCCCCAATGCTGTTGTGCCTGTGCATAGGCTGCACGGGGACAGTGAAGAGCAGCACGAGCTTTCAGGGCTGGCACCTTCCTTGTGGCACAAGGAGCCGGACGTTTGCCTTTTCAGAAAAATGCTATGCCGAGAACGGACACCGAGAGGTGTACAGTTCCTGGGCAAGCACAGATCCCCAATGCTGTTGTGCCTGTGCATAGGCTGCACGGGGACAGTGAAGAGCAGCACGAGCTTTCAGGCCTGGCAGCTTCCTTGTGGGACAAGGAGCCGGACGTTTGCCTTTTCGGAAGAGCCTCTGCCGAGAACGAGCGCCGTGAGATGTGCCGCCTGTGGGCAAGCACAGATCCCCAATGCTGTTGTGCCTGTGCATAGGCTGCACGGGGACAGTGAAGAGCAGCACGAGCTTTCAGGGCTGGCAGCTTCCTTGTGGGACAAGGAGCCGGACGTTTGCCTTTTCAGAAAAATGCTATGCCGAGAACGGACACCGAGAGGTGTACAGTTTCTGGGCAAGCACAGATCCCCAATGCTGTTGTGCCTGTGCATAGGCTGCACGGGGACAGTGAAGAGCAGCACGAGCTTTCAGGGCTGGCACCTTCCTTGTGGGACAAGGAGCCGGACGTTTGCCTTTTCAGAAAAATGCTATGCCGAGAACGGACACCGAGAGGTGTACAGATCCTGGGCAAGCACAGATCCCCAATGCTGTTGTGCCTGTGCATAGGCTGCACGGGGACAGTGAAGAGCAGCACGAGCTTTCAGGGCTGGCACCTTCCTTGTGGGACAAGGAGCCGGACGTTTGCCTTTTCAGAAAAATGCTATGCCGAGAACGGACACCGAGAGGTGTACAGTTCCTGGGCAAGCACAGATCCCCAATGCTGTTGTGCCTGTGCATAGGCTGCACGGGGACAGTGAAGAGCAGCACGAGCTTTCAGGCCTGGCAGCTTCCTTGTGGGACAAGGAGCCGGACGTTTGCCTTTTCAGAAAAATGCTATGCCGAGAACGGACACCGAGAGGTGTACCGATCCTGGGCAAGCACAGATCCCCAATGCTGTTGTGCCTGTGCATAGGCTGCACGGGGACAGTGAAGAGCAGCACGAGCTTTCAGGGCTGGCACCTTCCTTGTGGGACAAGGAGCCGGACGTTTGCCTTTTCAGAAAAATGCTATGCCGAGAACGGACACCGAGAGGTGTACAGTTCCTGGGCAAGCACAGATCCCCAATGCTGTTGTGCCTGTGCATAGGCTGCACGGGGACAGTGAAGAGCAGCACGAGCTTTCAGGGCTGGCGCCTTCCTTGTGGGACAAGGAGCCGGACGTTTGCCTTTTCAGAAAAATGCTATGCCGAGAACGGACACCGAGAGGTGTACAGTTCCTGGGCAAGCACAGATCCCCAATGCTGTTGTGCCTGTGCATAGGCTGCACGGGGACAGTGAAGAGCAGCACGAGCTTTCAGGCCTGGCAGCTTCCTTGTGGGACAAGGAGCCGGACGTTTGCCTTTTCGGAAGAGCCTCTGCCGAGAACGAGCGCCGTGAGATGTGCCGCCTGTGGGCAAGCACAGATCCCCAATGCTGTTGTGCCTGTGCATAGGCTGCACGGGGACAGTGAAGAGCAGCACGAGCTTTCAGGCCTGGCACCTTCCTTGTGGCACAAGGAGCCGGACGTTTGCCTTTTCAGAAAAATGCTATGCCGAGAACGGACACCGAGAGGTGTACCGATCCTGGGCAAGCACAGATCCCCAATGCTGTTGTGCCTGTGCATAGGCTGCACGGGGACAGTGAAGAGCAGCACGAGCTTTCAGGGCTGGCACCTTCCTTGTGGCACAAGGAGCCGGACGTTTGCCTTTTCAGAAAAATGCTATGCCGAGAACGGACACCGAGAGGTGTACAGTTCCTGGGCAAGCACAGATCCCCAATGCTGTTGTGCCTGTGCATAGGCTGCACGGGGACAGTGAAGAGCAGCACGAGCTTTCAGGGCTGGCGCCTTCCTTGTGGGACAAGGAGCCGGACGTTTGCCTTTTCAGAAAAATGCTATGCCGAGAACGGACACCGAGAGGTGTACCGATCCTGGGCAAGCACAGATCCCCAATGCTGTTGTGCCTGTGCATAGGCTGCACGGGGACAGTGAAGAGCAGCACGAGCTTTCAGGGCTGGCACCTTCCTTGTGGGACAAGGAGCCGGACGTTTGCCTTTTCAGAAAAATGCTATGCCGAGAACGGACACCGAGAGGTGTACAGTTCCTGGGCAAGCACAGATCCCCAATGCTGTTGTGCCTGTGCATAGGCTGCACGGGGACAGTGAAGAGCAGCACGAGCTTTCAGGGCTGGCACCTTCCTTGTGGGACAAGGAGCCGGACGTTTGCCTTTTCAGAAAAATGCTATGCCGAGAACGGACACCGAGAGGTGTACAGTTCCTGGGCAAGCACAGATCCCCAATGCTGTTGTGCCTGTGCATAGGCTGCACGGGGACAGTGAAGAGCAGCACGAGCTTTCAGGGCTGGCACCTTCCTTGTGGGACAAGGAGCCGGACGTTTGCCTTTTCAGAAAAATGCTATGCCGAGAACGGACACCGAGAGGTGTACAGTTCCTGGGCAAGCACAGATCCCCAATGCTGTTGTGCCTGTGCATAGGCTGCACGGGGACAGTGAAGAGCAGCACGAGCTTTCAGGGCTGGCACCTTCCTTGTGGGACAAGGAGCCGGACGTTTGCCTTTTCAGAAAAATGCTATGCCGAGAACGGACATCGAGAGGTGTACAGTTTGTGTGCAAGCACAGATCCCCAATGCTGTTGTGCCTGTGCATAGGCTGCACGGGGACAGTGAAGAGCAGCACGAGCTTTCAGGGCTGGCACCTTCCTTGTGGGACAAGGAGCCGGACGTTTGCCTTTTCAGAAAAATGCTATGCCGAGAACGGACACCGAGAGGTGTACAGTTCCTGGGCAAGCACAGATCCCCAATGCTGTTGTGCCTGTGCATAGGCTGCACGGGGACAGTGAAGAGCAGCACGAGCTTTCAGGGCTGGCACCTTCCTTGTGGGACAAGGAGCCGGACGTTTGCCTTTTCAGAAAAATGCTATGCCGAGAACGGACACCGAGAGGTGTACAGTTTCTGGGCAAGCACAGATCCCCAATGCTGTTGTGCCTGTGCATAGGCTGCACGGGGACAGTGAAGAGCAGCACGAGCTTTCAGGGCTGGCACCTTCCTTGTGGGACAAGGAGCCGGACGTTTGCCTTTTCAGAAAAATGCTATGCCGAGAACGGACACCGAGAGGTGTACCGATCCTGGGCAAGCACAGATCCCCAATGCTGTTGTGCCTGTGCATAGGCTGCACGGGGACAGTGAAGAGCAGCACGAGCTTTCAGGGCTGGCACCTTCCTTGTGGGACAAGGAGCCGGACGTTTGCCTTTTCAGAAAAATGCTATGCCGAGAACGGACACCGAGAGGTGTACAGTTCCTGGGCAAGCACAGATCCCCAATGCTGTTGTGCCTGTGCATAGGCTGCACGGGGACAGTGAAGAGCAGCACGAGCTTTCAGGCCTGGCAGCTTCCTTGTGGGACAAGGAGCCGGACGTTTGCCTTTTCGGAAGAGCCTCTGCCGAGAACGAGCGCCGTGAGATGTGCCGCCTGTGGGCAAGCACAGATCCCCAATGCTGTTGTGCCTGTGCATAGGCTGCACGGGGACAGTGAAGAGCAGCACGAGCTTTCAGGGCTGGCACCTTCCTTGTGGGACAAGGAGCCGGACGTTTGCCTTTTCGGAAGAGCCTCTGCCAAGAACGAGCGCCGTGAGATGTGCCGCCTGTGGGCAAGCACAGATCCCCAATGCTGTTGTGCCTGTGCATAGGCTGCACGGGGACAGTGAAGAGCAGCACGAGCTTTCAGGGCTGGCACCTTCCTTGTGGGACAAGGAGCCGGACGTTTGCCTTTTCAGAAAAATGCTATGCCGAGAACGGACACCGAGAGGTGTACCGATCCTGGGCAAGCACAGATCCCCAATGCTGTTGTGCCTGTGCATAGGCTGCACGGGGACAGTGAAGAGCAGCACGAGCTTTCAGGGCTGGCACCTTCCTTGTGGGACAAGGAGCCGGACGTTTGCCTTTTCGGAAGAGCCTCTGCCGAGAACGAGCGCCGTGAGATGTGCCGCCTGTGGGCAAGCACAGATCCCCAATGCTGTTGTGCCTGTGCATAGGCTGCACGGGGACAGTGAAGAGCAGCACGAGCTTTCAGGGCTGGCACCTTCCTTGTGGGACAAGGAGCCGGACGTTTGCCTTTTCAGAAAAATGCTATGCCGAGAACGGACACCGAGAGGTGTACCGATCCTGGGCAAGCACAGATCCCCAATGCTGTTGTGCCTGTGCATAGGCTGCACGGGGACAGTGAAGAGCAGCACGAGCTTTCAGGGCTGGCACCTTCCTTGTGGCACAAGGAGCCGGACGTTTGCCTTTTCAGAAAAATGCTATGCCGAGAACGGACACCGAGAGGTGTACAGTTTCTGGGCAAGCACAGATCCCCAATGCTGTTGTGCCTGTGCATAGGCTGCACGGGGACAGTGAAGAGCAGCACGAGCTTTCAGGGCTGGCACCTTCCTTGTGGGACAAGGAGCCGGACGTTTGCCTTTTCAGAAAAATGCTATGCCGAGAACGGACACCGAGAGGTGTACCGATCCTGGGCAAGCACAGATCCCCAATGCTGTTGTGCCTGTGCATAGGCTGCACGGGGACAGTGAAGAGCAGCACGAGCTTTCAGGGCTGGCACCTTCCTTGTGGGACAAGGAGCCGGACGTTTGCCTTTTCAGAAAAATGCTATGCTGAGAACGGACACCGAGAGGTGTACAGTTCCTGGGCAAGCACAGATCCCCAATGCTGTTGTGCCTGTGCATAGGCTGCACGGGGACAGTGAAGAGCAGCACGAGCTTTCAGGGCTGGCACCTTCCTTGTGGCACAAGGAGCCGGACGTTTGCCTTTTCAGAAAAATGCTATGCCGAGAACGGACACCGAGAGGTGTACAGTTCCTGGGCAAGCACAGATCCCCAATGCTGTTGTGCCTGTGCATAGGCTGCACGGGGACAGTGAAGAGCAGCATGAGCTTTCAGGGCTGGCACCTTCCTTGTGGGACATGGAGCCGGACGTTTGCCTTTTCAGAAAAATGCTATGCCGAGAACGGACACCGAGAGGTGTACCGATCCTGGGCAAGCACAGATCCCCAATGCTGTTGTGCCTGTGCATAGGCTGCACGGGGACAGTGAAGAGCAGCACGAGCTTTCAGGGCTGGCACCTTCCTTGTGGGACAAGGAGCCGGACGTTTGCCTTTTCAGAAAAATGCTATGCCGAGAACGGACACCGAGAGGTGTACAGATCCTGGGCAAGCACAGATCCCCAATGCTGTTGTGCCTGTGCATAGGCTGCACGGGGACAGTGAAGAGCAGCACGAGCTTTCAGGGCTGGCACCTTCCTTGTGGGACAAGGAGCCGGACGTTTGCCTTTTCAGAAAAATGCTATGCCGAGAACGGACACCGAGAGGTGTACAGTTCCTGGGCAAGCACAGATCCCCAATGCTGTTGTGCCTGTGCATAGGCTGCACGGGGACAGTGAAGAGCAGCACGAGCTTTCAGGCCTGGCAGCTTCCTTGTGGGACAAGGAGCCGGACGTTTGCCTTTTCAGAAAAATGCTATGCCGAGAACGGACACCGAGAGGTGTACCGATCCTGGGCAAGCACAGATCCCCAATGCTGTTGTGCCTGTGCATAGGCTGCACGGGGACAGTGAAGAGCAGCACGAGCTTTCAGGGCTGGCGCCTTCCTTGTGGGACAAGGAGCCGGACGTTTGCCTTTTCAGAAAAATGCTATGCCGAGAACGGACACCGAGAGGTGTACCGATCCTGGGCAAGCACAGATCCCCAATGCTGTTGTGCCTGTGCATAGGCTGCACGGGGACAGTGAAGAGCAGCACGAGCTTTCAGGGCTGGCACCTTCCTTGTGGCACAAGGAGCCGGACGTTTGCCTTTTCAGAAAAATGCTATGCCGAGAACGGACACCGAGAGGTGTACAGTTCCTGGGCAAGCACAGATCCCCAATGCTGTTGTGCCTGTGCATAGGCTGCACGGGGACAGTGAAGAGCAGCATGAGCTTTCAGGGCTGGCACCTTCCTTGTGGGACAAGGAGCCGGACGTTTGCCTTTTCAGAAAAATGCTATGCCGAGAACGGACACCGAGAGGTGTACAGTTTGTGGGCAAGCACAGATCCCCAATGCTGTTGTGCCTGTGCATAGGCTGCACGGGGACAGTGAAGAGCAGCACGAGCTTTCAGGGCTGGCGCCTTCCTTGTGGGACAAGGAGCCGGACGTTTGCCTTTTCAGAAAAATGCTATGCCGAGAACGGACACCGAGAGGTGTACCGATCCTGGGCAAGCACAGATCCCCAATGCTGTTGTGCCTGTGCATAGGCTGCACGGGGACAGTGAAGAGCAGCACGAGCTTTCAGGGCTGGCACCTTCCTTGTGGGACAAGGAGCCGGACGTTTGCCTTTTCAGAAAAATGCTATGCCGAGAACGGACACCGAGAGGTGTACAGATCCTGGGCAAGCACAGATCCCCAATGCTGTTGTGCCTGTGCATAGGCTGCACGGGGACAGTGAAGAGCAGCACGAGCTTTCAGGGCTGGCACCTTCCTTGTGGGACAAGGAGCCGGACGTTTGCCTTTTCAGAAAAATGCTATGCCGAGAACGGACACCGAGAGGTGTACAGTTTCTGGGCAAGCACAGATCCCCAATGCTGTTGTGCCTGTGCATAGGCTGCACGGGGACAGTGAAGAGCAGCACGAGCTTTCAGGCCTGGCAGCTTCCTTGTGGGACAAGGAGCCGGACGTTTGCCTTTTCAGAAAAATGCTATGCCGAGAACGGACACCGAGAGGTGTACAGTTTGTGTGCAAGCACAGATCCCCAATGCTGTTGTGCCTGTGCATAGGCTGCACGGGGACAGTGAAGAGCAGCACGAGCTTTCAGGGCTGGCACCTTCCTTGTGGCACAAGGAGCCGGACGTTTGCCTTTTCGGAAGAGCCTCTGCCGAGAACGAGCGCCGTGAGATGTGCCGCCTGTGGGCAAGCACAGATCCCCAATGCTGTTGTGCCTGTGCATAGGCTGCACGGGGACAGTGAAGAGCAGCACGAGCTTTCAGGCCTGGCAGCTTCCTTGTGGGACAAGGAGCCGGACGTTTGCCTTTTCAGAAAAATGCTATGCCGAGAACGGACATCGAGAGGTGTACAGTTCCTGGGCAAGCACAGATCCCCAATGCTGTTGTGCCTGTGCATAGGCTGCACGGGGACAGTGAAGAGCAGCACGAGCTTTCAGGGCTGGCACCTTCCTTGTGGCACAAGGAGCCGGACGTTTGCCTTTTCAGAAAAATGCTATGCCGAGAACGGACACCGAGAGGTGTACCGATCCTGGGCAAGCACAGATCCCCAATGCTGTTGTGCCTGTGCATAGGCTGCACGGGGACAGTGAAGAGCAGCACGAGCTTTCAGGCCTGGCAGCTTCCTTGTGGGACAAGGAGCCGGACGTTTGCCTTTTCAGAAAAATGCTATGCCGAGAACGGACACCGAGAGGTGTACAGTTTCTGGGCAAGCACAGATCCCCAATGCTGTTGTGCCTGTGCATAGGCTGCACGGGGACAGTGAAGAGCAGCACGAGCTTTCAGGGCTGGCACCTTCCTTGTGGCACAAGGAGCCGGACGTTTGCCTTTTCAGAAAAATGCTATGCCGAGAACGGACACCGAGAGGTGTACAGTTCCTGGGCAAGCACAGATCCCCAATGCTGTTGTGCCTGTGCATAGGCTGCACGGGGACAGTGAAGAGCAGCACGAGCTTTCAGGCCTGGCACCTTCCTTGTGGGACAAGGAGCCGGACATTTGCCTTTTCAGAAAAATGCTATGCCGAGAACGGACACCGAGAGGTGTACAGTTCCTGGGCAAGCACAGATCCCCAATGCTGTTGTGCCTGTGCATAGGCTGCACGGGGACAGTGAAGAGCAGCACGAGCTTTCAGGGCTGGCACCTTCCTTGTGGGACAAGGAGACGGACGTTTGCCTTATCAGAAAAATGCTATGCCGAGAACGGACACCGAGAGGTGTACAGTTCCTGGGCAAGCACAGATCCCCAATGCTGTTGTGCCTGTGCATAGGCTGCACGGGGACAGTGAAGAGCAGCACGAGCTTTCAGGGCTGGCACCTTCCTTGTGGGACAAGGAGCCGGACATTTGCCTTTTCAGAAAAATGCTATGCCGAGAACGGACACCGAGAGGTGTACAGTTCCTGGGCAAGCACAGATCCCCAATGCTGTTGTGCCTGTGCATAGGCTGCACGGGGACAGTGAAGAGCAGCACGAGCTTTCAGGGCTGGCACCTTCCTTGTGGGACAAGGAGCCGGACGTTTGCCTTTTCAGAAAAATGCTATGCCGAGAACGGACACCGAGAGGTGTACCGATCCTGGGCAAGCACAGATCCCCAATGCTGTTGTGCCTGTGCATAGGCTGCACGGGGACAGTGAAGAGCAGCACGAGCTTTCAGGCCTGGCAGCTTCCTTGTGGGACAAGGAGCCGGACGTTTGCCTTTTCAGAAAAATGCTATGCCGAGAACGGACACCGAGAGGTGTACAGATCCTGGGCAAGCACAGATCCCCAATGCTGTTGTGCCTGTGCATAGGCTGCACGGGGACAGTGAAGAGCAGCACGAGCTTTCAGGGCTGGCAGCTTCCTTGTGGGACAAGGAGCCGGACGTTTGCCTTTTCAGAAAAATGCTATGCCGAGAACGGACACCGAGAGGTGTACAGTTTCTGGGCAAGCACAGATCCCCAATGCTGTTGTGCCTGTGCATAGGCTGCACGGGGACAGTGAAGAGCAGCACGAGCTTTCAGGGCTGGCACCTTCCTTGTGGCACAAGGAGCCGGACGTTTGCCTTTTCAGAAAAATGCTATGCCGAGAACGGACACCGAGAGGTGTACAGTTCCTGGGCAAGCACAGATCCCCAATGCTGTTGTGCCTGTGCATAGGCTGCACGGGGACAGTGAAGAGCAGCACGAGCTTTCAGGGCTGGCACCTTCCTTGTGGGACAAGGAGCCGGACGTTTGCCTTTTCGGAAGAGCCTCTGCCGAGAACGAGCGCCGTGAGATGTGCAGCCTGTGGGCAAGCACAGATCCCCAATGCTGTTGTGCCTGTGCATAGGCTGCACGGGGACAGTGAAGAGCAGCACGAGCTTTCAGGGCTGGCAGCTTCCTTGTGGGACAAGGAGCCGGACGTTTGCCTTTTCAGAAAAATGCTATGCCGAGAACGGACACCGAGAGGTGTACCGATCCTGGGCAAGCACAGATCCCCAATGCTGTTGTGCCTGTGCATAGGCTGCACGGGGACAGTGAAGAGCAGCACGAGCTTTCAGGGCTGGCACCTTCCTTGTGGGACAAGGAGCCGGACGTTTGCCTTTTCAGAAAAATGCTATGCCGAGAACGGACACCGAGAGGTGTACAGTTCCTGGGCAAGCACAGATCCCCAATGCTGTTGTGCCTGTGCATAGGCTGCACGGGGACAGTGAAGAGCAGCACGAGCTTTCAGGCCTGGCAGCTTCCTTGTGGGACAAGGAGCCGGACGTTTGCCTTTTCAGAAAAATGCTATGCCGAGAACGGACACCGAGAGGTGTACAGTTCCTGGGCAAGCACAGATCCCCAATGCTGTTGTGCCTGTGCATAGGCTGCACGGGGACAGTGAAGAGCAGCACGAGCTTTCAGGCCTGGCAGCTTCCTTGTGGGACAAGGAGCCGGACGTTTGCCTTTTCAGAAAAATGCTATGCCGAGAACGGACACCGAGAGGTGTACCGATCCTGGGCAAGCACAGATCCCCAATGCTGTTGTGCCTGTGCATAGGCTGCACGGGGACAGTGAAGAGCAGCACGAGCTTTCAGGGCTGGCACCTTCCTTGTGGCACAAGGAGCCGGACGTTTGCCTTTTCAGAAAAATGCTATGCCGAGAACGGACACCGAGAGGTGTACAGTTCCTGGGCAAGCACAGATCCCCAATGCTGTTGTGCCTGTGCATAGGCTGCACGGGGACAGTGAAGAGCAGCACGAGCTTTCAGGCCTGGCAGCTTCCTTGTGGGACAAGGAGCCGGACGTTTGCCTTTTCGGAAGAGCCTCTGCCGAGAACGAGCGCCGTGAGATGTGCCGCCTGTGGGCAAGCACAGATCCCCAATGCTGTTGTGCCTGTGCATAGGCTGCACGGGGACAGTGAAGAGCAGCACGAGCTTTCAGGGCTGGCACCTTCCTTGTGGGACATGGAGCCGGACGTTTGCCTTTTCAGAAAAATGCTATGCCGAGAACGGACACCGAGAGGTGTACCGATCCTGGGCAAGCACAGATCCCCAATGCTGTTGTGCCTGTGCATAGGCTGCACGGGGACAATGAAGAGCAGCACGAGCTTTCAGGGCTGGCACCTTCCTTGTGGGACAAGGAGCCGGACGTTTGCCTTTTCAGAAAAATGCTATGCCGAGAACGGACACCGAGAGGTGTACAGTTCCTGGGCAAGCACAGATCCCCAATGCTGTTGTGCCTGTGCATAGGCTGCACGGGGACAGTGAAGAGCAGCACGAGCTTTCAGGGCTGGCAGCTTCCTTGTGGGACAAGGAGCCGGACGTTTGCCTTTTCAGAAAAATGCTATGCCGAGAACGGACACCGAGAGGTGTACAGTTCCTGGGCAAGCACAGATCCCCAATGCTGTTGTGCCTGTGCATAGGCTGCACGGGGACAGTGAAGAGCAGCACGAGCTTTCAGGGCTGGCACCTTCCTTGTGGCACAAGGAGCCGGACGTTTGCCTTTTCAGAAAAATGCTATGCCGAGAACGGACACCGAGAGGTGTACAGATCCTGGGCAAGCACAGATCCCCAATGCTGTTGTGCCTGTGCATAGGCTGCACGGGGACAGTGAAGAGCAGCACGAGCTTTCAGGGCTGGCAGCTTCCTTGTGGGACAAGGAGCCGGACGTTTGCCTTTTCGGAAGAGCCTCTGCCGAGAACGAGCGCCGTGAGATGTGCCGCCTGTGGGCAAGCACAGATCCCCAATGCTGTTGTGCCTGTGCATAGGCTGCACGGGGACAGTGAAGAGCAGCACGAGCTTTCAGGGCTGGCACCTTCCTTGTGGGACAAGGAGCCGGACGTTTGCCTTTTCAGAAAAATGCTATGCCGAGAACGGACACCGAGAGGTGTACAGTTCCTGGGCAAGCACAGATCCCCAATGCTGTTGTGCCTGTGCATAGGCTGCACGGGGACAGTGAAGAGCAGCACGAGCTTTCAGGGCTGGCACCTTCCTTGTGGGACAAGGAGCCGGACGTTTGCCTTTTCAGAAAAATGCTATGCCGAGAACGGACACCGAGAGGTGTACCGATCCTGGGCAAGCACAGATCCCCAATGCTGTTGTGCCTGTGCATAGGCTGCACGGGGACAGTGAAGAGCAGCACGAGCTTTCAGGGCTGGCACCTTCCTTGTGGGACAAGGAGCCGGACGTTTGCCTTTTCAGAAAAATGCTATGCCGAGAACGGACACCGAGAGGTGTACAGTTCCTGGGCAAGCACAGATCCCCAATGCTGTTGTGCCTGTGCATAGGCTGCACGGGGACAGTGAAGAGCAGCACGAGCTTTCAGGCCTGGCACCTTCCTTGTGGCACAAGGAGCCGGACGTTTGCCTTTTCAGAAAAATGCTATGCCGAGAACGGACACCGAGAGGTGTACCGATCCTGGGCAAGCACAGATCCCCAATGCTGTTGTGCCTGTGCATAGGCTGCACGGGGACAGTGAAGAGCAGCACGAGCTTTCAGGCCTGGCACCTTCCTTGTGGCACAAGGAGCCGGACGTTTGCCTTTTCAGAAAAATGCTATGCCGAGAACGGACACCGAGAGGTGTACAGATCCTGGGCAAGCACAGATCCCCAATGCTGTTGTGCCTGTGCATAGGCTGCACGGGGACAGTGAAGAGCAGCACGAGCTTTCAGGGCTGGCAGCTTCCTTGTGGGACAAGGAGCCGGACGTTTGCCTTTTCGGAAGAGCCTCTGCCGAGAACGAGCGCCGTGAGATGTGCCGCCTGTGGGCAAGCACAGATCCCCAATGCTGTTGTGCCTGTGCATAGGCTGCACGGGGACAGTGAAGAGCAGCACGAGCTTTCAGGGCTGGCACCTTCCTTGTGGGACAAGGAGCCGGACGTTTGCCTTTTCAGAAAAATGCTATGCCGAGAACGGACATCGAGAGGTGTACAGTTTGTGTGCAAGCACAGATCCCCAATGCTGTTGTGCCTGTGCATAGGCTGCACGGGGACAGTGAAGAGCAGCACGAGCTTTCAGGGCTGGCACCTTCCTTGTGGGACAAGGAGCCGGACGTTTGCCTTTTCAGAAAAATGCTATGCCGAGAACGGACACCGAGAGGTGTACCGATCCTGGGCAAGCACAGATCCCCAATGCTGTTGTGCCTGTGCATAGGCTGCACGGGGACAGTGAAGAGCAGCACGAGCTTTCAGGGCTGGCACCTTCCTTGTGGCACAAGGAGCCGGACGTTTGCCTTTTCAGAAAAATGCTATGCCGAGAACGGACACCGAGAGGTGTACAGTTCCTGGGCAAGCACAGATCCCCAATGCTGTTGTGCCTGTGCATAGGCTGCACGGGGACAGTGAAGAGCAGCACGAGCATTCAGGGCTGGCACCTTCCTTGTGGGACAAGGAGACGGACGTTTGCCTTTTCAGAAAAATGCTATGCCGAGAACGGACACCGAGAGGTGTACAGTTCCTGGGCAAGCACAGATCCCCAATGCTGTTGTGCCTGTGCATAGGCTGCACGGGGACAGTGAAGAGCAGCACGAGCTTTCAGGCCTGGCAGCTTCCTTGTGGGACAAGGAGCCGGACGTTTGGCTTTTCGGAAGAGCCTCTGCCGAGAACGAGCGCCGTGAGATGTGCCGCCTGTGGGCAAGCACAGATCCCCAATGCTGTTGTGCCTGTGCATAGGCTGCACGGGGACAGTGAAGAGCAGCACGAGCTTTCAGGCCTGGCACCTTCCTTGTGGGACAAGGAGCCGGACGTTTGCCTTTTCAGAAAAATGCTATGCCGAGAACGGACACCGAGAGGTGTACAGTTCCTGGGCAAGCACAGATCCCCAATGCTGTTGTGCCTGTGCATAGGCTGCACGGGGACAGTGAAGAGCAGCACGAGCTTTCAGGGCTGGCACCTTCCTTGTGGCACAAGGAGCCGGACGTTTGCCTTTTCAGAAAAATGCTATGCCGAGAACGGACACCGAGAGGTGTACAGTTCCTGGGCAAGCACAGATCCCCAATGCTGTTGTGCCTGTGCATAGGCTGCACGGGGACAGTGAAGAGCAGCACGAGCTTTCAGGCCTGGCACCTTCCTTGTGGCAAAAGGAGCCAGACGTTTGCCTTTTCAGAAAAATGCTATGCCGAGAACGGACACCGAGAGGTGTACCGATCCTGGGCAAGCACAGATCCCCAATGCTGTTGTGCCTGTGCATAGGCTGCACGGGGACAGTGAAGAGCAGCACGAGCTTTCAGGGCTGGCAGCTTCCTTGTGGGACAAGGAGCCGGACGTTTGCCTTTTCGGAAGAGCCTCTGCCGAGAACGAGCGCCGTGAGATGTGCCGCCTGTGGGCAAGCACAGATCCCCAATGCTGTTGTGCCTGTGCATAGGCTGCACGGGGACAGTGAAGAGCAGCACGAGCTTTCAGGGCTGGCACCTTCCTTGTGGGACAAGGAGCCGGACGTTTGCCTTTTCAGAAAAATGCTATGCCGAGAACGGACACCGAGAGGTGTACAGTTCCTGGGCAAGCACAGATCCCCAATGCTGTTGTGCCTGTGCATAGGCTGCACGGGGACAGTGAAGAGCAGCACGAGCTTTCAGGGCTGGCACCTTCCTTGTGGGACAAGGAGCCGGACGTTTGCCTTTTCAGAAAAATGCTATGCCGAGAACGGACACCGAGAGGTGTACCGATCCTGGGCAAGCACAGATCCCCAATGCTGTTGTGCCTGTGCATAGGCTGCACGGGGACAGTGAAGAGCAGCACGAGCTTTCAGGGCTGGCACCTTCCTTGTGGGACAAGGAGCCGGACGTTTGCCTTTTCAGAAAAATGCTATGCCGAGAACGGACACCGAGAGGTGTACAGTTCCTGGGCAAGCACAGATCCCCAATGCTGTTGTGCCTGTGCATAGGCTGCACGGGGACAGTGAAGAGCAGCACGAGCTTTCAGGGCTGGCACCTTCCTTGTGGGACAAGGAGCCGGACGTTTGCCTTTTCAGAAAAATGCTATGCCGAGAACGGACACCGAGAGGTGTACCGATCCTGGGCAAGCACAGATCCCCAATGCTGTTGTGCCTGTGCATAGGCTGCACGGGGACAGTGAAGAGCAGCACGAGCTTTCAGGCCTGGCACCTTCCTTGTGGCACAAGGAGCCGGACGTTTGCCTTTTCAGAAAAATGCTATGCCGAGAACGGACACCGAGAGGTGTACAGATCCTGGGCAAGCACAGATCCCCAATGCTGTTGTGCCTGTGCATAGGCTGCACGGGGACAGTGAAGAGCAGCACGAGCTTTCAGGGCTGGCAGCTTCCTTGTGGGACAAGGAGCCGGACGTTTGCCTTTTCGGAAGAGCCTCTGCCGAGAACGAGCGCCGTGAGATGTGCCGCCTGTGGGCAAGCACAGATCCCCAATGCTGTTGTGCCTGTGCATAGGCTGCACGGGGACAGTGAAGAGCAGCACGAGCTTTCAGGGCTGGCACCTTCCTTGTGGGACAAGGAGCCGGACGTTTGCCTTTTCAGAAAAATGCTATGCCGAGAACGGACATCGAGAGGTGTACAGTTTGTGTGCAAGCACAGATCCCCAATGCTGTTGTGCCTGTGCATAGGCTGCACGGGGACAGTGAAGAGCAGCACGAGCTTTCAGGGCTGGCACCTTCCTTGTGGGACAAGGAGCCGGACGTTTGCCTTTTCAGAAAAATGCTATGCCGAGAACGGACACCGAGAGGTGTACCGATCCTGGGCAAGCACAGATCCCCAATGCTGTTGTGCCTGTGCATAGGCTGCACGGGGACAGTGAAGAGCAGCACGAGCTTTCAGGGCTGGCACCTTCCTTGTGGCACAAGGAGCCGGACGTTTGCCTTTTCAGAAAAATGCTATGCCGAGAACGGACACCGAGAGGTGTACAGTTCCTGGGCAAGCACAGATCCCCAATGCTGTTGTGCCTGTGCATAGGCTGCACGGGGACAGTGAAGAGCAGCACGAGCATTCAGGGCTGGCACCTTCCTTGTGGGACAAGGAGACGGACGTTTGCCTTTTCAGAAAAATGCTATGCCGAGAACGGACACCGAGAGGTGTACAGTTCCTGGGCAAGCACAGATCCCCAATGCTGTTGTGCCTGTGCATAGGCTGCACGGGGACAGTGAAGAGCAGCACGAGCTTTCAGGCCTGGCAGCTTCCTTGTGGGACAAGGAGCCGGACGTTTGGCTTTTCGGAAGAGCCTCTGCCGAGAACGAGCGCCGTGAGATGTGCCGCCTGTGGGCAAGCACAGATCCCCAATGCTGTTGTGCCTGTGCATAGGCTGCACGGGGACAGTGAAGAGCAGCACGAGCTTTCAGGCCTGGCACCTTCCTTGTGGGACAAGGAGCCGGACGTTTGCCTTTTCAGAAAAATGCTATGCCGAGAACGGACACCGAGAGGTGTACAGTTCCTGGGCAAGCACAGATCCCCAATGCTGTTGTGCCTGTGCATAGGCTGCACGGGGACAGTGAAGAGCAGCACGAGCTTTCAGGGCTGGCACCTTCCTTGTGGCACAAGGAGCCGGACGTTTGCCTTTTCAGAAAAATGCTATGCCGAGAACGGACACCGAGAGGTGTACAGTTCCTGGGCAAGCACAGATCCCCAATGCTGTTGTGCCTGTGCATAGGCTGCACGGGGACAGTGAAGAGCAGCACGAGCTTTCAGGCCTGGCACCTTCCTTGTGGCAAAAGGAGCCAGACGTTTGCCTTTTCAGAAAAATGCTATGCCGAGAACGGACACCGAGAGGTGTACCGATCCTGGGCAAGCACAGATCCCCAATGCTGTTGTGCCTGTGCATAGGCTGCACGGGGACAGTGAAGAGCAGCACGAGCTTTCAGGGCTGGCAGCTTCCTTGTGGGACAAGGAGCCGGACGTTTGCCTTTTCAGAAAAATGCTATGCCGAGAACGGACACCGAGAGGTGTACAGTTCCTGGGCAAGCACAGATCCCCAATGCTGTTGTGCCTGTGCATAGGCTGCACGGGGACAGTGAAGAGCAGCACGAGCTTTCAGGGCTGGCACCTTCCTTGTGGGACATGGAGCCGGACGTTTGCCTTTTCAGAAAAATGCTATGCCGAGAACGGACACCGAGAGGTGTACCGATCCTGGGCAAGCACAGATCCCCAATGCTGTTGTGCCTGTGCATAGGCTGCACGGGGACAATGAAGAGCAGCACGAGCTTTCAGGGCTGGCACCTTCCTTGTGGGACAAGGAGCCGGACGTTTGCCTTTTCAGAAAAATGCTATGCCGAGAACGGACACCGAGAGGTGTACAGTTCCTGGGCAAGCACAGATCCCCAATGCTGTTGTGCCTGTGCATAGGCTGCACGGGGACAGTGAAGAGCAGCACGAGCTTTCAGGGCTGGCAGCTTCCTTGTGGGACAAGGAGCCGGACGTTTGCCTTTTCAGAAAAATGCTATGCCGAGAACGGACACCGAGAGGTGTACAGTTCCTGGGCAAGCACAGATCCCCAATGCTGTTGTGCCTGTGCATAGGCTGCACGGGGACAGTGAAGAGCAGCACGAGCTTTCAGGGCTGGCACCTTCCTTGTGGCACAAGGAGCCGGACATTTGCCTTTTCAGAAAAATGCTATGCCGAGAACGGACACCGAGAGGTGTACAGATCCTGGGCAAGCACAGATCCCCAATGCTGTTGTGCCTGTGCATAGGCTGCACGGGGACAGTGAAGAGCAGCACGAGCTTTCAGGGCTGGCACCTTCCTTGTGGGACAAGGAGCCGGACGTTTGCCTTTTCAGAAAAATGCTATGCCGAGAACGGACACCGAGAGGTGTACAGATCCTGGGCAAGCACAGATCCCCAATGCTGTTGTGCCTGTGCATAGGCTGCACGGGGACAGTGAAGAGCAGCGCGAGCTTTCAGGCCTGGCACCTTCCTTGTGGGACAAGGAGCCGGACGTTTGCCTTTTCGGAAGAGCCTCTGCCGAGAACGAGCGCCGTGAGATGTGCCGCCTGTGGGCAAGCACAGATCCCCAATGCTGTTGTGCCTGTGCATAGGCTGCACGGGGACAGTGAAGAGCAGCACGAGCTTTCAGGGCTGGCACCTTCCTTGTGGGACAAGGAGCCGGACGTTTGCCTTTTCAGAAAAATGCTATGCCGAGAACGGACACCGAGAGGTGTACAGTTCCTGGGCAAGCACAGATCCCCAATGCTGTTGTGCCTGTGCATAGGCTGCACGGGGACAGTGAAGAGCAGCACGAGCTTTCAGGGCTGGCACCTTCCTTGTGGGACAAGGAGCCGGACGTTTGCCTTTTCAGAAAAATGCTATGCCGAGAACGGACACCGAGAGGTGTACAGTTCCTGGGCAAGCACAGATCCCCAATGCTGTTGTGCCTGTGCATAGGCTGCACGGGGACAGTGAAGAGCAGCACGAGCTTTCAGGGCTGGCACCTTCCTTGTGGCACAAGGAGCCGGACGTTTGCCTTTTCAGAAAAATGCTATGCCGAGAACGGACACCGAGAGGTGTACAGTTCCTGGGCAAGCACAGATCCCCAATGCTGTTGTGCCTGTGCATAGGCTGCACGGGGACAGTGAAGAGCAGCACGAGCTTTCAGGGCTGGCACCTTCCTTGTGGCACAAGGAGCCGGACGTTTGCCTTTTCAGAAAAATGCTATGCCGAGAACGGACACCGAGAGGTGTACAGTTTCTGGGCAAGCACAGATCCCCAATGCTGTTGTGCCTGTGCATAGGCTGCACGGGGACAGTGAAGAGCAGCACGAGCTTTCAGGGCTGGCACCTTCCTTGTGGGACAAGGAGCCGGACGTTTGCCTTTTCAGAAAAATGCTATGCCGAGAACGGACACCGAGAGGTGTACAGTTCCTGGGCAAGCACAGATCCCCAATGCTGTTGTGCCTGTGCATAGGCTGCACGGGGACAGTGAAGAGCAGCACGAGCTTTCAGGGCTGGCAGCTTCCTTGTGGGACAAGGAGCCGGACGTTTGCCTTTTCAGAAAAATGCTATGCCGAGAACGGACACCGAGAGGTGTACAGATCCTGGGCAAGCACAGATCCCCAATGCTGTTGTGCCTGTGCATAGGCTGCACGGGGACAGTGAAGAGCAGCGCGAGCTTTCAGGCCTGGCACCTTCCTTGTGGGACAAGGAGCCGGACGTTTGCCTTTTCGGAAGAGCCTCTGCCGAGAACGAGCGCCGTGAGATGTGCCGCCTGTGGGCAAGCACAGATCCCCAATGCTGTTGTGCCTGTGCATAGGCTGCACGGGGACAGTGAAGAGCAGCACGAGCTTTCAGGCCTGGCACCTTCCTTGTGGCACAAGGAGCCGGACGTTTGCCTTTTCAGAAAAATGCTATGCCGAGAACGGACACCGAGAGGTGTACAGTTCCTGGGCAAGCACAGATCCCCAATGCTGTTGTGCCTGTGCATAGGCTGCACGGGGACAGTGAAGAGCAGCACGAGCTTTCAGGCCTGGCACCTTCCTTGTGGGACAAGGAGCCGGACGTTTGCCTTTTCAGAAAAATGCTATGCCGAGAACGGACACCGAGAGGTGTACCGATCCTGGGCAAGCACAGATCCCCAATGCTGTTGTGCCTGTGCATAGGCTGCACGGGGACAGTGAAGAGCAGCACGAGCTTTCAGGGCTGGCACCTTCCTTGTGGCACAAGGAGCCGGACGTTTGCCTTTTCAGAAAAATGCTATGCCGAGAACGGACACCGAGAGGTGTACAGTTCCTGGGCAAGCACAGATCCCCAATGCTGTTGTGCCTGTGCATAGGCTGCACGGGGACAGTGAAGAGCAGCACGAGCTTTCAGGCCTGGCACCTTCCTTGTGGCACAAGGAGCCGGACGTTTGCCTTTTCAGAAAAATGCTATGCCGAGAACGGACACCGAGAGGTGTACAGTTCCTGGGCAAGCACAGATCCCCAATGCTGTTGTGCCTGTGCATAGGCTGCACGGGGACAGTGAAGAGCAGCACGAGCTTTCAGGGCTGGCACCTTCCTTGTGGGACAAGGAGCCGGACGTTTGCCTTTTCGGAAGAGCCTCTGCCGAGAACGAGCGCCGTGAGATGTGCCGCCTGTGGGCAAGCACAGATCCCCAATGCTGTTGTGCCTGTGCATAGGCTGCACGGGGACAGTGAAGAGCAGCACGAGCTTTCAGGGCTGGCACCTTCCTTGTGGCACAAGGAGCCGGACGTTTGCCTTTTCAGAAAAATGCTATGCCGAGAACGGACACCGAGAGGTGTACAGTTCCTGGGCAAGCACAGATCCCCAATGCTGTTGTGCCTGTGCATAGGCTGCACGGGGACAGTGAAGAGCAGCACGAGCTTTCAGGGCTGGCACCTTCCTTGTGGCACAAGGAGCCGGACGTTTGCCTTTTCAGAAAAATGCTATGCCGAGAACGGACACCGAGAGGTGTACAGTTCCTGGGCAAGCACAGATCCCCAATGCTGTTGTGCCTGTGCATAGGCTGCACGGGGACAGTGAAGAGCAGCACGAGCTTTCAGGCCTGGCACCTTCCTTGTGGGACAAGGAGCCGGACGTTTGCCTTTTCAGAAAAATGCTATGCCGAGAACGGACACCGAGAGGTGTACCGATCCTGGGCAAGCACAGATCCCCAATGCTGTTGTGCCTGTGCATAGGCTGCACGGGGACAGTGAAGAGCAGCACGAGCTTTCAGGGCTGGCACCTTCCTTGTGGCACAAGGAGCCGGACGTTTGCCTTTTCAGAAAAATGCTATGCCGAGAACGGACACCGAGAGGTGTACAGTTCCTGGGCAAGCACAGATCCCCAATGCTGTTGTGCCTGTGCATAGGCTGCACGGGGACAGTGAAGAGCAGCACGAGCTTTCAGGCCTGGCACCTTCCTTGTGGCACAAGGAGCCGGACGTTTGCCTTTTCAGAAAAATGCTATGCCGAGAACAGACACCGAGAGGTGTACCGATCCTGGGCAAGCACAGATCCCCAATGCTGTTGTGCCTGTGCATAGGCTGCACGGGGACAGTGAAGAGCAGCACGAGCTTTCAGGCCTGGCACCTTCCTTGTGGGACAAGGAGCCGGACGTTTGCCTTTTCAGAAAAATGCTATGCCGAGAACGGACACCGAGAGGTGTACAGTTCCTGGGCAAGCACAGATCCCCAATGCTGTTGTGCCTGTGCATAGGCTGCACGGGGACAGTGAAGAGCAGCACGAGCTTTCAGGCCTGGCAGCTTCCTTGTGGGACAAGGAGCCGGACGTTTGCCTTTTCAGAAAAATGCTATGCCGAGAACGGACACCGAGAGGTGTACAGTTCCTGCGCAAGCACAGATCCCCAATGCTGTTGTGCCTGTGCATAGGCTGCACGGGGACAGTGAAGAGCAGCACGAGCTTTCAGGGCTGGCACCTTCCTTGTGGGACAAGGAGCCGGACGTTTGCCTTTTCAGAAAAATGCTATGCCGAGAACGGACACCGAGAGGTGTACAGTTCCTGGGCAAGCACAGATCCCCAATGCTGTTGTGCCTGTGCATAGGCTGCACGGGGACAGTGAAGAGCAGCACGAGCTTTCAGGGCTGGCACCTTCCTTGTGGGACAAGGAGCCGGACGTTTGCCTTTTCGGAAGAGCCTCTGCCGAGAACGAGCGCCGTGAGATGTGCCGCCTGTGGGCAAGCACAGATCCCCAATGCTGTTGTGCCTGTGCATAGGCTGCACGGGGACAGTGAAGAGCAGCACGAGCTTTCAGGGCTGGCACCTTCCTTGTGGCACAAGGAGCCGGACGTTTGCCTTTTCAGAAAAATGCTATGCCGAGAACGGACACCGAGAGGTGTACAGTTCCTGGGCAAGCACAGATCCCCAATGCTGTTGTGCCTGTGCATAGGCTGCACGGGGACAGTGAAGAGCAGCACGAGCTTTCAGGGCTGGCACCTTCCTTGTGGCACAAGGAGCCGGACGTTTGCCTTTTCAGAAAAATGCTATGCCGAGAACGGACACCGAGAGGTGTACAGTTCCTGGGCAAGCACAGATCCCCAA
Organism: Buteo buteo; assembly: GCF_964188355.1. Classification (NCBI taxonomy): domain Eukaryota; kingdom Metazoa; phylum Chordata; class Aves; order Accipitriformes; family Accipitridae; genus Buteo; species Buteo buteo. Next base: position 9,214,213 of record NC_134195.1, on the reverse strand, counting down.
TGCTGTTGTGCCTGTGCATAGGCTGCACGGGGACAGTGAAGAGCAGCACGAGCTTTCAGGGCTGGCACCTTCCTTGTGGCACAAGGAGCCGGACATTTGCCTTTTCAGAAAAATGCTATGCCGAGAACGGACACCGAGAGGTGTACAGATCCTGGGCAAGCACAGATCCCCAATGCTGTTGTGCCTGTGCATAGGCTGCACGGGGACAGTGAAGAGCAGCACGAGCTTTCAGGGCTGGCAGCTTCCTTGTGGGACAAGGAGCCGGACGTTTGCCTTTTCGGAAGAGCCTCTGCCGAGAACGAGCGCCGTGAGATGTGCCGCCTGTGGGCAAGCACAGATCCCCAATGCTGTTGTGCCTGTGCATAGGCTGCACGGGGACAGTGAAGAGCAGCACGAGCTTTCAGGGCTGGCACCTTCCTTGTGGGACAAGGAGCCGGACGTTTGCCTTTTCAGAAAAATGCTATGCCGAGAACGGACACCGAGAGGTGTACAGTTCCTGCGCAAGCACAGATCCCCAATGCTGTTGTGCCTGTGCATAGGCTGCACGGGGACAGTGAAGAGCAGCACGAGCTTTCAGGGCTGGCACCTTCCTTGTGGGACAAGGAGCCGGACGTTTGCCTTTTCAGAAAAATGCTATGCCGAGAACGGACACCGAGAGGTGTACAGTTCCTGGGCAAGCACAGATCCCCAATGCTGTTGTGCCTGTGCATAGGCTGCACGGGGACAGTGAAGAGCAGCACGAGCTTTCAGGCCTGGCAGCTTCCTTGTGGGACAAGGAGCCGGACATTTGCCTTTTCAGAAAAATGCTATGCCGAGAACGGACACCGAGAGGTGTACAGATCCTGGGCAAGCACAGATCCCCAATGCTGTTGTGCCTGTGCATAGGCTGCACGGGGACAGTGAAGAGCAGCACGAGCTTTCAGGCCTGGCAGCTTCCTTGTGGGACAAGGAGCCGGACGTTTGCCTTTTCGGAAGAGCCTCTGCCGAGAACGAGCGCCGTGAGATGTGCCGCCTGTGGGCAAGCACAGATCCCCAATGCTGTTGTGCCTGTGCATAGGCTGCACGGGGACAGTGAAGAGCAGCACGAGCTTTCAGGCCTGGCACCTTCCTTGTGGCACAAGGAGCCGGACGTTTGCCTTTTCAGAAAAATGCTATGCCGAGAACGGACACCGAGAGGTGTACCGATCCTGGGCAAGCACAGATCCCCAATGCTGTTGTGCCTGTGCATAGGCTGCACGGGGACAGTGAAGAGCAGCACGAGCTTTCAGGGCTGGCACCTTCCTTGTGGCACAAGGAGCCGGACGTTTGCCTTTTCAGAAAAATGCTATGCCGAGAACGGACACCGAGAGGTGTACAGTTCCTGGGCAAGCACAGATCCCCAATGCTGTTGTGCCTGTGCATAGGCTGCACGGGGACAGTGAAGAGCAGCACGAGCTTTCAGGGCTGGCACCTTCCTTGTGGGACAAGGAGCCGGACATTTGCCTTTTCAGAAAAATGCTATGCCGAGAACGGACACCGAGAGGTGTACAGTTCCTGGGCAAGCACAGATCCCCAATGCTGTTGTGCCTGTGCATAGGCTGCACGGGGACAGTGAAGAGCAGCACGAGCTTTCAGGGCTGGCACCTTCCTTGTGGCACAAGGAGCCGGACGTTTGCCTTTTCAGAAAAATGCTATGCCGAGAACGGACACCGAGAGGTGTACAGTTCCTGGGCAAGCACAGATCCCCAATGCTGTTGTGCCTGTGCATAGGCTGCACGGGGACAGTGAAGAGCAGCACGAGCATTCAGGGCTGGCACCTTCCTTGTGGGACAAGGAGCCGGACGTTTGCCTTTTCAGAAAAATGCTATGCCGAGAACGGACACCGAGAGGTGTACCGATCCTGGGCAAGCACAGATCCCCAATGCTGTTGTGCCTGTGCATAGGCTGCACGGGGACAGTGAAGAGCAGCACGAGCTTTCAGGCCTGGCACCTTCCTTGTGGCACAAGGAGCCGGACGTTTGCCTTTTCAGAAAAATGCTATGCCGAGAACGGACACCGAGAGGTGTACAGTTCCTGGGCAAGCACAGATCCCCAATGCTGTTGTGCCTGTGCATAGGCTGCACGGGGACAGTGAAGAGCAGCACGAGCTTTCAGGGCTGGCAGCTTCCTTGTGGGACAAGGAGCCGGACGTTTGCCTTTTCAGAAAAATGCTATGCCGAGAACGGACACCGAGAGGTGTACAGTTCCTGGGCAAGCACAGATCCCCAATGCTGTTGTGCCTGTGCATAGGCTGCACGGGGACAGTGAAGAGCAGCACGAGCTTTCAGGGCTGGCACCTTCCTTGTGGGACATGGAGCCGGACGTTTGCCTTTTCAGAAAAATGCTATGCCGAGAACGGACACCGAGAGGTGTACCGATCCTGGGCAAGCACAGATCCCCAATGCTGTTGTGCCTGTGCATAGGCTGCACGGGGACAATGAAGAGCAGCACGAGCTTTCAGGGCTGGCACCTTCCTTGTGGGACAAGGAGCCGGACGTTTGCCTTTTCAGAAAAATGCTATGCCGAGAACGGACACCGAGAGGTGTACAGTTCCTGGGCAAGCACAGATCCCCAATGCTGTTGTGCCTGTGCATAGGCTGCACGGGGACAGTGAAGAGCAGCACGAGCTTTCAGGGCTGGCACCTTCCTTGTGGGACAAGGAGCCGGACGTTTGCCTTTTCAGAAGAGCCTCTGCCGAGAACGAGCGCCGTGAGATGTGCCGCCTGTGGGCAAGCACAGATCCCCAATGCTGTTGTGCCTGTGCATAGGCTGCACGGGGACAGTGAAGAGCAGCACGAGCTTTCAGGGCTGGCACCTTCCTTGTGGGACAAGGAGCCGGACGTTTGCCTTTTCAGAAAAATGCTATGCCGAGAACGGACACCGAGAGGTGTACAGTTCCTGGGCAAGCACAGATCCCCAATGCTGTTGTGCCTGTGCATAGGCTGCACGGGGACAGTGAAGAGCAGCACGAGCTTTCAGGGCTGGCACCTTCCTTGTGGGACAAGGAGCCGGACATTTGCCTTTTCAGAAAAATGCTATGCCGAGAACGGACACCGAGAGGTGTACAGTTCCTGGGCAAGCACAGATCCCCAATGCTGTTGTGCCTGTGCATAGGCTGCACGGGGACAGTGAAGAGCAGCACGAGCTTTCAGGCCTGGCACCTTCCTTGTGGGACAAGGAGCCGGACGTTTGCCTTTTCAGAAAAATGCTATGCCGAGAACGGACACCGAGAGGTGTACAGTTCCTGGGCAAGCACAGATCCCCAATGCTGTTGTGCCTGTGCATAGGCTGCACGGGGACAGTGAAGAGCAGCACGAGCTTTCAGGGCTGGCACCTTCCTTGTGGGACAAGGAGCCGGACGTTTGCCTTTTCAGAAAAATGCTATGCCGAGAACGGACACCGAGAGGTGTACAGTTTCTGGGCAAGCACAGATCCCCAATGCTGTTGTGCCTGTGCATAGGCTGCACGGGGACAGTGAAGAGCAGCACGAGCTTTCAGGCCTGGCACCTTCCTTGTGGCACAAGGAGCCGGACGTTTGCCTTTTCAGAAAAATGCTATGCCGAGAACGGACACCGAGAGGTGTACAGATCCTGGGCAAGCACAGATCCCCAATGCTGTTGTGCCTGTGCATAGGCTGCACGGGGACAGTGAAGAGCAGCACGAGCTTTCAGGGCTGGCACCTTCCTTGTGGGACAAGGAGCCGGACGTTTGCCTTTTCAGAAAAATGCTATGCCGAGAACGGACACCGAGAGGTGTACAGATCCTTGGCAAGCACAGATCCCCAATGCTGTTGTGCCTGTGCATAGGCTGCACGGGGACAGTGAAGAGCAGCACGAGCTTTCAGGCCTGGCACCTTCCTTGTGGGACAAGGAGCCGGACGTTTGCCTTTTCGGAAGAGCCTCTGCCGAGAACGAGCGCCGTGAGATGTGCCGCCTGTGGGCAAGCACAGATCCCCAATGCTGTTGTGCCTGTGCATAGGCTGCACGGGGACAGTGAAGAGCAGCACGAGCTTTCAGGGCTGGCACCTTCCTTGTGGGACAAGGAGCCGGACGTTTGCCTTTTCAGAAAAATGCTATGCCGAGAACGGACACCGAGAGGTGTACCGATCCTGGGCAAGCACAGATCCCCAATGCTGTTGTGCCTGTGCATAGGCTGCACGGGGACAGTGAAGAGCAGCACGAGCTTTCAGGGCTGGCACCTTCCTTGTGGCACAAGGAGCCGGACGTTTGCCTTTTCAGAAAAATGCTATGCCGAGAACGGACACCGAGAGGTGTACAGTTCCTGGGCAAGCACAGATCCCCAATGCTGTTGTGCCTGTGCATAGGCTGCACGGGGACAGTGAAGAGCAGCACGAGCTTTCAGGCCTGGCACCTTCCTTGTGGCACAAGGAGCCGGACGTTTGCCTTTTCAGAAAAATGCTATGCCGAGAACGGACACCGAGAGGTGTACAGTTCCTGGGCAAGCACAGATCCCCAATGCTGTTGTGCCTGTGCATAGGCTGCACGGGGACAGTGAAGAGCAGCACGAGCTTTCAGGCCTGGCAGCTTCCTTGTGGGACAAGGAGCCGGACGTTTGCCTTTTCGGAAGAGCCTCTGCCGAGAACGAGCGCCGTGAGATGTGCCGCCTGTGGGCAAGCACAGATCCCCAATGCTGTTGTGCCTGTGCATAGGCTGCACGGGGACAGTGAAGAGCAGCACGAGCTTTCAGGCCTGGCACCTTCCTTGTGGGACAAGGAGCCGGACGTTTGCCTTTTCAGAAAAATGCTATGCCGAGAACGGACACCGAGAGGTGTACAGTTCCTGGGCAAGCACAGATCCCCAATGCTGTTGTGCCTGTGCATAGGCTGCACGGGGACAGTGAAGAGCAGCACGAGCTTTCAGGCCTGGCACCTTCCTTGTGGCACAAGGAGCCGGACGTTTGCCTTTTCAGAAAAATGCTATGCCGAGAACGGACACCGAGAGGTGTACCGATCCTGGGCAAGCACAGATCCCCAATGCTGTTGTGCCTGTGCATAGGCTGCACGGGGACAGTGAAGAGCAGCACGAGCTTTCAGGGCTGGCACCTTCCTTGTGGGACAAGGAGCCGGACATTTGCCTTTTCAGAAAAATGCTATGCCGAGAACGGACACCGAGAGGTGTACAGTTCCTGGGCAAGCACAGATCCCCAATGCTGTTGTGCCTGTGCATAGGCTGCACGGGGACAGTGAAGAGCAGCACGAGCTTTCAGGGCTGGCACCTTCCTTGTGGGACAAGGAGCCGGACGTTTGCCTTTTCAGAAAAATGCTATGCCGAGAACGGACACCGAGAGGTGTACAGTTCCTGGGCAAGCACAGATCCCCAATGCTGTTGTGCCTGTGCATAGGCTGCACGGGGACAGTGAAGAGCAGCACGAGCTTTCAGGGCTGGCACCTTCCTTGTGGGACAAGGAGCCGGACGTTTGCCTTTTCAGAAAAATGCTATGCCGAGAACGGACACCGAGAGGTGTACAGTTCCTGGGCAAGCACAGATCCCCAATGCTGTTGTGCCTGTGCATAGGCTGCACGGGGACAGTGAAGAGCAGCACGAGCTTTCAGGCCTGGCACCTTCCTTGTGGCACAAGGAGCCGGACGTTTGCCTTTTCAGAAAAATGCTATGCCGAGAACGGACACCGAGAGGTGTACAGTTCCTGGGCAAGCACAGATCCCCAATGCTGTTGTGCCTGTGCATAGGCTGCACGGGGACAGTGAAGAGCAGCACGAGCTTTCAGGCCTGGCACCTTCCTTGTGGGACAAGGAGCCGGACGTTTGCCTTTTCGGAAGAGCCTCTGCCGAGAACGAGCGCCGTGAGATGTGCCGCCTGTGGGCAAGCACAGATCCCCAATGCTGTTGTGCCTGTGCATAGGCTGCACGGGGACAGTGAAGAGCAGCACGAGCTTTCAGGCCTGGCACCTTCCTTGTGGGACAAGGAGCCGGACGTTTGCCTTTTCAGAAAAATGCTATGCCGAGAACGGACACCGAGAGGTGTACAGTTCCTGGGCAAGCACAGATCCCCAATGCTGTTGTGCCTGTGCATAGGCTGCACGGGGACAGTGAAGAGCAGCACGAGCTTTCAGGCCTGGCACCTTCCTTGTGGCACAAGGAGCCGGACGTTTGCCTTTTCAGAAAAATGCTATGCCGAGAACGGACACCGAGAGGTGTACCGATCCTGGGCAAGCACAGATCCCCAATGCTGTTGTGCCTGTGCATAGGCTGCACGGGGACAGTGAAGAGCAGCACGAGCTTTCAGGGCTGGCACCTTCCTTGTGGCACAAGGAGCCGGACGTTTGCCTTTTCAGAAAAATGCTATGCCGAGAACGGACACCGAGAGGTGTACAGTTCCTGGGCAAGCACAGATCCCCAATGCTGTTGTGCCTGTGCATAGGCTGCACGGGGACAGTGAAGAGCAGCACGAGCTTTCAGGCCTGGCAGCTTCCTTGTGGGACAAGGAGCCGGACGTTTGGCTTTTCGGAAGAGCCTCTGCCGAGAACGAGCGCCGTGAGATGTGCCGCCTGTGGGCAAGCACAGATCCCCAATGCTGTTGTGCCTGTGCATAGGCTGCACGGGGACAGTGAAGAGCAGCACGAGCTTTCAGGGCTGGCACCTTCCTTGTGGCACAAGGAGCCGGACGTTTGCCTTTTCAGAAAAATGCTATGCCGAGAACGGACACCGAGAGGTGTACAGTTCCTGGGCAAGCACAGATCCCCAATGCTGTTGTGCCTGTGCATAGGCTGCACGGGGACAGTGAAGAGCAGCACGAGCTTTCAGGGCTGGCACCTTCCTTGTGGGACAAGGAGCCGGACGTTTGCCTTTTCAGAAAAATGCTATGCCGAGAACGGACACCGAGAGGTGTACAGATCCTGGGCAAGCACAGATCCCCAATGCTGTTGTGCCTGTGCATAGGCTGCACGGGGACAGTGAAGAGCAGCACGAGCTTTCAGGGCTGGCACCTTCCTTGTGGGACAAGGAGCCGGACGTTTGCCTTTTCAGAAAAATGCTATGCCGAGAACGGACACCGAGAGGTGTACCGATCCTGGGCAAGCACAGATCCCCAATGCTGTTGTGCCTGTGCATAGGCTGCACGGGGACAGTGAAGAGCAGCACGAGCTTTCAGGGCTGGCACCTTCCTTGTGGCACAAGGAGCCGGACGTTTGCCTTTTCAGAAAAATGCTATGCCGAGAACGGACACCGAGAGGTGTACAGTTCCTGGGCAAGCACAGATCCCCAATGCTGTTGTGCCTGTGCATAGGCTGCACGGGGACAGTGAAGAGCAGCACGAGCTTTCAGGCCTGGCACCTTTTTGTGGCACAAGGAGCCGGACGTTTGGCTTTTCGGAAGAGCCTCTGCCGAGAACGAGCGCCGTGAGATGTGCCGCCTGTGGGCAAGCACAGATCCCCAATGCTGTTGTGCCTGTGCATAGGCTGCACGGGGACAGTGAAGAGCAGCACGAGCTTTCAGGGCTGGCACCTTCCTTGTGGGACAAGGAGCCGGACGTTTGCCTTTTCAGAAAAATGCTATGCCGAGAACGGACACCGAGAGGTGTACAGTTCCTGGGCAAGCACAGATCCCCAATGCTGTTGTGCCTGTGCATAGGCTGCACGGGGACAGTGAAGAGCAGCACGAGCTTTCAGGCCTGGCACCTTCCTTGTGGCACAAGGAGCCGGACGTTTGCCTTTTCAGAAAAATGCTATGCCGAGAACGGACACCGAGAGGTGTACCGATCCTGGGCAAGCACAGATCCCCAATGCTGTTGTGCCTGTGCATAGGCTGCACGGGGACAGTGAAGAGCAGCACGAGCTTTCAGGCCTGGCACCTTCCTTGTGGCACAAGGAGCCGGACGTTTGCCTTTTCAGAAAAATGCTATGCCGAGAACGGACACCGAGAGGTGTACAGTTCCTGGGCAAGCACAGATCCCCAATGCTGTTGTGCCTGTGCATAGGCTGCACGGGGACAGTGAAGAGCAGCACGAGCTTTCAGGCCTGGCAGCTTCCTTGTGGGACAAGGAGCCGGACGTTTGGCTTTTCGGAAGAGCCTCTGCCGAGAACGAGCGCCGTGAGATGTGCCGCCTGTGGGCAAGCACAGATCCCCAATGCTGTTGTGCCTGTGCATAGGCTGCACGGGGACAGTGAAGAGCAGCACGAGCTTTCAGGGCTGGCACCTTCCTTGTGGCACAAGGAGCCGGACGTTTGCCTTTTCAGAAAAATGCTATGCCGAGAACGGACACCGAGAGGTGTACAGTTCCTGGGCAAGCACAGATCCCCAATGCTGTTGTGCCTGTGCATAGGCTGCACGGGGACAGTGAAGAGCAGCACGAGCTTTCAGGGCTGGCACCTTCCTTGTGGGACAAGGAGCCGGACGTTTGCCTTTTCAGAAAAATGCTATGCCGAGAACGGACACCGAGAGGTGTACAGTTCCTGGGCAAGCACAGATCCCCAATGCTGTTGTGCCTGTGCATAGGCTGCACGGGGACAGTGAAGAGCAGCACGAGCTTTCAGGGCTGGCACCTTCCTTGTGGGACAAGGAGCCGGACGTTTGCCTTTTCAGAAAAATGCTATGCCGAGAACGGACACCGAGAGGTGTACCGATCCTGGGCAAGCACAGATCCCCAATGCTGTTGTGCCTGTGCATAGGCTGCACGGGGACAGTGAAGAGCAGCACGAGCTTTCAGGCCTGGCACCTTCCTTGTGGCACAAGGAGCCGGACGTTTGCCTTTTCAGAAAAATGCTATGCCGAGAACGGACACCGAGAGGTGTACAGTTCCTGGGCAAGCACAGATCCCCAATGCTGTTGTGCCTGTGCATAGGCTGCACGGGGACAGTGAAGAGCAGCACGAGCTTTCAGGCCTGGCACCTTCCTTGTGGGACAAGGAGCCGGACGTTTGCCTTTTCGGAAGAGCCTCTGCCGAGAACGAGCGCCGTGAGATGTGCCGCCTGTGGGCAAGCACAGATCCCCAATGCTGTTGTGCCTGTGCATAGGCTGCACGGGGACAGTGAAGAGCAGCACGAGCTTTCAGGGCTGGCACCTTCCTTGTGGGACAAGGAGCCGGACGTTTGCCTTTTCAGAAAAATGCTATGCCGAGAACGGACACCGAGAGGTGTACCGATCCTGGGCAAGCACAGATCCCCAATGCTGTTGTGCCTGTGCATAGGCTGCACGGGGACAGTGAAGAGCAGCACGAGCTTTCAGGGCTGGCACCTTCCTTGTGGCACAAGGAGCCGGACGTTTGCCTTTTCAGAAAAATGCTATGCCGAGAAGGGACACCGAGAGGTGTACAGTTCCTGGGCAAGCACAGATCCCCAATGCTGTTGTGCCTGTGCATAGGCTGCACGGGGACAGTGAAGAGCAGCACGAGCTTTCAGGCCTGGCACCTTCCTTGTGGGACAAGGAGCCGGACGTTTGCCTTTTCGGAAGAGCCTCTGCCGAGAACGAGCGCCGTGAGATGTGCCGCCTGTGGGCAAGCACAGATCCCCAATGCTGTTGTGCCTGTGCATAGGCTGCACGGGGACAGTGAAGAGCAGCACGAGCTTTCAGGGCTGGCACCTTCCTTGTGGGACAAGGAGCCGGACGTTTGCCTTTTCAGAAAAATGCTATGCCGAGAACGGACACCGAGAGGTGTACAGTTCCTGGGCAAGCACAGATCCCCAATGCTGTTGTGCCTGTGCATAGGCTGCACGGGGACAGTGAAGAGCAGCACGAGCTTTCAGGGCTGGCACCTTCCTTGTGGCACAAGGAGCCGGACGTTTGCCTTTTCAGAAAAATGCTATGCCGAGAACGGACACCGAGAGGTGTACAGTTCCTGGGCAAGCACAGATCCCCAATGCTGTTGTGCCTGTGCATAGGCTGCACGGGGACAGTGAAGAGCAGCACGAGCTTTCAGGCCTGGCACCTTCCTTGTGGGACAAGGAGCCGGACGTTTGCCTTTTCGGAAGAGCCTCTGCCGAGAACGAGCGCCGTGAGATGTGCCGCCTGTGGGCAAGCACAGATCCCCAATGCTGTTGTGCCTGTGCATAGGCTGCACGGGGACAGTGAAGAGCAGCACGAGCTTTCAGGGCTGGCACCTTCCTTGTGGGACAAGGAGACGGACGTTTGCCTTTTTAGAAAAATGCTATGCCGAGAACGGACACCGAGAGGTGTACAGTTCCTGGGCAAGCACAGATCCCCAATGCTGTTGTGCCTGTGCATAGGCTGCACGGGGAAAGTGAAGAGCAGCACGAGCTTTCAGGGCTGGCACCTTCCTTGTGGCACAAGGAGCCGGACGTTTGCCTTTTCAGAAAAATGCTATGCCGAGAACGGACACCGAGAGGTGTACAGTTCCTGGGCAAGCACAGATCCCCAATGCTGTTGTGCCTGTGCATAGGCTGCACGGGGACAGTGAAGAGCAGCACGAGCTTTCAGGGCTGGCACCTTCCTTGTGGGACAAGGAGCCGGACGTTTGCCTTTTCGGAAGAGCCTCTGCCGAGAACGAGCGCCGTGAGATGTGCCGCCTGTGGGCAAGCACAGATCCCCAATGCTGTTGTGCCTGTGCATAGGCTGCACGGGGACAGTGAAGAGCAGCACGAGCTTTCAGGCCTGGCACCTTCCTTGTGGCACAAGGAGCCGGACGTTTGCCTTTTCAGAAAAATGCTATGCCGAGAACGGACACCGAGAGGTGTACAGTTCCTGGGCAAGCACAGATCCCCAATGCTGTTGTGCCTGTGCATAGGCTGCACGGGGACAGTGAAGAGCAGCACGAGCTTTCAGGCCTGGCACCTTCCTTGTGGGACAAGGAGCCGGACGTTTGCCTTTTCAGAAGAGCCTCTGCCGAGAACGAGCGCCGTGAGATGTGCCACCTGTGGGCTAGCACAGATCCCCAATGCTGTTGTGCCTGTGCATAGGCTGCACGGGGACAGTGAAGAGCAGCACGAGCTTTCAGGCCTGGCACCTTCCTTGTGGCACAAGGAGCCGGACGTTTGGCTTTTCGGAAGAGCCTCTGCCGAGAACGAGCGCCGTGAGATGTGCCGCCTGTGGGCAAGCACAGATCCCCAATGCTGTTGTGCCTGTGCATAGGCTGCACGGGGACAGTGAAGAGCAGCACGAGCTTTCAGGGCTGGCACCTTCCTTGTGGCACAAGGAGCCGGACGTTTGCCTTTTCAGAAAAATGCTATGCCGAGAACGGACACCGAGAGGTGTACAGTTCCTGGGCAAGCACAGATCCCCAATGCTGTTGTGCCTGTGCATAGGCTGCACGGGGACAGTGAAGAGCAGCACGAGCTTTCAGGGCTGGCACCTTCCTTGTGGGACAAGGAGCCGGACGTTTGCCTTTTCAGAAAAATGCTATGCCGAGAACGGACACCGAGAGGTGTACAGTTCCTGGGCAAGCACAGATCCCCAATGCTGTTGTGCCTGTGCATAGGCTGCACGGGGACAGTGAAGAGCAGCACGAGCTTTCAGGGCTGGCACCTTCCTTGTGGGACAAGGAGCCGGACGTTTGCCTTTTCAGAAAAATGCTATGCCGAGAACGGACACCGAGAGGTGTACCGATCCTGGGCAAGCACAGATCCCCAATGCTGTTGTGCCTGTGCATAGGCTGCACGGGGACAGTGAAGAGCAGCACGAGCTTTCAGGGCTGGCACCTTCCTTGTGGCACAAGGAGCCGGACGTTTGCCTTTTCAGAAAAATGCTATGCCGAGAACGGACACCGAGAGGTGTACAGTTCCTGGGCAAGCACAGATCCCCAATGCTGTTGTGCCTGTGCATAGGCTGCACGGGGACAGTGAAGAGCAGCACGAGCTTTCAGGCCTGGCACCTTCCTTGTGGGACAAGGAGCCGGACGTTTGCCTTTTCAGAAAAATGCTATGCCGAGAACGGACACCGAGAGGTGTACAGTTCCTGGGCAAGCACAGATCCCCAATGCTGTTGTGCCTGTGCATAGGCTGCACGGGGACAGTGAAGAGCAGCACGAGCTTTCAGGCCTGGCACCTTCCTTGTGGCACAAGGAGCCGGACGTTTGCCTTTTCAGAAAAATGCTATGCCGAGAACGGACACCGAGAGGTGTACAGTTCCTGGGCAAGCACAGATCCCCAATGCTGTTGTGCCTGTGCATAGGCTGCACGGGGACAGTGAAGAGCAGCACGAGCATTCAGGGCTGGCACCTTCCTTGTGGGACAAGGAGCCGGACGTTTGGCTTTTCGGAAGAGCCTCTGCCGAGAACGAGCGCCGTGAGATGTGCCGCCTGTGGGCAAGCACAGATCCCCAATGCTGTTGTGCCTGTGCATAGGCTGCACGGGGACAGTGAAGAGCAGCACGAGCTTTCAGGGCTGGCACCTTCCTTGTGGCACAAGGAGCCGGACGTTTGCCTTTTCAGAAAAATGCTATGCCGAGAACGGACACCGAGAGGTGTACAGTTCCTGGGCAAGCACAGATCCCCAATGCTGTTGTGCCTGTGCATAGGCTGCACGGGGACAGTGAAGAGCAGCACGAGCTTTCAGGCCTGGCACCTTCCTTGTGGGACAAGGAGCCGGACGTTTGCCTTTTCGGAAGAGCCTCTGCCGAGAACGAGCGCCGTGAGATGTGCCGCCTGTGGGCAAGCACAGATCCCCAATGCTGTTGTGCCTGTGCATAGGCTGCACGGGGACAGTGAAGAGCAGCACGAGCTTTCAGGGCTGGCACCTTCCTTGTGGGACAAGGAGCCGGACGTTTGCCTTTTCAGAAAAATGCTATGCCGAGAACGGACACCGAGAGGTGTACCGATCCTGGGCAAGCACAGATCCCCAATGCTGTTGTGCCTGTGCATAGGCTGCACGGGGACAGTGAAGAGCAGCACGAGCTTTCAGGGCTGGCACCTTCCTTGTGGGACAAGGAGCCGGACGTTTGCCTTTTCAGAAAAATGCTATGCCGAGAACGGACACCGAGAGGTGTACCGATCCTGGGCAAGCACAGATCCCCAATGCTGTTGTGCCTGTGCATAGGCTGCACGGGGACAGTGAAGAGCAGCACGAGCTTTCAGGGCTGGCACCTTCCTTGTGGGACAAGGAGCCGGACGTTTGCCTTTTCGGAAGAGCCTCTGCCGAGAACGAGCGCCATGAGATGTGCCGCCTGTGGGCAAGCACAGATCCCCAATGCTGTTGTGCCTGTGCATAGGCTGCACGGGGACAGTGAAGAGCAGCACGAGCTTTCAGGGCTGGCACCTTCCTTGTGGGACAAGGAGCCGGACGTTTGCCTTTTCAGAAAAATGCTATGCCGAGAACGGACACCGAGAGGTGTACAGTTCCTGGGCAAGCACAGATCCCCAATGCTGTTGTGCCTGTGCATAGGCTGCACGGGGACAGTGAAGAGCAGCACGAGCTTTCAGGGCTGGCACCTTCCTTGTGGCACAAGGAGCCGGACGTTTGCCTTTTCAGAAAAATGCTATGCCGAGAACGGACACCGAGAGGTGTACAGTTCCTGGGCAAGCACAGATCCCCAATGCTGTTGTGCCTGTGCATAGGCTGCACGGGGACAGTGAAGAGCAGCACGAGCTTTCAGGCCTGGCACCTTCCTTGTGGGACAAGGAGCCGGACGTTTGCCTTTTCGGAAGAGCCTCTGCCGAGAACGAGCGCCGTGAGATGTGCCGCCTGTGGGCAAGCACAGATCCCCAATGCTGTTGTGCCTGTGCATAGGCTGCACGGGGACAGTGAAGAGCAGCACGAGCTTTCAGGGCTGGCACCTTCCTTGTGGGACAAGGAGACGGACGTTTGCCTTTTTAGAAAAATGCTATGCCGAGAACGGACACCGAGAGGTGTACAGTTCCTGGGCAAGCACAGATCCCCAATGCTGTTGTGCCTGTGCATAGGCTGCACGGGGAAAGTGAAGAGCAGCACGAGCTTTCAGGGCTGGCACCTTCCTTGTGGGACAAGGAGCCGGACGTTTGCCTTTTCAGAAAAATGCTATGCCGAGAACGGACACCGAGAGGTGTACAGTTCCTGGGCAAGCACAGATCCCCAATGCTGTTGTGCCTGTGCATAGGCTGCACGGGGACAGTGAAGAGCAGCACGAGCTTTCAGGGCTGGCACCTTCCTTGTGGGACAAGGAGCCGGACGTTTGCCTTTTCGGAAGAGCCTCTGCCGAGAACGAGCGCCGTGAGATGTGCCGCCTGTGGGCAAGCACAGATCCCCAATGCTGTTGTGCCTGTGCATAGGCTGCACGGGGACAGTGAAGAGCAGCACGAGCTTTCAGGCCTGGCACCTTCCTTGTGGCACAAGGAGCCGGACGTTTGCCTTTTCAGAAAAATGTTATGCCGAGAACGGACACCGAGAGGTGTACAGTTCCTGGGCAAGCACAGATCCCCAATGCTGTTGTGCCTGTGCATAGGCTGCACGGGGACAGTGAAGAGCAGCACGAGCTTTCAGGGCTGGCACCTTCCTTGTGGGACAAGGAGCCGGACGTTTGCCTTTTCAGAAAAATGCTATGCCGAGAACGGACACCGAGAGGTGTACAGTTCCTGGGCAAGCACAGATCCCCAATGCTGTTGTGCCTGTGCATAGGCTGCACGGGGACAGTGAAGAGCAGCACGAGCTTTCAGGCCTGGCACCTTCCTTGTGGGACAAGGAGCCGGACGTTTGCCTTTTCAGAAGAGCCTCTGCCGAGAACGAGCGCCGTGAGATGTGCCACCTGTGGGCTAGCACAGATCCCCAATGCTGTTGTGCCTGTGCATAGGCTGCACGGGGACAGTGAAGAGCAGCACGAGCTTTCAGGCCTGGCACCTTCCTTGTGGCACAAGGAGCCGGACGTTTGCCTTTTCAGAAAAATGCTATGCCGAGAACGGACACCGAGAGGTGTACAGTTCCTGGGCAAGCACAGATCCCCAATGCTGTTGTGCCTGTGCATAGGCTGCACGGGGACAGTGAAGAGCAGCACGAGCTTTCAGGCCTGGCACCTTCCTTGTGGGACAAGGAGCCGGACGTTTGCCTTTTCAGAAAAATGCTATGCCGAGAACGGACACCGAGAGGTGTACAGTTCCTGGGCAAGCACAGATCCCCAATGCTGTTGTGCCTGTGCATAGGCTGCACGGGGACAGTGAAGAGCAGCACGAGCTTTCAGGGCTGGCACCTTCCTTGTGGGACAAGGAGCCGGACGTTTGCCTTTTCGGAAGAGCCTCTGCCGAGAACGAGCGCCGTGAGATGTGCCGCCTGTGGGCAAGCACAGATCCCCAATGCTGTTGTGCCTGTGCATAGGCTGCACGGGGACAGTGAAGAGCAGCACGAGCTTTCAGGGCTGGCACCTTCCTTGTGGGACAAGGAGCCGGACGTTTGCCTTTTCAGAAAAATGCTATGCCGAGAACGGACACCGAGAGGTGTACAGATCCTGGGCAAGCACAGATCCCCAATGCTGTTGTGCCTGTGCATAGGCTGCACGGGGACAGTGAAGAGCAGCACGAGCTTTCAGGGCTGGCACCTTCCTTGTGGGACAAGGAGCCGGACGTTTGGCTTTTCGGAAGAGCCTCTGCCGAGAACGAGCGCCGTGAGATGTGCCGCCTGTGGGCAAGCACAGATCCCCAATGCTGTTGTGCTTGTGCATAGGCTGCACGGGGACAGTGAAGAGCAGCACGAGCTTTCAGGCCTGGCACCTTCCTTGTGGCACAAGGAGCCGGACGTTTGCCTTTTCAGAAAAATGTTATGCCGAGAACGGACACCGAGAGGTGTACAGTTCCTGGGCAAGCACAGATCCCCAATGCTGTTGTGCCTGTGCATAGGCTGCACGGGGACAGTGAAGAGCAGCACGAGCTTTCAGGGCTGGCACCTTCCTTGTGGGACAAGGAGCCGGACGTTTGCCTTTTCAGAAAAATGCTATGCCGAGAACGGACACCGAGAGGTGTACCGATCCTGGGCAAGCACAGATCCCCAATGCTGTTGTGCCTGTGCATAGGCTGCACGGGGACAGTGAAGAGCAGCACGAGCTTTCAGGGCTGGCACCTTCCTTGTGGGACAAGGAGCCGGACGTTTGCCTTTTCAGAAAAATGCTATGCCGAGAACGGACACCGAGAGGTGTACAGTTCCTGGGCAAGCACAGATCCCCAATGCTGTTGTGCCTGTGCATAGGCTGCACGGGGACAGTGAAGAGCAGCACGAGCTTTCAGGCCTGGCAGCTTCCTTGTGGGACAAGGAGCCGGACGTTTGCCTTTTCGGAAGAGCCTCTGCCGAGAACGAGCGCCGTGAGATGTGCCGCCTGTGGGCAAGCACAGATCCCCAATGCTGTTGTGCCTGTGCATAGGCTGCACGGGGACAGTGAAGAGCAGCACGAGCTTTCAGGGCTGGCACCTTCCTTGTGGGACAAGGAGCCGGACGTTTGCCTTTTCGGAAAAATGCTATGCCGAGAACGGACACCGAGAGGTGTACAGTTCCTGGGCAAGCACAGATCCCCAATGCTGTTGTGCCTGTGCATAGGCTGCACGGGGACAGTGAAGAGCAGCACGAGCTTTCAGGGCTGGCACCTTCCTTGTGGGACAAGGAGCCGGACGTTTGCCTTTTCGGAAGAGCCTCTGCCGAGAACGAGCGCCGTGAGATGTGCCGCCTGTGGGCAAGCACAGATCCCCAATGCTGTTGTGCCTGTGCATAGGCTGCACGGGGACAGTGAAGAGCAGCACGAGCTTTCAGGGCTGGCACCTTCCTTGTGGGACAAGGAGCCGGACGTTTGCCTTTTCAGAAAAATGCTATGCTGAGAACGGACACCGAGAGGTGTACAGTTCCTGGGCAAGCACAGATCCCCAATGCTGTTGTGCCTGTGCATAGGCTGCACGGGGACAGTGAAGAGCAGCACGAGCTTTCAGGGCTGGCACCTTCCTTGTGGGACAAGGAGCCGGACGTTTGCCTTTTCGGAAGAGCCTCTGCCGAGAACGAGCGCCGTGAGATGTGCCGCCTGTGGGCAAGCACAGATCCCCAATGCTGTTGTGCCTGTGCATAGGCTGCACGGGGACAGTGAAGAGCAGCACGAGCTTTCAGGGCTGGCACCTTCCTTGTGGCACAAGGAGCCGGACGTTTGCCTTTTCAGAAAAATGCTATGCCGAGAACGGACACCGAGAGGTGTACAGTTCCTGGGCAAGCACAGATCCCCAATGCTGTTGTGCCTGTGCATAGGCTGCACGGGGACAGTGAAGAGCAGCACGAGCTTTCAGGCCTGGCACCTTCCTTGTGGCACAAGGAGCCGGACGTTTGCCTTTTCAGAAAAATGCTATGCCGAGAACGGACACCGAGAGGTGTACCGATCCTGGGCAAGCACAGATCCCCAATGCTGTTGTGCCTGTGCATAGGCTGCACGGGGACAGTGAAGAGCAGCACGAGCTTTCAGGCCTGGCACCTTCCTTGTGGCACAAGGAGCCGGACGTTTGCCTTTTCGGAAGAGCCTCTGCCGAGAACGAGCGCCGTGAGATGTGCCGCCTGTGGGCAAGCACAGATCCCCAATGCTGTTGTGCCTGTGCATAGGCTGCACGGGGACAGTGAAGAGCAGCACGAGCTTTCAGGGCTGGCACCTTCCTTGTGGCACAAGGAGCCGGACGTTTGCCTTTTCAGAAAAATGCTATGCCGAGAACGGACACCGAGAGGTGTACAGTTCCTGGGCAAGCACAGATCCCCAATGCTGTTGTGCCTGTGCATAGGCTGCACGGGGACAGTGAAGAGCAGCACGAGCTTTCAGGGCTGGCACCTTCCTTGTGGCACAAGGAGCCGGACGTTTGCCTTTTCAGAAAAATGCTATGCCGAGAACGGACACCGAGAGGTGTACAGTTCCTGGGCAAGCACAGATCCCCAATGCTGTTGTGCCTGTGCATAGGCTGCACGGGGACAGTGAAGAGCAGCACGAGCTTTCAGGCCTGGCACCTTCCTTGTGGCACAAGGAGCCGGACGTTTGCCTTTTCAGAAAAATGCTATGCCGAGAACGGACACCGAGAGGTGTACAGTTCCTGGGCAAGCACAGATCCCCAATGCTGTTGTGCCTGTGCATAGGCTGCACGGGGACAGTGAAGAGCAGCACGAGCTTTCAGGCCTGGCAGCTTCCTTGTGGGACAAGGAGCCGGACGTTTGCCTTTTCGGAAGAGCCTCTGCCGAGAACGAGCGCCGTGAGATGTGCCGCCTGTGGGCAAGCACAGATCCCCAATGCTGTTGTGCCTGTGCATAGGCTGCACGGGGACAGTGAAGAGCAGCACGAGCTTTCAGGGCTGGCACCTTCCTTGTGGGACAAGGAGCCGGACGTTTGCCTTTTCAGAAAAATGCTATGCCGAGAACGGACACCGAGAGGTGTACAGTTCCTGGGCAAGCACAGATCCCCAATGCTGTTGTGCCTGTGCATAGGCTGCACGGGGACAGTGAAGAGCAGCACGAGCTTTCAGGGCTGGCACCTTCCTTGTGGGACAAGGAGCCGGACGTTTGCCTTTTCGGAAGAGCCTCTGCCGAGAACGAGCGCCGTGAGATGTGCCACCTGTGGGCAAGCACAGATCCCCAATGCTGTTGTGCCTGTGCATAGGCTGCACGGGGACAGTGAAGAGCAGCACGAGCTTTCAGGGCTGGCACCTTCCTTGTGGGACAAGGAGCCGGACGTTTGCCTTTTCAGAAAAATGCTATGCCGAGAACGGACACCGAGAGGTGTACAGTTCCTGGGCAAGCACAGATCCCCAATGCTGTTGTGCCTGTGCATAGGCTGCACGGGGACAGTGAAGAGCAGCACGAGCTTTCAGGCCTGGCACCTTCCTTGTGGCACAAGGAGCCGGACGTTTGCCTTTTCAGAAAAATGCTATGCCGAGAACGGACACCGAGAGGTGTACAGTTCCTGGGCAAGCACAGATCCCCAATGCTGTTGTGCCTGTGCATAGGCTGCACGGGGACAGTGAAGAGCAGCACGAGCTTTCAGGCCTGGCACCTTCCTTGTGGGACAAGGAGCCGGACGTTTGCCTTTTCAGAAAAATGCTATGCCGAGAACGGACACCGAGAGGTGTACAGTTCCTGGGCAAGCACAGATCCCCAATGCTGTTGTGCCTGTGCATAGGCTGCACGGGGACAGTGAAGAGCAGCACGAGCTTTCAGGGCTGGCACCTTCCTTGTGGGACAAGGAGACGGACGTTTGCCTTTTCAGAAAAATGCTATGCCGAGAACGGACACCGAGAGGTGTACAGATCCTGGGCAAGCACAGATCCCCAATGCTGTTGTGCCTGTGCATAGGCTGCACGGGGACAGTGAAGAGCAGCACGAGCTTTCAGGGCTGGCACCTTCCTTGTGGGACAAGGAGCCGGACGTTTGCCTTTTCAGAAAAATGCTATGCCGAGAACGGACACCGAGAGGTGTACAGATCCTGGGCAAGCACAGATCCCCAATGCTGTTGTGCCTGTGCATAGGCTGCACGGGGACAGTGAAGAGCAGCACGAGCTTTCAGGGCTGGCACCTTCCTTGTGGGACAAGGAGCCGGACGTTTGGCTTTTCGGAAGAGCCTCTGCCGAGAACGAGCGCCGTGAGATGTGCCGCCTGTGGGCAAGCACAGATCCCCAATGCTGTTGTGCTTGTGCATAGGCTGCACGGGGACAGTGAAGAGCAGCACGAGCTTTCAGGCCTGGCACCTTCCTTGTGGCACAAGGAGCCGGACGTTTGCCTTTTCAGAAAAATGTTATGCCGAGAACGGACACCGAGAGGTGTACAGTTCCTGGGCAAGCACAGATCCCCAATGCTGTTGTGCCTGTGCATAGGCTGCACGGGGACAGTGAAGAGCAGCACGAGCTTTCAGGGCTGGCACCTTCCTTGTGGCACAAGGAGCCGGACGTTTGCCTTTTCGGAAGAGCCTCTGCCGAGAACGAGCGCCGTGAGATGTGCCGCCTGTGGGCAAGCACAGATCCCCAATGCTGTTGTGCCTGTGCATAGGCTGCACGGGGACAGTGAAGAGCAGCACGAGCTTTCAGGCCTGGCACCTTCCTTGTGGGACAAGGAGCCGGACGTTTGCCTTTTCAGAAAAATGCTATGCCGAGAACGGACACCGAGAGGTGTACCGATCCTGGGCAAGCACAGATCCCCAATGCTGTTGTGCCTGTGCATAGGCTGCACGGGGACAGTGAAGAGCAGCACGAGCTTTCAGGCCTGGCACCTTCCTTGTGGGACAAGGAGCCGGACGTTTGCCTTTTCAGAAAAATGCTATGCCGAGAACGGACACCGAGAGGTGTACAGTTCCTGGGCAAGCACAGATCCCCAATGCTGTTGTGCCTGTGCATAGGCTGCACGGGGACAGTGAAGAGCAGCACGAGCTTTCAGGGCTGGCACCTTCCTTGTGGCACAAGGAGCCGGACGTTTGCCTTTTCAGAAAAATGCTATGCCGAGAACGGACACCGAGAGGTGTACAGTTCCTGGGCAAGCACAGATCCCCAATGCTGTTGTGCCTGTGCATAGGCTGCACGGGGACAGTGAAGAGCAGCACGAGCTTTCAGGGCTGGCACCTTCCTTGTGGCACAAGGAGCCGGACGTTTGCCTTTTCAGAAAAATGCTATGCCGAGAACGGACACCGAGAGGTGTACAGTTCCTGGGCAAGCACAGATCCCCAATGCTGTTGTGCCTGTGCATAGGCTGCACGGGGACAGTGAAGAGCAGCACGAGCTTTCAGGGCTGGCACCTTCCTTGTGGGACAAGGAGCCGGACGTTTGCCTTTTCAGAAAAATGCTATGCCGAGAACGGACACCGAGAGGTGTACCGATCCTGGGCAAGCACAGATCCCCAATGCTGTTGTGCCTGTGCATAGGCTGCACGGGGACAGTGAAGAGCAGCACGAGCTTTCAGGCCTGGCAGCTTCCTTGTGGGACAAGGAGCCGGACGTTTGCCTTTTCGGAAGAGCCTCTGCCGAGAAAGAGCGCCGTGAGATGTGCCGCCTGTGGGCAAGCACAGATCCCCAATGCTGTTGTGCCTGTGCATAGGCTGCACGGGGACAGTGAAGAGCAGCACGAGCTTTCAGGGCTGGCACCTTCCTTGTGGCACAAGGAGCCGGACGTTTGCCTTTTCAGAAAAATGCTATGCCGAGAACGGACACCGAGAGGTGTACAGTTCCTGGGCAAGCACAGATCCCCAATGCTGTTGTGCCTGTGCATAGGCTGCACGGGGACAGTGAAGAGCAGCACGAGCTTTCAGGGCTGGCACCTTCCTTGTGGGACAAGGAGCCGGACGTTTGCCTTTTCAGAAAAATGCTATGCCGAGAACGGACACCGAGAGGTGTACAGTTCCTGGGCAAGCACAGATCCCCAATGCTGTTGTGCCTGTGCATAGGCTGCACGGGGACAGTGAAGAGCAGCACGAGCTTTCAGGGCTGGCACCTTCCTTGTGGCACAAGGAGCCGGACGTTTGCCTTTTCAGAAAAATGCTATGCCGAGAACGGACACCGAGAGGTGTACAGTTCCTGGGCAAGCACAGATCCCCAATGCTGTTGTGCCTGTGCATAGGCTGCACGGGGACAGTGAAGAGCAGCACGAGCTTTCAGGCCTGGCACCTTCCTTGTGGGACAAGGAGCCGGACGTTTGCCTTTTCAGAAAAATGCTATGCCGAGAACGGACACCGAGAGGTGTACCGATCCTGGGCAAGCACAGATCCCCAATGCTGTTGTGCCTGTGCATAGGCTGCACGGGGACAGTGAAGAGCAGCACGAGCTTTCAGGGCTGGCACCTTCCTTGTGGCACAAGGAGCCGGACGTTTGCCTTTTCAGAAAAATGCTATGCCGAGAACGGACACCGAGAGGTGTACAGTTCCTGGGCAAGCACAGATCCCCAATGCTGTTGTGCCTGTGCATAGGCTGCACGGGGACAGTGAAGAGCAGCACGAGCTTTCAGGCCTGGCACCTTCCTTGTGGGACAAGGAGCCGGACGTTTGCCTTTTCAGAAAAATGCTATGCCGAGAACGGACACCGAGAGGTGTACCGATCCTGGGCAAGCACAGATCCCCAATGCTGTTGTGCCTGTGCATAGGCTGCACGGGGACAGTGAAGAGCAGCACGAGCTTTCAGGCCTGGCACCTTCCTTGTGGCACAAGGAGCCGGACGTTTGCCTTTTCAGAAAAATGCTATGCCGAGAACGGACACCGAGAGGTGTACAGTTCCTGGGCAAGCACAGATCCCCAATGCTGTTGTGCCTGTGCATAGGCTGCACGGGGACAGTGAAGAGCAGCACGAGCTTTCAGGCCTGGCAGCTTCCTTGTGGGACAAGGAGCCGGACGTTTGGCTTTTCGGAAGAGCCTCTGCCGAGAACGAGCGCCGTGAGATGTGCCGCCTGTGGGCAAGCACAGATCCCCAATGCTGTTGTGCCTGTGCATAGGCTGCACGGGGACAGTGAAGAGCAGCACGAGCTTTCAGGCCTGGCACCTTCCTTGTGGCACAAGGAGCCGGACGTTTGCCTTTTCAGAAAAATGCTATGCCGAGAACGGACACCGAGAGGTGTACAGTTCCTGGGCAAGCACAGATCCCCAATGCTGTTGTGCCTGTGCATAGGCTGCACGGGGACAGTGAAGAGCAGCACGAGCTTTCAGGGCTGGCACCTTCCTTGTGGCACAAGGAGCCGGACGTTTGCCTTTTCAGAAAAATGCTATGCCGAGAACGGACACCGAGAGGTGTACCGATCCTGGGCAAGCACAGATCCCCAATGCTGTTGTGCCTGTGCATAGGCTGCACGGGGACAGTGAAGAGCAGCACGAGCTTTCAGGCCTGGCACCTTCCTTGTGGGACAAGGAGCCGGACGTTTGCCTTTTCGGAAGAGCCTCTGCCGAGAAAGAGCGCCGTGAGATGTGCCGCCTGTGGGCAAGCACAGATCCCCAATGCTGTTGTGCCTGTGCATAGGCTGCACGGGGACAGTGAAGAGCAGCACGAGCTTTCAGGGCTGGCACCTTCCTTGTGGCACAAGGAGCCGGACGTTTGCCTTTTCAGAAAAATGCTATGCCGAGAACGGACACCGAGAGGTGTACAGTTCCTGGGCAAGCACAGATCCCCAATGCTGTTGTGCCTGTGCATAGGCTGCACGGGGACAGTGAAGAGCAGCACGAGCTTTCAGGGCTGGCACCTTCCTTGTGGGACAAGGAGCCGGACGTTTGCCTTTTCAGAAAAATGCTATGCCGAGAACGGACACCGAGAGGTGTACAGTTCCTGGGCAAGCACAGATCCCCAATGCTGTTGTGCCTGTGCATAGGCTGCACGGGGACAGTGAAGAGCAGCACGAGCTTTCAGGCCTGGCACCTTCCTTGTGGCACAAGGAGCCGGACGTTTGCCTTTTCAGAAAAATGCTATGCCGAGAACGGACACCGAGAGGTGTACCGATCCTGGGCAAGCACAGATCCCCAATGCTGTTGTGCCTGTGCATAGGCTGCACGGGGACAGTGAAGAGCAGCACGAGCTTTCAGGGCTGGCACCTTCCTTGTGGGACAAGGAGCCGGACGTTTGCCTTTTCAGAAAAATGCTATGCCGAGAACGGACACCGAGAGGTGTACAGTTCCTGGGCAAGCACAGATCCCCAATGCTGTTGTGCCTGTGCATAGGCTGCACGGGGACAGTGAAGAGCAGCACGAGCTTTCAGGCCTGGCAGCTTCCTTGTGGGACAAGGAGCCGGACGTTTGGCTTTTCGGAAGAGCCTCTGCCGAGAACGAGCGCCGTGAGATGTGCCGCCTGTGGGCAAGCACAGATCCCCAATGCTGTTGTGCCTGTGCATAGGCTGCACGGGGACAGTGAAGAGCAGCACGAGCTTTCAGGGCTGGCACCTTCCTTGTGGGACAAGGAGCCGGACGTTTGCCTTTTCAGAAAAATGCTATGCCGAGAACGGACACCGAGAGGTGTACCGATCCTGGGCAAGCACAGATCCCCAATGCTGTTGTGCCTGTGCATAGGCTGCACGGGGACAGTGAAGAGCAGCACGAGCTTTCAGGGCTGGCACCTTCCTTGTGGCACAAGGAGCCGGACGTTTGCCTTTTCAGAAAAATGCTATGCCGAGAACGGACACCGAGAGGTGTACAGTTCCTGGGCAAGCACAGATCCCCAATGCTGTTGTGCCTGTGCATAGGCTGCACGGGGACAGTGAAGAGCAGCACGAGCTTTCAGGCCTGGCACCTTCCTTGTGGGACAAGGAGCCGGACGTTTGCCTTTTCAGAAAAATGCTATGCCGAGAACGGACACCGAGAGGTGTACCGATCCTGGGCAAGCACAGATCCCCAATGCTGTTGTGCCTGTGCATAGGCTGCACGGGGACAGTGAAGAGCAGCACGAGCTTTCAGGCCTGGCACCTTCCTTGTGGGACAAGGAGCCGGACGTTTGCCTTTTCAGAAAAATGCTATGCCGAGAACGGACACCGAGAGGTGTACAGTTCCTGGGCAAGCACAGATCCCCAATGCTGTTGTGCCTGTGCATAGGCTGCACGGGGACAGTGAAGAGCAGCACGAGCTTTCAGGCCTGGCAGCTTCCTTGTGGCACAAGGAGCCGGACGTTTGGCTTTTCGGAAGAGCCTCTGCCGAGAACGAGCGCCGTGAGATGTGCCGCCTGTGGGCAAGCACAGATCCCCAATGCTGTTGTGCCTGTGCATAGGCTGCACGGGGACAGTGAAGAGCAGCACGAGCTTTCAGGGCTGGCACCTTCCTTGTGGGACAAGGAGCCGGACGTTTGCCTTTTCAGAAAAATGCTATGCCGAGAACGGACACCGAGAGGTGTACCGATCCTGGGCAAGCACAGATCCCCAATGCTGTTGTGCCTGTGCATAGGCTGCACGGGGACAGTGAAGAGCAGCACGAGCTTTCAGGCCTGGCAGCTTCCTTGTGGGACAAGGAGCCGGACGTTTGCCTTTTTGGAAGAGCCTCTGCCGAGAACGAGCGCCGTGAGATGTGCCGCCTGTGGGCAAGCACAGATCCCCAATGCTGTTGTGCCTGTGCATAGGCTGCACGGGGACAGTGAAGAGCAGCACGAGCTTTCAGGGCTGGCACCTTCCTTGTGGGACAAGGAGCCAGACGTTTGCCTTTTCAGAAAAATGCTATGCCGAGAACGGACACCGAGAGGTGTACCGATCCTGGGCAAGCACAGATCCCCAATGCTGTTGTGCCTGTGCATAGGCTGCACGGGGACAGTGAAGAGCAGCACGAGCTTTCAGGGCTGGCACCTTCCTTGTGGCACAAGGAGCCGGACGTTTGGCTTTTCAGAAAAATGCTATGCCGAGAACGGACACCGAGAGGTGTACAGTTCCTGGGCAAGCACAGATCCCCAATGCTGTTGTGCCTGTGCATAGGCTGCACGGGGACAGTGAAGAGCAGCACGAGCTTTCAGGGCTGGCACCTTCCTTGTGGGACAAGGAGCCGGACGTTTGCCTTTTCAGAAAAATGCTATGCCGAGAACGGACACCGAGAGGTGTACCGATCCTGGGCAAGCACAGATCCCCAATGCTGTTGTGCCTGTGCATAGGCTGCACGGGGACAGTGAAGAGCAGCACGAGCTTTCAGGGCTGGCACCTTCCTTGTGGCACAAGGAGCCGGACGTTTGCCTTTTCAGAAAAATGCTATGCCGAGAACGGACACCGAGAGGTGTACAGTTCCTGGGCAAGCACAGATCCCCAATGCTGTTGTGCCTGTGCATAGGCTGCACGGGGACAGTGAAGAGCAGCACGAGCTTTCAGGCCTGGCAGCTTCCTTGTGGGTCAAGGAGCCGGACGTTTGGCTTTTCGGAAGAGCCTCTGCCGAGAACGAGCGCCGTGAGATGTGCCGCCTGTGGGCAAGCACAGATCCCCAATGCTGTTGTGCCTGTGCATAGGCTGCACGGGGACAGTGAAGAGCAGCACGAGCTTTCAGGGCTGGCACCTTCCTTGTGGGACAAGGAGCCGGACGTTTGCCTTTTCAGAAAAATGCTATGCCGAGAACGGACACCGAGAGGTGTACAGATCCTGGGCAAGCACAGATCCCCAATGCTGTTGTGCCTGTGCATAGGCTGCACGGGG
Organism: Buteo buteo; assembly: GCF_964188355.1. Taxonomy (NCBI): domain Eukaryota; kingdom Metazoa; phylum Chordata; class Aves; order Accipitriformes; family Accipitridae; genus Buteo; species Buteo buteo. The sequence continues at coordinate 9,188,270 of NC_134195.1, read as the reverse complement.
ACAGTGAAGAGCAGCACGAGCTTTCAGGGCTGGCACCTTCCTTGTGGGACAAGGAGCCGGACGTTTGCCTTTTCAGAAAAATGCTATGCCGAGAACGGACACCGAGAGGTGTACAGTTCCTGGGCAAGCACAGATCCCCAATGCTGTTGTGCCTGTGCATAGGCTGCACGGGGACAGTGAAGAGCAGCACGAGCTTTCAGGCCTGGCAGCTTCCTTGTGGGACAAGGAGCCGGACGTTTGGCTTTTCGGAAGAGCCTCTGCCGAGAACGAGCGCCGTGAGATGTGCCGCCTGTGGGCAAGCACAGATCCCCAATGCTGTTGTGCCTGTGCATAGGCTGCACGGGGACAGTGAAGAGCAGCACGAGCTTTCAGGGCTGGCACCTTCCTTGTGGGACAAGGAGCCGGACGTTTGCCTTTTCAGAAAAATGCTATGCCGAGAACGGACACCGAGAGGTGTACCGATCCTGGGCAAGCACAGATCCCCAATGCTGTTGTGCCTGTGCATAGGCTGCACGGGGACAGTGAAGAGCAGCACGAGCTTTCAGGCCTGGCACCTTCCTTGTGGCACAAGGAGCCGGACGTTTGCCTTTTCAGAAAAATGCTATGCCGAGAACGGACACCGAGAGGTGTACAGTTCCTGGGCAAGCACAGATCCCCAATGCTGTTGTGCCTGTGCATAGGCTGCACGGGGACAGTGAAGAGCAGCACGAGCTTTCAGGCCTGGCAGCTTCCTTGTGGGACAAGGAGCCGGACGTTTGGCTTTTCGGAAGAGCCTCTGCCGAGAACGAGCGCCGTGAGATGTGCCGCCTGTGGGCAAGCACAGATCCCCAATGCTGTTGTGCCTGTGCATAGGCTGCACGGGGACAGTGAAGAGCAGCACGAGCTTTCAGGGCTGGCACCTTCCTTGTGGGACAAGGAGCCGGACGTTTGCCTTTTCAGAAAAATGCTATGCCGAGAACGGACACCGAGAGGTGTACAGTTCCTGGGCAAGCACAGATCCCCAATGCTGTTGTGCCTGTGCATAGGCTGCACGGGGACAGTGAAGAGCAGCACGAGCTTTCAGGCCTGGCACCTTCCTTGTGGCACAAGGAGCCGGACGTTTGCCTTTTCAGAAAAATGCTATGCCGAGAACGGACACCGAGAGGTGTACCGATCCTGGGCAAGCACAGATCCCCAATGCTGTTGTGCCTGTGCATAGGCTGCACGGGGACAGTGAAGAGCAGCACGAGCTTTCAGGGCTGGCACCTTCCTTGTGGGACAAGGAGCCGGACGTTTGCCTTTTCGGAAGAGCCTCTGCCGAGAAAGAGCGCCGTGAGATGTGCCGCCTGTGGGCAAGCACAGATCCCCAATGCTGTTGTGCCTGTGCATAGGCTGCACGGGGACAGTGAAGAGCAGCACGAGCTTTCAGGGCTGGCACCTTCCTTGTGGCACAAGGAGCCGGACGTTTGCCTTTTCAGAAAAATGCTATGCCGAGAACGGACACCGAGAGGTGTACAGTTCCTGGGCAAGCACAGATCCCCAATGCTGTTGTGCCTGTGCATAGGCTGCACGGGGACAGTGAAGAGCAGCACGAGCTTTCAGGGCTGGCACCTTCCTTGTGGGACAAGGAGCCGGACGTTTGCCTTTTCAGAAAAATGCTATGCCGAGAACGGACACCGAGAGGTGTACAGTTCCTGGGCAAGCACAGATCCCCAATGCTGTTGTGCCTGTGCATAGGCTGCACGGGGACAGTGAAGAGCAGCACGAGCTTTCAGGCCTGGCACCTTCCTTGTGGCACAAGGAGCCGGACGTTTGCCTTTTCAGAAAAATGCTATGCCGAGAACGGACACCGAGAGGTGTACCGATCCTGGGCAAGCACAGATCCCCAATGCTGTTGTGCCTGTGCATAGGCTGCACGGGGACAGTGAAGAGCAGCACGAGCTTTCAGGCCTGGCACCTTCCTTGTGGCACAAGGAGCCGGACGTTTGCCTTTTCAGAAAAATGCTATGCCGAGAACGGACACCGAGAGGTGTACAGTTCCTGGGCAAGCACAGATCCCCAATGCTGTTGTGCCTGTGCATAGGCTGCACGGGGACAGTGAAGAGCAGCACGAGCTTTCAGGCCTGGCAGCTTCCTTGTGGCACAAGGAGCCGGACGTTTGCCTTTTCGGAAGAGCCTCTGCCGAGAACGAGCGCCGTGAGATGTGCCGCCTGTGGGCAAGCACAGATCCCCAATGCTGTTGTGCCTGTGCATAGGCTGCACGGGGACAGTGAAGAGCAGCACGAGCTTTCAGGGCTGGCACCTTCCTTGTGGGACAAGGAGCCGGACGTTTGCCTTTTCAGAAAAATGCTATGCCGAGAACGGACACCGAGAGGTGTACAGATCCTGGGCAAGCACAGATCCCCAATGCTGTTGTGCCTGTGCATAGGCTGCACGGGGACAGTGAAGAGCAGCACGAGCTTTCAGGGCTGGCACCTTCCTTGTGGCACAAGGAGCCGGACGTTTGCCTTTTCAGAAAAATGCTATGCCGAGAACGGACACCGAGAGGTGTACAGTTCCTGGGCAAGCACAGATCCCCAATGCTGTTGTGCCTGTGCATAGGCTGCACGGGGACAGTGAAGAGCAGCAAGAGCTTTCAGGGCTGGCACCTTCCTTGTGGGACAAGGAGCCAGACGTTTGCCTTTTCAGAAAAATGCTATGCCGAGAACGGACACCGAGAGGTGTACAGTTCCTGGGCAAGCACAGATCCCCAATGCTGTTGTGCCTGTGCATAGGCTGCACGGGGACAGTGAAGAGCAGCACGAGCTTTCAGGCCTGGCACCTTCCTTGTGGGACAAGGAGCCGGACGTTTGCCTTTTCAGAAAAATGCTATGCCGAGAACGGACACCGAGAGGTGTACCGATCCTGGGCAAGCACAGATCCCCAATGCTGTTGTGCCTGTGCATAGGCTGCACGGGGACAGTGAAGAGCAGCACGAGCTTTCAGGCCTGGCAGCTTCCTTGTGGCACAAGGAGCCGGACGTTTGGCTTTTCGGAAGAGCCTCTGCCGAGAATGAGCGCCGTGAGATGTGCCGCCTGTGGGCAAGCACAGATCCCCAATGCTGTTGTGCCTGTGCATAGGCTGCACGGGGACAGTGAAGAGCAGCACGAGCTTTCAGGGCTGGCACCTTCCTTGTGGGACAAGGAGCCGGACGTTTGCCTTTTCAGAAAAATGCTATGCCGAGAACGGACACCGAGAGGTGTACCGATCCTGGGCAAGCACAGATCCCCAATGCTGTTGTGCCTGTGCATAGGCTGCACGGGGACAGTGAAGAGCAGCACGAGCTTTCAGGCCTGGCACCTTCCTTGTGGGACAAGGAGCCGGACGTTTGCCTTTTCAGAAAAATGCTATGCCGAGAACGGACACCGAGAGGTGTACCGATCCTGGGCAAGCACAGATCCCCAATGCTGTTGTGCCTGTGCATAGGCTGCACGGGGACAGTGAAGAGCAGCACGAGCTTTCAGGCCTGGCACCTTCCTTGTGGGACAAGGAGCCGGACGTTTGCCTTTTCAGAAAAATGCTATGCCGAGAACGGACACCGAGAGGTGTACAGTTCCTGGGCAAGCACAGATCCCCAATGCTGTTGTGCCTGTGCATAGGCTGCACGGGGACAGTGAAGAGCAGCACGAGCTTTCAGGCCTGGCAGCTTCCTTGTGGGACAAGGAGCCGGACGTTTGCCTTTTTGGAAGAGCCTCTGCCGAGAACGAGCGCCGTGAGATGTGCCGCCTGTGGGCAAGCACAGATCCCCAATGCTGTTGTGCCTGTGCATAGGCTGCACGGGGACAGTGAAGAGCAGCACGAGCTTTCAGGGCTGGCACCTTCCTTGTGGGACAAGGAGCCGGACGTTTGGCTTTTCAGAAAAATGCTATGCCGAGAACGGACACCGAGAGGTGTACCGATCCTGGGCAAGCACAGATCCCCAATGCTGTTGTGCCTGTGCATAGGCTGCACGGGGACAGTGAAGAGCAGCAAGAGCTTTCAGGGCTGGCACCTTCCTTGTGGGACAAGGAGCCGGACGTTTGCCTTTTCAGAAAAATGCTATGCCGAGAACGGACACCGAGAGGTGTACAGTTCCTGGGCAAGCACAGATCCCCAATGCTGTTGTGCCTGTGCATAGGCTGCACGGGGACAGTGAAGAGCAGCACGAGCTTTCAGGGCTGGCACCTTCCTTGTGGCACAAGGAGCCGGACGTTTGCCTTTTCAGAAAAATGCTATGCCGAGAACGGACACCGAGAGGTGTACAGTTCCTGGGCAAGCACAGATCCCCAATGCTGTTGTGCCTGTGCATAGGCTGCACGGGGACAGTGAAGAGCAGCACGAGCTTTCAGGCCTGGCACCTTCCTTGTGGCACAAGGAGCCGGACGTTTGCCTTTTCAGAAAAATGCTATGCCGAGAACGGACACCGAGAGGTGTACCGATCCTGGGCAAGCACAGATCCCCAATGCTGTTGTGCCTGTGCATAGGCTGCACGGGGACAGTGAAGAGCAGCACGAGCTTTCAGGCCTGGCACCTTCCTTGTGGGACAAGGAGCCGGACGTTTGCCTTTTCAGAAAAATGCTATGCCGAGAACGGACACCGAGAGGTGTACAGTTCCTGGGCAAGCACAGATCCCCAATGCTGTTGTGCCTGTGCATAGGCTGCACGGGGACAGTGAAGAGCAGCACGAGCTTTCAGGGCTGGCACCTTCCTTGTGGGACAAGGAGCCGGACGTTTGCCTTTTCAGAAAAATGCTATGCCGAGAACGGACACCGAGAGGTGTACCGATCCTGGGCAAGCACAGATCCCCAATGCTGTTGTGCCTGTGCATAGGCTGCACGGGGACAGTGAAGAGCAGCACGAGCTTTCAGGCCTGGCACCTTCCTTGTGGCACAAGGAGCCGGACGTTTGCCTTTTCGGAAGAGCCTCTGCCGAGAAAGAGCGCCGTGAGATGTGCCGCCTGTGGGCAAGCACAGATCCCCAATGCTGTTGTGCCTGTGCATAGGCTGCACGGGGACAGTGAAGAGCAGCACGAGCTTTCAGGGCTGGCACCTTCCTTGTGGCACAAGGAGCCGGACGTTTGCCTTTTCAGAAAAATGCTATGCCGAGAACGGACACCGAGAGGTGTACAGTTCCTGGGCAAGCACAGATCCCCAATGCTGTTGTGCCTGTGCATAGGCTGCACGGGGACAGTGAAGAGCAGCACGAGCTTTCAGGGCTGGCACCTTCCTTGTGGCACAAGGAGCCGGACGTTTGCCTTTTCAGAAAAATGCTATGCCGAGAACGGACACCGAGAGGTGTACAGTTCCTGGGCAAGCACAGATCCCCAATGCTGTTGTGCCTGTGCATAGGCTGCACGGGGACAGTGAAGAGCAGCACGAGCTTTCAGGCCTGGCAGCTTCCTTGTGGGACAAGGAGCCGGACGTTTGCCTTTTCAGAAAAATGCTATGCCGAGAACGGACACCGAGAGGTGTACAGTTCCTGGGCAAGCACAGATCCCCAATGCTGTTGTGCCTGTGCATAGGCTGCACGGGGACAGTGAAGAGCAGCACGAGCTTTCAGGCCTGGCACCTTCCTTGTGGGACAAGGAGCCGGACGTTTGCCTTTTCAGAAAAATGCTATGCCGAGAACGGACACCGAGAGGTGTACCGATCCTGGGCAAGCACAGATCCCCAATGCTGTTGTGCCTGTGCATAGGCTGCACGGGGACAGTGAAGAGCAGCACGAGCTTTCAGGCCTGGCACCTTCCTTGTGGCACAAGGAGCCGGACGTTTGCCTTTTCAGAAAAATGCTATGCCGAGAACGGACACCGAGAGGTGTACAGTTCCTGGGCAAGCACAGATCCCCAATGCTGTTGTGCCTGTGCATAGGCTGCACGGGGACAGTGAAGAGCAGCACGAGCTTTCAGGCCTGGCAGCTTCCTTGTGGGACAAGGAGCCGGACGTTTGCCTTTTCGGAAGAGCCTCTGCCGAGAACGAGCGCCGTGAGATGTGCCGCCTGTGGGCAAGCACAGATCCCCAATGCTGTTGTGCCTGTGCATAGGCTGCACGGGGACAGTGAAGAGCAGCACGAGCTTTCAGGGCTGGCACCTTCCTTGTGGGACAAGGAGCCGGACGTTTGCCTTTTCAGAAAAATGCTATGCCGAGAACGGACACCGAGAGGTGTACAGTTCCTGGGCAAGCACAGATCCCCAATGCTGTTGTGCCTGTGCATAGGCTGCACGGGGACAGTGAAGAGCAGCACGAGCTTTCAGGCCTGGCAGCTTCCTTGTGGGACAAGGAGCCGGACGTTTGGCTTTTCGGAAGAGCCTCTGCCGAGAACGAGCGCCGTGAGATGTGCCGCCTGTGGGCAAGCACAGATCCCCAATGCTGTTGTGCCTGTGCATAGGCTGCACGGGGACAGTGAAGAGCAGCACGAGCTTTCAGGGCTGGCACCTTCCTTGTGGGACAAGGAGCCGGACGTTTGCCTTTTCGGAAGAGCCTCTGCCGAGAACGAGCGCCGTGAGATGTGCCGCCTGTGGGCAAGCACAGATCCCCAATGCTGTTGTGCCTGTGCATAGGCTGCACGGGGACAGTGAAGAGCAGCACGAGCTTTCAGGGCTGGCACCTTCCTTGTGGGACAAGGAGCCGGACGTTTGCCTTTTCAGAAAAATGCTATGCCGAGAACGGACACCGAGAGGTGTACAGATCCTGGGCAAGCACAGATCCCCAATGCTGTTGTGCCTGTGCATAGGCTGCACGGGGACAGTGAAGAGCAGCACGAGCTTTCAGGGCTGGCACCTTCCTTGTGGGACAAGGAGCCGGACGTTTGGCTTTTCGGAAGAGCCTCTGCCGAGAACGAGCGCCGTGAGATGTGCCGCCTGTGGGCAAGCACAGATCCCCAATGCTGTTGTGCCTGTGCATAGGCTGCACGGGGACAGTGAAGAGCAGCACGAGCTTTCAGGCCTGGCACCTTCCTTGTGGCACAAGGAGCCGGACGTTTGCCTTTTCAGAAAAATGTTATGCCGAGAACGGACACCGAGAGGTGTACAGTTCCTGGGCAAGCACAGATCCCCAATGCTGTTGTGCCTGTGCATAGGCTGCACGGGGACAGTGAAGAGCAGCACGAGCTTTCAGGGCTGGCACCTTCCTTGTGGGACAAGGAGCCGGACGTTTGCCTTTTCAGAAAAATGCTATGCCGAGAACGGACACCGAGAGGTGTACCGATCCTGGGCAAGCACAGATCCCCAATGCTGTTGTGCCTGTGCATAGGCTGCACGGGGACAGTGAAGAGCAGCACGAGCTTTCAGGGCTGGCACCTTCCTTGTGGCACAAGGAGCCGGACGTTTGCCTTTTCAGAAAAATGCTATGCCGAGAACGGACACCGAGAGGTGTACAGATCCTGGGCAAGCACAGATCCCCAATGCTGTTGTGCCTGTGCATAGGCTGCACGGGGACAGTGAAGAGCAGCACGAGCTTTCAGGCCTGGCACCTTCCTTGTGGGACAAGGAGCCGGACGTTTGCCTTTTCAGAAAAATGCTATGCCGAGAACGGACACCGAGAGGTGTACAGTTCCTGGGCAAGCACAGATCCCCAATGCTGTTGTGCCTGTGCATAGGCTGCACGGGGACAGTGAAGAGCAGCACGAGCTTTCAGGCCTGGCAGCTTCCTTGTGGGACAAGGAGCCGGACGTTTGGCTTTTCGGAAGAGCCTCTGCCGAGAACGAGCGCCGTGAGATGTGCCGCCTGTGGGCAAGCACAGATCCCCAATGCTGTTGTGCCTGTGCATAGGCTGCACGGGGACAGTGAAGAGCAGCACGAGCTTTCAGGGCTGGCAGCTTCCTTGTGGGACAAGGAGCCGGACGTTTGCCTTTTCAGAAAAATGCTATGCCGAGAACGGACACCGAGAGGTGTACCGATCCTGGGCAAGCACAGATCCCCAATGCTGTTGTGCCTGTGCATAGGCTGCACGGGGACAGTGAAGAGCAGCACGAGCTTTCAGGGCTGGCACCTTCCTTGTGGCACAAGGAGCCGGACGTTTGCCTTTTCAGAAAAATGCTATGCCGAGAACGGACACCGAGAGGTGTACAGTTCCTGGGCAAGCACAGATCCCCAATGCTGTTGTGCCTGTGCATAGGCTGCACGGGGACAGTGAAGAGCAGCACGAGCTTTCAGGGCTGGCACCTTCCTTGTGGGACAAGGAGCCGGACGTTTGCCTTTTCAGAAAAATGCTATGCCGAGAACGGACACCGAGAGGTGTACAGTTCCTGGGCAAGCACAGATCCCCAATGCTGTTGTGCCTGTGCATAGGCTGCACGGGGACAGTGAAGAGCAGCACGAGCTTTCAGGCCTGGCACCTTCCTTGTGGGACAAGGAGCCGGACGTTTGCCTTTTCAGAAAAATGCTATGCCGAGAACGGACACCGAGAGGTGTACCGATCCTGGGCAAGCACAGATCCCCAATGCTGTTGTGCCTGTGCATAGGCTGCACGGGGACAGTGAAGAGCAGCACGAGCTTTCAGGCCTGGCACCTTCCTTGTGGGACAAGGAGCCGGACGTTTGCCTTTTCAGAAAAATGCTATGCCGAGAACGGACACCGAGAGGTGTACAGTTCCTGGGCAAGCACAGATCCCCAATGCTGTTGTGCCTGTGCATAGGCTGCACGGGGACAGTGAAGAGCAGCACGAGCTTTCAGGCCTGGCAGCTTCCTTGTGGGACAAGGAGCCGGACGTTTGGCTTTTCGGAAGAGCCTCTGCCGAGAACGAGCGCCGTGAGATGTGCCGCCTGTGGGCAAGCACAGATCCCCAATGCTGTTGTGCCTGTGCATAGGCTGCACGGGGACAGTGAAGAGCAGCACGAGCTTTCAGGGCTGGCACCTTCCTTGTGGCACAAGGAGCCGGACGTTTGCCTTTTCAGAAAAATGCTATGCCGAGAACGGACACCGAGAGGTGTACAGTTCCTGGGCAAGCACAGATCCCCAATGCTGTTGTGCCTGTGCATAGGCTGCACGGGGACAGTGAAGAGCAGCACGAGCTTTCAGGGCTGGCACCTTCCTTGTGGCACAAGGAGCCGGACGTTTGCCTTTTCAGAAAAATGCTATGCCGAGAACGGACACCGAGAGGTGTACCGATCCTGGGCAAGCACAGATCCCCAATGCTGTTGTGCCTGTGCATAGGCTGCACGGGGACAGTGAAGAGCAGCACGAGCTTTCAGGGCTGGCACCTTCCTTGTGGCACAAGGAGCCGGACGTTTGCCTTTTCAGAAAAATGCTATGCCGAGAACGGACACCGAGAGGTGTACAGTTCCTGGGCAAGCACAGATCCCCAATGCTGTTGTGCCTGTGCATAGGCTGCACGGGGACAGTGAAGAGCAGCACGAGCTTTCAGGCCTGGCACCTTCCTTGTGGGACAAGGAGCCGGACGTTTGCCTTTTCGGAAGAGCCTCTGCCGAGAACGAGCGCCGTGACATGTGCCGCCTGTGGGCAAGCACAGATCCCCAATGCTGTTGTGCCTGTGCATAGGCTGCACGGGGACAGTGAAGAGCAGCACGAGCTTTCAGGGCTGGCACCTTCCTTGTGGGACAAGGAGCCGGACGTTTGGCTTTTCGGAAGAGCCTCTGCCGAGAACGAGCGCCGTGAGATGTGCCGCCTGTGGGCAAGCACAGATCCCCAATGCTGTTGTGCCTGTGCATAGGCTGCACGGGGACAGTGAAGAGCAGCACGAGCTTTCAGGGCTGGCACCTTCCTTGTGGCACAAGGAGCCGGACGTTTGCCTTTTCAGAAAAATGCTATGCCGAGAACGGACACCGAGAGGTGTACCGATCCTGGGCAAGCACAGATCCCCAATGCTGTTGTGCCTGTGCATAGGCTGCACGGGGACAGTGAAGAGCAGCACGAGCTTTCAGGGCTGGCACCTTCCTTGTGGCACAAGGAGCCGGACGTTTGCCTTTTCAGAAAAATGCTATGCCGAGAACGGACACCGAGAGGTGTACAGTTCCTGGGCAAGCACAGATCCCCAATGCTGTTGTGCCTGTGCATAGGCTGCACGGGGACAGTGAAGAGCAGCACGAGCTTTCAGGGCTGGCACCTTCCTTGTGGCACAAGGAGCCGGACGTTTGCCTTTTCAGAAAAATGCTATGCCGAGAACGGACACCGAGAGGTGTACAGTTCCTGGGCAAGCACAGATGCCCAAAGCTGTTGTGCCTGTGCATAGGCTGCACGGGGAACGCGAAGAGCAGCACGAGCTTTCAGGCCTGGCACCTTCCTTGTGGGACAAGGAGCCGGACGTTTGCCTTTTCAGAAAAATGCTATGCCGAGAACGGACACCGAGAGGTGTACCGATCCTGGGCAAGCACAGATCCCCAATGCTGTTGTGCCTGTGCATAGGCTGCACGGGGACAGTGAAGAGCAGCACGAGCTTTCAGGCCTGGCACCTTCCTTGTGGGACAAGGAGCCGGACGTTTGCCTTTTCAGAAAAATGCTATGCCGAGAACGGACACCGAGAGGTGTACAGTTCCTGGGCAAGCACAGATCCCCAATGCTGTTGTGCCTGTGCATAGGCTGCACGGGGACAGTGAAGAGCAGCACGAGCTTTCAGGGCTGGCACCTTCCTTGTGGCACAAGGAGCCGGACGTTTGCCTTTTCAGAAAAATGCTATGCCGAGAACGGACACCGAGAGGTGTACAGTTCCTGGGCAAGCACAGATCCCCAATGCTGTTGTGCCTGTGCATAGGCTGCACGGGGACAGTGAAGAGCAGCACGAGCTTTCAGGCCTGGCACCTTCCTTGTGGGACAAGGAGCCGGACGTTTGCCTTTTCAGAAAAATGCTATGCCGAGAACGGACACCGAGAGGTGTACAGTTCCTGGGCAAGCACAGATCCCCAATGCTGTTGTGCCTGTGCATAGGCTGCACGGGGACAGTGAAGAGCAGCACGAGCTTTCAGGGCTGGCACCTTCCTTGTGGCACAAGGAGCCGGACGTTTGCCTTTTCAGAAAAATGCTATGCCGAGAACGGACACCGAGAGGTGTACAGTTCCTGGGCAAGCACAGATCCCCAATGCTGTTGTGCCTGTGCATAGGCTGCACGGGGACAGTGAAGAGCAGCACGAGCTTTCAGGGCTGGCACCTTCCTTGTGGCACAAGGAGCCGGACGTTTGCCTTTTCAGAAAAATGCTATGCCGAGAACGGACACCGAGAGGTGTACAGTTCCTGGGCAAGCACAGATCCCCAATGCTGTTGTGCCTGTGCATAGGCTGCACGGGGACAGTGAAGAGCAGCACGAGCTTTCAGGCCTGGCACCTTCCTTGTGGGACAAGGAGCCGGACGTTTGCCTTTTCAGAAAAATGCTATGCCGAGAACGGACACCGAGAGGTGTACCGATCCTGGGCAAGCACAGATCCCCAATGCTGTTGTGCCTGTGCATAGGCTGCACGGGGACAGTGAAGAGCAGCACGAGCTTTCAGGCCTGGCACCTTCCTTGTGGGACAAGGAGCCGGACGTTTGCCTTTTCAGAAAAATGCTATGCCGAGAACGGACACCGAGAGGTGTACAGTTCCTCGGCAAGCACAGATCCCCAATGCTGTTGTGCCTGTGCATAGGCTGCACGGGGACAGTGAAGAGCAGCACGAGCTTTCAGGCCTGGCACCTTCCTTGTGGGACAAGGAGCCGGACGTTTGCCTTTTCGGAAGAGCCTCTGCCGAGAACGAGCGCCGTGACATGTGCCGCCTGTGGGCAAGCACAGATCCCCAATGCTGTTGTGCCTGTGCATAGGCTGCACGGGGACAGTGAAGAGCAGCACGAGCTTTCAGGGCTGGCACCTTCCTTGTGGGACAAGGAGCCGGACGTTTGGCTTTTCGGAAGAGCCTCTGCCGAGAACGAGCGCCGTGAGATGTGCCGCCTGTGGGCAAGCACAGATCCCCAATGCTGTTGTGCCTGTGCATAGGCTGCACGGGGACAGTGAAGAGCAGCACGAGCTTTCAGGGCTGGCACCTTCCTTGTGGCACAAGGAGCCGGACGTTTGCCTTTTCAGAAAAATGCTATGCCGAGAACGGACACCGAGAGGTGTACAGTTCCTGGGCAAGCACAGATCCCCAATGCTGTTGTGCCTGTGCATAGGCTGCACGGGGACAGTGAAGAGCAGCACGAGCTTTCAGGCCTGGCACCTTCCTTGTGGGACAAGGAGCCGGACGTTTGCCTTTTCAGAAAAATGCTATGCCGAGAACGGACACCGAGAGGTGTACAGTTCCTGGGCAAGCACAGATCCCCAATGCTGTTGTGCCTGTGCATAGGCTGCACGGGGACAGTGAAGAGCAGCACGAGCTTTCAGGCCTGGCACCTTCCTTGTGGGACAAGGAGCCGGACGTTTGCCTTTTCAGAAAAATGCTATGCCGAGAACGGACACCGAGAGGTGTACAGATCCTGGGCAAGCACAGATCCCCAATGCTGTTGTGCCTGTGCATAGGCTGCACGGGGACAGTGAAGAGCAGCACGAGCTTTCAGGGCTGGCACCTTCCTTGTGGGACAAGGAGCCGGACGTTTGCCTTTTCGGAAGAGCCTCTGCCGAGAACGAGCGCCGTGAGATGTGCCGCCTGTGGGCAAGCACAGATCCCCAATGCTGTTGTGCCTGTGCATAGGCTGCACGGGGACAGTGAAGAGCAGCACGAGCTTTCAGGGCTGGCACCTTCCTTGTGGGACAAGGAGCCGGACGTTTGCCTTTTCAGAAAAATGCTATGCCGAGAACGGACACCGAGAGGTGTACAGTTCCTGGGCAAGCACAGATCCCCAATGCTGTTGTGCCTGTGCATAGGCTGCACGGGGACAGTGAAGAGCAGCACGAGCTTTCAGGCCTGGCAGCTTCCTTGTGGGACAAGGAGCCGGACGTTTGCCTTTTCGGAAGAGCCTCTGCCGAGAACGAGCGCCGTGAGATGTGCCGCCTGTGGGCAAGCACAGATCCCCAATGCTGTTGTGCCTGTGCATAGGCTGCACGGGGACAGTGAAGAGCAGCACGAGCTTTCAGGCCTGGCACCTTCCTTGTGGCACAAGGAGCCGGACGTTTGCCTTTTCAGAAAAATGCTATGCCGAGAACGGACACCGAGAGGTGTACCGATCCTGGGCAAGCACAGATCCCCAATGCTGTTGTGCCTGTGCATAGGCTGCACGGGGACAGTGAAGAGCAGCACGAGCTTTCAGGCCTGGCAGCTTCCTTGTGGGACAAGGAGCCGGACGTTTGCCTTTTCGGAAGAGCCTCTGCCGAGAAAGAGCGCCGTGAGATGTGCCGCCTGTGGGCAAGCACAGATCCCCAATGCTGTTGTGCCTGTGCATAGGCTGCACGGGGACAGTGAAGAGCAGCACGAGCTTTCAGGGCTGGCACCTTCCTTGTGGCACAAGGAGCCGGACGTTTGCCTTTTCAGAAAAATGCTATGCCGAGAACGGACACCGAGAGGTGTACAGTTCCTGGGCAAGCACAGATCCCCAATGCTGTTGTGCCTGTGCATAGGCTGCACGGGGACAGTGAAGAGCAGCAAGAGCTTTCAGGGCTGGCACCTTCCTTGTGGGACAAGGAGCCGGACGTTTGCCTTTTCAGAAAAATGCTATGCCGAGAACGGACACCGAGAGGTGTACAGTTCCTGGGCAAGCACAGATCCCCAATGCTGTTGTGCCTGTGCATAGGCTGCACGGGGACAGTGAAGAGCAGCACGAGCTTTCAGGGCTGGCACCTTCCTTGTGGGACAAGGAGCCGGACGTTTGCCTTTTCGGAAGAGCCTCTGCCGAGAACGAGCGCCGTGAGATGTGCCGCCTGTGGGCAAGCACAGATCCCCAATGCTGTTGTGCCTGTGCATAGGCTGCACGGGGACAGTGAAGAGCAGCACGAGCTTTCAGGGCTGGCAGCTTCCTTGTGGGACAAGGAGCCGGACGTTTGCCTTTTCAGAAAAATGCTATGCCGAGAACGGACACCGAGAGGTGTACCGATCCTGGGCAAGCACAGATCCCCAATGCTGTTGTGCCTGTGCATAGGCTGCACGGGGACAGTGAAGAGCAGCACGAGCTTTCAGGCCTGGCAGCTTCCTTGTGGGACAAGGAGCCGGACGTTTGGCTTTTCGGAAGAGCCTCTGCCGAGAAAGAGCGCCGTGAGATGTGCCGCCTGTGGGCAAGCACAGATCCCCAATGCTGTTGTGCCTGTGCATAGGCTGCACGGGGACAGTGAAGAGCAGCACGAGCTTTCAGGGCTGGCACCTTCCTTGTGGGACAAGGAGCCGGACGTTTGCCTTTTCAGAAAAATGCTATGCCGAGAACGGACACCGAGAGGTGTACAGATCCTGGGCAAGCACAGATCCCCAATGCTGTTGTGCCTGTGCATAGGCTGCACGGGGACAGTGAAGAGCAGCACGAGCTTTCAGGGCTGGCACCTTCCTTGTGGCACAAGGATCCGGACGTTTGCCTTTTCAGAAAAATGCTATGCCGAGAACGGACACCGAGAGGTGTACAGTTCCTGGGCAAGCACAGATCCCCAATGCTGTTGTGCCTGTGCATAGGCTGCACGGGGACAGTGAAGAGCAGCACGAGCTTTCAGGCCTGGCAGCTTCCTTGTGGGACAAGGAGCCGGACGTTTGCCTTTTCGGAAGAGCCTCTGCCGAGAACGAGCGCCGTGAGATGTGCCGCCTGTGGGCAAGCACAGATCCCCAATGCTGTTGTGCCTGTGCATAGGCTGCACGGGGACAGTGAAGAGCAGCACGAGCTTTCAGGGCTGGCAGCTTCCTTGTGGGACAAGGAGCCGGACGTTTGCCTTTTCAGAAAAATGCTATGCCGAGAACGGACACCGAGAGGTGTACCGATCCTGGGCAAGCACAGATCCCCAATGCTGTTGTGCCTGTGCATAGGCTGCACGGGGACAGTGAAGAGCAGCACGAGCTTTCAGGCCTGGCAGCTTCCTTGTGGGACAAGGAGCCGGACGTTTGCCTTTTCGGAAGAGCCTCTGCCGAGAAAGAGCGCCGTGAGATGTGCCGCCTGTGGGCAAGCACAGATCCCCAATGCTGTTGTGCCTGTGCATAGGCTGCACGGGGACAGTGAAGAGCAGCACGAGCTTTCAGGGCTGGCACCTTCCTTGTGGCACAAGGAGCCGGACGTTTGCCTTTTCAGAAAAATGCTATGCCGAGAACGGACACCGAGAGGTGTACAGTTCCTGGGCAAGCACAGATCCCCAATGCTGTTGTGCCTGTGCATAGGCTGCACGGGGACAGTGAAGAGCAGCACGAGCTTTCAGGGCTGGCACCTTCCTTGTGGGACAAGGAGCCGGACGTTTGCCTTTTCAGAAAAATGCTATGCCGAGAACGGACACCGAGAGGTGTACCGATCCTGGGCAAGCACAGATCCCCAATGCTGTTGTGCCTGTGCATAGGCTGCACGGGGACAGTGAAGAGCAGCACGAGCTTTCAGGCCTGGCACCTTCCTTGTGGCACAAGGAGCCGGACGTTTGCCTTTTCAGAAAAATGCTATGCCGAGAACGGACACCGAGAGGTGTACAGTTCCTGGGCAAGCACAGATCCCCAATGCTGTTGTGCCTGTGCATAGGCTGCACGGGGACAGTGAAGAGCAGCACGAGCTTTCAGGCCTGGCAACTTCCTTGTGGGACAAGGAGCCGGACGTTTGGCTTTTCGGAAGAGCCTCTGCCGAGAACGAGCGCCGTGAGATGTGCCGCCTGTGGGCAAGCACAGATCCCCAATGCTGTTGTGCCTGTGCATAGGCTGCACGGGGACAGTGAAGAGCAGCACGAGCTTTCAGGGCTGGCACCTTCCTTGTGGGACAAGGAGCCGGACGTTTGCCTTTTCAGAAAAATGCTATGCCGAGAACGGACACCGAGAGGTGTACAGATCCTGGGCAAGCACAGATCCCCAATGCTGTTGTGCCTGTGCATAGGCTGCACGGGGACAGTGAAGAGCAGCACGAGCTTTCAGGGCTGGCACCTTCCTTGTGGCACAAGGAGCCGGACGTTTGCCTTTTCAGAAAAATGCTATGCCGAGAACGGACACCGAGAGGTGTACCGATCCTGGGCAAGCACAGATCCCCAATGCTGTTGTGCCTGTGCATAGGCTGCACGGGGACAGTGAAGAGCAGCACGAGCTTTCAGGCCTGGCAGCTTCCTTGTGGGACAAGGAGCCGGACGTTTGCCTTTTCGGAAGAGCCTCTGCCGAGAACGAGCGCCGTGAGATGTGCCGCCTGTGGGCAAGCACAGATCCCCAATGCTGTTGTGCCTGTGCATAGGCTGCACGGGGACAGTGAAGAGCAGCACGAGCTTTCAGGGCTGGCACCTTCCTTGTGGCACAAGGAGCCGGACGTTTGCCTTTTCAGAAAAATGCTATGCCGAGAACGGACACCGAGAGGTGTACAGTTCCTGGGCAAGCACAGATCCCCAATGCTGTTGTGCCTGTGCATAGGCTGCACGGGGACAGTGAAGAGCAGCACGAGCTTTCAGGCCTGGCAGCTTCCTTGTGGGACAAGGAGCCGGACGTTTGCCTTTTCGGAAGAGCCTCTGCCGAGAACGAGCGCCGTGAGATGTGCCGCCTGTGGGCAAGCACAGATCCCCAATGCTGTTGTGCCTGTGCATAGGCTGCACGGGGACAGTGAAGAGCAGCACGAGCTTTCAGGGCTGGCACCTTCCTTGTGGCACAAGGAGCCGGACGTTTGCCTTTTCAGAAAAATGCTATGCCGAGAACGGACACCGAGAGGTGTACAGTTCCTGGGCAAGCACAGATCCCCAATGCTGTTGTGCCTGTGCATAGGCTGCACGGGGACAGTGAAGAGCAGCACGAGCTTTCAGGCCTGGCACCTTCCTTGTGGGACAAGGAGCCGGACGTTTGCCTTTTCAGAAAAATGCTATGCCGAGAACGGACACCGAGAGGTGTACAGTTCCTGGGCAAGCACAGATCCCCAATGCTGTTGTGCCTGTGCATAGGCTGCACGGGGACAGTGAAGAGCAGCACGAGCTTTCAGGCCTGGCACCTTCCTTGTGGGACAAGGAGCCGGACGTTTGCCTTTTCAGAAAAATGCTATGCCGAGAACGGACACCGAGAGGTGTACAGTTCCTGGGCAAGCACAGATCCCCAATGCTGTTGTGCCTGTGCATAGGCTGCACGGGGACAGTGAAGAGCAGCACGAGCTTTCAGGCCTGGCAGCTTCCTTGTGGGACAAGGAGACGGACGTTTGCCTTTTCGGAAGAGCCTCTGCCGAGAACGAGCGCCGTGAGATGTGCCGCCTGTGGGCAAGCACAGATCCCCAATGCTGTTGTGCCTGTGCATAGGCTGCACGGGGACAGTGAAGAGCAGCACGAGCTTTCAGGCCTGGCACCTTCCTTGTGGGACAAGGAGCCGGACGTTTGCCTTTTCAGAAAAATGCTATGCCGAGAACGGACACCGAGAGGTGTACCGATCCTGGGCAAGCACAGATCCCCAATGCTGTTGTGCCTGTGCATAGGCTGCACGGGGACAGTGAAGAGCAGCACGAGCTTTCAGGGCTGGCAGCTTCCTTGTGGGACAAGGAGCCGGACGTTTGCCTTTTCAGAAAAATGCTATGCCGAGAACGGACACCGAGAGGTGTACAGTTCCTGGGCAAGCACAGATCCCCAATGCTGTTGTGCCTGTGCATAGGCTGCACGGGGACAGTGAAGAGCAGCAAGAGCTTTCAGGGCTGGCACCTTCCTTGTGGGACAAGGAGCCGGACGTTTGCCTTTTCAGAAAAATGCTATGCCGAGAACGGACACCGAGAGGTGTACAGTTCCTGGGCAAGCACAGATCCCCAATGCTGTTGTGCCTGTGCATAGGCTGCACGGGGACAGTGAAGAGCAGCACGAGCTTTCAGGGCTGGCACCTTCCTTGTGGGACAAGGAGCCGGACGTTTGCCTTTTCGGAAGAGCCTCTGCCGAGAACGAGCGCCGTGAGATGTGCCGCCTGTGGGCAAGCACAGATCCCCAATGCTGTTGTGCCTGTGCATAGGCTGCACGGGGACAGTGAAGAGCAGCACGAGCTTTCAGGGCTGGCACCTTCCTTGTGGGACAAGGAGCCGGACGTTTGCCTTTTCAGAAAAATGCTATGCCGAGAACGGACACCGAGAGGTGTACAGTTCCTGGGCAAGCACAGATCCCCAATGCTGTTGTGCCTGTGCATAGGCTGCACGGGGACAGTGAAGAGCAGCACGAGCTTTCAGGCCTGGCACCTTCCTTGTGGGACAAGGAGCCGGACGTTTGCCTTTTCAGAAAAATGCTATGCCGAGAACGGACACCGAGAGGTGTACAGTTCCTGGGCAAGCACAGATCCCCAATGCTGTTGTGCCTGTGCATAGGCTGCACGGGGACAGTGAAGAGCAGCACGAGCTTTCAGGCCTGGCAGCTTCCTTGTGGGACAAGGAGCCGGACGTTTGCCTTTTCGGAAGAGCCTCTGCCGAGAACGAGCGCCGTGAGATGTGCCGCCTGTGGGCAAGCACAGATCCCCAATGCTGTTGTGCCTGTGCATAGGCTGCACGGGGACAGTGAAGAGCAGCACGAGCTTTCAGGCCTGGCACCTTCCTTGTGGGACAAGGAGCCGGACGTTTGCCTTTTCAGAAAAATGCTATGCCGAGAACGGACACCGAGAGGTGTACAGTTCCTGGGCAAGCACAGATCCCCAATGCTGTTGTGCCTGTGCATAGGCTGCACGGGGACAGTGAAGAGCAGCACGAGCTTTCAGGGCTGGCACCTTCCTTGTGGCACAAGGAGCCGGACGTTTGCCTTTTCAGAAAAATGCTATGCCGAGAACGGACACCGAGAGGTGTACAGTTCCTGGGCAAGCACAGATCCCCAATGCTGTTGTGCCTGTGCATAGGCTGCACGGGGACAGTGAAGAGCAGCACGAGCTTTCAGGCCTGGCAGCTTCCTTGTGGGACAAGGAGCCGGACGTTTGCCTTTTCGGAAGAGCCTCTGCCGAGAACGAGCGCCGTGAGATGTGCCGCCTGTGGGCAAGCACAGATCCCCAATGCTGTTGTGCCTGTGCATAGGCTGCACGGGGACAGTGAAGAGCAGCACGAGCTTTCAGGCCTGGCAGCTTCCTTGTGGCACAAGGAGCCGGACGTTTGCCTTTTCAGAAAAATGCTATGCCGAGAACGGACATCGAGAGGTGTACAGTTTCTGGGCAAGCACAGATCCCCAATGCTGTTGTGCCTGTGCATAGGCTGCACGGGGACAGTGAAGAGCAGCACGAGCTTTCAGGGCTGGCACCTTCCTTGTGGCACAAGGAGCCGGACGTTTGCCTTTTCAGAAAAATGCTATGCCGAGAACGGACACCGAGAGGTGTACAGTTCCTGGGCAAGCACAGATCCCCAATGCTGTTGTGCCTGTGCATAGGCTGCACGGGGACAGTGAAGAGCAGCACGAGCTTTCAGGGCTGGCACCTTCCTTGTGGGACAAGGAGCCGGACGTTTGCCTTTTCAGAAAAATGCTATGCCGAGAACGGACACCGAGAGGTGTACAGTTCCTGGGCAAGCACAGATCCCCAATGCTGTTGTGCCTGTGCATAGGCTGCACGGGGACAGTGAAGAGCAGCACGAGCTTTCAGGGCTGGCACCTTCCTTGTGGGACAAGGAGCCGGACGTTTGCCTTTTCAGAAAAATGCTATGCCGAGAACGGACACCGAGAGGTGTACAGTTCCTGGGCAAGCACAGATCCCCAATGCTGTTGTGCCTGTGCATAGGCTGCACGGGGACAGTGAAGAGCAGCACGAGCTTTCAGGCCTGGCAGCTTCCTTGTGGGACAAGGAGACGGACGTTTGCCTTTTCGGAAGAGGCTCTGCCGAGAACGAGCGCCGTGAGATGTGCCGCCTGTGGGCAAGCACAGATCCCCAATGCTGTTGTGCCTGTGCATAGGCTGCACGGGGACAGTGAAGAGCAGCACGAGCTTTCAGGGCTGGCACCTTCCTTGTGGGACAAGGAGCCGGACGTTTGCCTTTTCAGAAAAATGCTATGCCGAGAACGGACACCGAGAGGTGTACCGATCCTGGGCAAGCACAGATCCCCAATGCTGTTGTGCCTGTGCATAGGCTGCACGGGGACAGTGAAGAGCAGCACGAGCTTTCAGGGCTGGCACCTTCCTTGTGGGACAAGGAGCCGGACGTTTGCCTTTTCAGAAAAATGCTATGCCGAGAACGGACACCGAGAGGTGTACCGATCCTGGGCAAGCACAGATCCCCAATGCTGTTGTGCCTGTGCATAGGCTGCACGGGGACAGTGAAGAGCAGCACGAGCTTTCAGGCCTGGCAGCTTCCTTGTGGCACAAGGAGCCGGACGTTTGCCTTTTCGGAAGAGCCTCTGCCGAGAAAGAGCGCCGTGAGATGTGCCGCCTGTGGGCAAGCACAGATCCCCAATGCTGTTGTGCCTGTGCATAGGCTGCACGGGGACAGTGAAGAGCAGCACGAGCTTTCAGGGCTGGCACCTTCCTTGTGGCACAAGGAGCCGGACGTTTGCCTTTTCAGAAAAATGCTATGCCGAGAACGGACACCGAGAGGTGTACAGATCCTGGGCAAGCACAGATCCCCAATGCTGTTGTGCCTGTGCATAGGCTGCACGGGGACAGTGAAGAGCAGCACGAGCTTTCAGGGCTGGCACCTTCCTTGTGGCACAAGGAGCCGGACGTTTGCCTTTTCAGAAAAATGCTATGCCGAGAACGGACACCGAGAGGTGTACAGTTCCTGGGCAAGCACAGATCCCCAATGCTGTTGTGCCTGTGCATAGGCTGCACGGGGACAGTGAAGAGCAGCACGAGCTTTCAGGCCTGGCAGCTTCCTTGTGGGACAAGGAGCCGGACGTTTGCCTTTTCGGAAGAGCCTCTGCCGAGAACGAGCGCCGTGAGATGTGCCGCCTGTGGGCAAGCACAGATCCCCAATGCTGTTGTGCCTGTGCATAGGCTGCACGGGGACAGTGAAGAGCAGCACGAGCTTTCAGGGCTGGCACCTTCCTTGTGGCACAAGGAGCCGGACGTTTGCCTTTTCAGAAAAATGCTATGCCGAGAACGGACACCGAGAGGTGTACAGTTCCTGGGCAAGCACAGATCCCCAATGCTGTTGTGCCTGTGCATAGGCTGCACGGGGACAGTGAAGAGCAGCACGAGCTTTCAGGCCTGGCACCTTCCTTGTGGGACAAGGAGCCGGACGTTTGCCTTTTCAGAAAAATGCTATGCCGAGAACGGACACCGAGAGGTGTACAGTTCCTGGGCAAGCACAGATCCCCAATGCTGTTGTGCCTGTGCATAGGCTGCACGGGGACAGTGAAGAGCAGCACGAGCTTTCAGGCCTGGCAGCTTCCTTGTGGGACAAGGAGCCGGACGTTTGCCTTTTCGGAAGAGCCTCTGCCGAGAACGAGCGCCGTGAGATGTGCCGCCTGTGGGCAAGCACAGATCCCCAATGCTGTTGTGCCTGTGCATAGGCTGCACGGGGACAGTGAAGAGCAGCACGAGCTTTCAGGGCTGGCACCTTCCTTGTGGGACAAGGAGCCGGACGTTTGCCTTTTCAGAAAAATGCTATGCCGAGAACGGACACCGAGAGGTGTACAGTTCCTGGGCAAGCACAGATCCCCAATGCTGTTGTGCCTGTGCATAGGCTGCACGGGGACAGTGAAGAGCAGCACGAGCTTTCAGGGCTGGCACCTTCCTTGTGGGACAAGGAGCCGGACGTTTGCCTTTTCAGAAAAATGCTATGCCGAGAACGGACACCGAGAGGTGTACAGTTCCTGGGCAAGCACAGATCCCCAATGCTGTTGTGCCTGTGCATAGGCTGCACGGGGACAGTGAAGAGCAGCACGAGCTTTCAGGCCTGGCAGCTTCCTTGTGGGACAAGGAGACGGACGTTTGCCTTTTCGGAAGAGCCTCTGCCGAGAACGAGCGCCGTGAGATGTGCCGCCTGTGGGCAAGCACAGATCCCCAATGCTGTTGTGCCTGTGCATAGGCTGCACGGGGACAGTGAAGAGCAGCACGAGCTTTCAGGCCTGGCACCTTCCTTGTGGGACAAGGAGCCGGACGTTTGCCTTTTCAGAAAAATGCTATGCCGAGAACGGACACCGAGAGGTGTACAGTTCCTGGGCAAGCACAGATCCCCAATGCTGTTGTGCCTGTGCATAGGCTGCACGGGGACAGTGAAGAGCAGCACGAGCTTTCAGGGCTGGCAGCTTCCTTGTGGGACAAGGAGCCGGACGTTTGCCTTTTCAGAAAAATGCTATGCCGAGAACGGACACCGAGAGGTGTACAGTTCCTGGGCAAGCACAGATCCCCAATGCTGTTGTGCCTGTGCATAGGCTGCACGGGGACAGTGAAGAGCAGCACGAGCTTTCAGGGCTGGCACCTTCCTTGTGGGACAAGGAGCCGGACGTTTGCCTTTTCAGAAAAATGCTATGCCGAGAACGGACACCGAGAGGTGTACAGTTCCTGGGCAAGCACAGATCCCCAATGCTGTTGTGCCTGTGCATAGGCTGCACGGGGACAGTGAAGAGCAGCACGAGCTTTCAGGGCTGGCACCTTCCTTGTGGGACAAGGAGCCGGACGTTTGCCTTTTCGGAAGAGCCTCTGCCGAGAACGAGCGCCGTGAGATGTGCCGCCTGTGGGCAAGCACAGATCCCCAATGCTGTTGTGCCTGTGCATAGGCTGCACGGGGACAGTGAAGAGCAGCACGAGCTTTCAGGCCTGGCAGCTTCCTTGTGGGACAAGGAGCCGGACGTTTGCCTTTTCAGAAAAATGCTATGCCGAGAACGGACACCGAGAGGTGTACCGATCCTGGGCAAGCACAGATCCCCAATGCTGTTGTGCCTGTGCATAGGCTGCACGGGGACAGTGAAGAGCAGCACGAGCTTTCAGGCCTGGCAGCTTCCTTGTGGGACAAGGAGCCGGACGTTTGCCTTTTCGGAAGAGCCTCTGCCGAGAAAGAGCGCCGTGAGATGTGCCGCCTGTGGGCAAGCACAGATCCCCAATGCTGTTGTGCCTGTGCATAGGCTGCACGGGGACAGTGAAGAGCAGCACGAGCTTTCAGGGCTGGCACCTTCCTTGTGGGACAAGGAGCCGGACGTTTGCCTTTTCAGAAAAATGCTATGCCGAGAACGGACACCGAGAGGTGTACAGTTCCTGGGCAAGCACAGATCCCCAATGCTGTTGTGCCTGTGCATAGGCTGCACGGGGACAGTGAAGAGCAGCACGAGCTTTCAGGCCTGGCACCTTCCTTGTGGGACAAGGAGCCGGACGTTTGCCTTTTCAGAAAAATGCTATGCCGAGAACGGACACCGAGAGGTGTACAGTTCCTGGGCAAGCACAGATCCCCAATGCTGTTGTGCCTGTGCATAGGCTGCACGGGGACAGTGAAGAGCAGCACGAGCTTTCAGGCCTGGCAGCTTCCTTGTGGGACAAGGAGCCGGACGTTTGCCTTTTCGGAAGAGCCTCTGCCGAGAACGAGCGCCGTGAGATGTGCCGCCTGTGGGCAAGCACAGATCCCCAATGCTGTTGTGCCTGTGCATAGGCTGCACGGGGACAGTGAAGAGCAGCACGAGCTTTCAGGCCTGGCACCTTCCTTGTGGGACAAGGAGCCGGACGTTTGCCTTTTCAGAAAAATGCTATGCCGAGAACGGACACCGAGAGGTGTACAGTTCCTGGGCAAGCACAGATCCCCAATGCTGTTGTGCCTGTGCATAGGCTGCACGGGGACAGTGAAGAGCAGCACGAGCTTTCAGGGCTGGCACCTTCCTTGTGGGACAAGGAGCCGGACGTTTGCCTTTTCAGAAAAATGCTATGCCGAGAACGGACACCGAGAGGTGTACAGTTCCTGGGCAAGCACAGATCCCCAATGCTGTTGTGCCTGTGCATAGGCTGCACGGGGACAGTGAAGAGCAGCACGAGCTTTCAGGGCTGGCACCTTCCTTGTGGCACAAGGAGCCGGACGTTTGCCTTTTCGGAAGAGCCTCTGCCGAGAACGAGCGCCGTGAGATGTGCCGCCTGTGGGCAAGCACAGATCCCCAATGCTGTTGTGCCTGTGCATAGGCTGCACGGGGACAGTGAAGAGCAGCACGAGCTTTCAGGCCTGGCACCTTCCTTGTGGCACAAGGAGCCGGACGTTTGCCTTTTCAGAAAAATGCTATGCCGAGAACGGACATCGAGAGGTGTACAGTTTCTGGGCAAGCACAGATCCCCAATGCTGTTGTGCCTGTGCATAGGCTGCACGGGGACAGTGAAGAGCAGCACGAGCTTTCAGGGCTGGCACCTTCCTTGTGGCACAAGGAGCCGGACGTTTGCCTTTTCAGAAAAATGCTATGCCGAGAACGGACACCGAGAGGTGTACAGTTCCTGGGCAAGCACAGATCCCCAATGCTGTTGTGCCTGTGCATAGGCTGCACGGGGACAGTGAAGAGCAGCACGAGCTTTCAGGGCTGGCACCTTCCTTGTGGGACAAGGAGCCGGACGTTTGCCTTTTCAGAAAAATGCTATGCCGAGAACGGACACCGAGAGGTGTACAGTTCCTGGGCAAGCACAGATCCCCAATGCTGTTGTGCCTGTGCATAGGCTGCACGGGGACAGTGAAGAGCAGCACGAGCTTTCAGGGCTGGCACCTTCCTTGTGGGACAAGGAGCCGGACGTTTGCCTTTTCAGAAAAATGCTATGCCGAGAACGGACACCGAGAGGTGTACAGTTCCTGGGCAAGCACAGATCCCCAATGCTGTTGTGCCTGTGCATAGGCTGCACGGGGACAGTGAAGAGCAGCACGAGCTTTCAGGCCTGGCAGCTTCCTTGTGGGACAAGGAGACGGACGTTTGCCTTTTCGGAAGAGCCTCTGCCGAGAACGAGCGCCGTGAGATGTGCCGCCTGTGGGCAAGCACAGATCCCCAATGCTGTTGTGCCTGTGCATAGGCTGCACGGGGACAGTGAAGAGCAGCACGAGCTTTCAGGGCTGGCACCTTCCTTGTGGGACAAGGAGCCGGACGTTTGCCTTTTCAGAAAAATGCTATGCCGAGAACGGACACCGAGAGGTGTACCGATCCTGGGCAAGCACAGATCCCCAATGCTGTTGTGCCTGTGCATAGGCTGCACGGGGACAGTGAAGAGCAGCACGAGCTTTCAGGGCTGGCACCTTCCTTGTGGGACAAGGAGCCGGACGTTTGCCTTTTCAGAAAAATGCTATGCCGAGAACGGACACCGAGAGGTGTACCGATCCTGGGCAAGCACAGATCCCCAATGCTGTTGTGCCTGTGCATAGGCTGCACGGGGACAGTGAAGAGCAGCACGAGCTTTCAGGCCTGGCAGCTTCCTTGTGGGACAAGGAGCCGGACGTTTGCCTTTTCGGAAGAGCCTCTGCCGAGAAAGAGCGCCGTGAGATGTGCCGCCTGTGGGCAAGCACAGATCCCCAATGCTGTTGTGCCTGTGCATAGGCTGCACGGGGACAGTGAAGAGCAGCACGAGCTTTCAGGGCTGGCACCTTCCTTGTGGGACAAGGAGCCGGACGTTTGCCTTTTCAGAAAAATGCTATGCCGAGAACGGACATCGAGAGGTGTACAGTTTGTGGGCAAGCACAGATCCCCAATGCTGTTGTGCCTGTGCATAGGCTGCACGGGGACAGTGAAGAGCAGCACGAGCTTTCAGGGCTGGCAGCTTCCTTGTGGGACAAGGAGCCGGACGTTTGCCTTTTCAGAAAAATGCTATGCCGAGAACGGACACCGAGAGGTGTACCGATCCTGGGCAAGCACAGATCCCCAATGCTGTTGTGCCTGTGCATAGGCTGCACGGGGACAGTGAAGAGCAGCACGAGCTTTCAGGCCTGGCACCTTCCTTGTGGGACAAGGAGCCGGACGTTTGCCTTTTCAGAAGAGCCTCTGCCGAGAAAGAGCGCCGTGAGATGTGCCGCCTGTGGGCAAGCACAGATCCCCAATGCTGTTGTGCCTGTGCATAGGCTGCACGGGGACAGTGAAGAGCAGCACGAGCTTTCAGGGCTGGCACCTTCCTTGTGGGACAAGGAGCCGGACGTTTGCCTTTTCAGAAAAATGCTATGCCGAGAACGGACACCGAGAGGTGTACAGTTCCTGGGCAAGCACAGATCCCCAATGCTGTTGTGCCTGTGCATAGGCTGCACGGGGACAGTGAAGAGCAGCACGAGCTTTCAGGGCTGGCACCTTCCTTGTGGGACAAGGAGCCGGACGTTTGCCTTTTCAGAAAAATGCTATGCCGAGAACGGACATCGAGAGGTGTACAGTTTGTGGGCAAGCACAGATCCCCAATGCTGTTGTGCCTGTGCATAGGCTGCACGGGGACAGTGAAGAGCAGCACGAGCTTTCAGGGCTGGCACCTTCCTTGTGGGACAAGGAGCCGGACGTTTGCCTTTTCAGAAAAATGCTATGCCGAGAACGGACACCGAGAGGTGTACAGTTCCTGGGCAAGCACAGATCCCCAATGCTGTTGTGCCTGTGCATAGGCTGCACGGGGACAGTGAAGAGCAGCACGAGCTTTCAGGCCTGGCAGCTTCCTTGTGGCACAAGGAGCCGGACGTTTGCCTTTTCAGAAAAATGCTATGCCGAGAACGGACACCGAGAGGTGTACAGTTCCTGGGCAAGCACAGATCCCCAATGCTGTTGTGCCTGTGCATAGGCTGCACGGGGACAGTGAAGAGCAGCACGAGCTTTCAGGGCTGGCACCTTCCTTGTGGGACAAGGAGCCGGACGTTTGCCTTTTCAGAAAAATGCTATGCCGAGAACGGACACCGAGAGGTGTACAGTTCCTGGGCAAGCACAGATCCCCAATGCTGTTGTGCCTGTGCATAGGCTGCACGGGGACAGTGAAGAGCAGCACGAGCTTTCAGGCCTGGCAGCTTCCTTGTGGGACAAGGAGACGGACGTTTGCCTTTTCGGAAGAGCCTCTGCCGAGAACGAGCGCCGTGAGATGTGCCGCCTGTGGGCAAGCACAGATCCCCAATGCTGTTGTGCCTGTGCATAGGCTGCACGGGGACAGTGAAGAGCAGCACGAGCTTTCAGGCCTGGCACCTTCCTTGTGGCACAAGGAGCCGGACGTTTGCCTTTTCAGAAAAATGCTATGCCGAGAACGGACACCGAGAGGTGTACCGATCCTGGGCAAGCACAGATCCCCAATGCTGTTGTGCCTGTGCATAGGCTGCACGGGGACAGTGAAGAGCAGCACGAGCTTTCAGGGCTGGCACCTTCCTTGTGGGACAAGGAGCCGGACGTTTGCCTTTTCAGAAAAATGCTATGCCGAGAACGGACACCGAGAGGTGTACCGATCCTGGGCAAGCACAGATCCCCAATGCTGTTGTGCCTGTGCATAGGCTGCACGGGGACAGTGAAGAGCAGCACGAGCTTTCAGGCCTGGCACCTTCCTTGTGGGACAAGGAGCCGGACGTTTGCCTTTTCAGAAAAATGCTATGCCGAGAACGGACACCGAGAGGTGTACAGTTCCTGGGCAAGCACAGATCCCCAATGCTGTTGTGCCTGTGCATAGGCTGCACGGGGACAGTGAAGAGCAGCACGAGCTTTCAGGCCTGGCAGCTTCCTTGTGGGACAAGGAGCCGGACGTTTGCCTTTTCGGAAGAGCCTCTGCCGAGAACGAGCGCCGTGAGATGTGCCGCCTGTGGGCAAGCACAGATCCCCAATGCTGTTGTGCCTGTGCATAGGCTGCACGGGGACAGTGAAGAGCAGCACGAGCTTTCAGGGCTGGCACCTTCCTTGTGGCACAAGGAGCCGGACGTTTGCCTTTTCAGAAAAATGCTATGCCGAGAACGGACACCGAGAGGTGTACAGTTCCTGGGCAAGCACAGATCCCCAATGCTGTTGTGCCTGTGCATAGGCTGCACGGGGACAGTGAAGAGCAGCACGAGCTTTCAGGGCTGGCACCTTCCTTGTGGGACAAGGAGCCGGACGTTTGCCTTTTCAGAAAAATGCTATGCCGAGAACGGACACCGAGAGGTGTACAGTTTCTGGGCAAGCACAGATCCCCAATGCTGTTGTGCCTGTGCATAGGCTGCACGGGGACAGTGAAGAGCAGCACGAGCTTTCAGGCCTGGCAGCTTCCTTGTGGGACAAGGAGCCGGACGTTTGCCTTTTCGGAAGAGCCTCTGCCGAGAAAGAGCGCCGTGAGATGTGCCGCCTGTGGGCAAGCACAGATCCCCAATGCTGTTGTGCCTGTGCATAGGCTGCACGGGGACAGTGAAGAGCAGCACGAGCTTTCAGGGCTGGCACCTTCCTTGTGGCACAAGGAGCCGGACGTTTGCCTTTTCAGAAAAATGCTATGCCGAGAACGGACACCGAGAGGTGTACAGTTCCTGGGCAAGCACAGATCCCCAATGCTGTTGTGCCTGTGCATAGGCTGCACGGGGACAGTGAAGAGCAGCACGAGCTTTCAGGGCTGGCACCTTCCTTGTGGGACAAGGAGCCGGACGTTTGCCTTTTCAGAAAAATGCTATGCCGAGAACGGACACCGAGAGGTGTACCGATCCTGGGCAAGCACAGATCCCCAATGCTGTTGTGCCTGTGCATAGGCTGCACGGGGACAGTGAAGAGCAGCACGAGCTTTCAGGCCTGGCACCTTCCTTGTGGGACAAGGAGCCGGACGTTTGCCTTTTCAGAAGAGCCTCTGCCGAGAAAGAGCGCCGTGAGATGTGCCGCCTGTGGGCAAGCACAGATCCCCAATGCTGTTGTGCCTGTGCATAGGCTGCACGGGGACAGTGAAGAGCAGCACGAGCTTTCAGGGCTGGCACCTTCCTTGTGGGACAAGGAGCCGGACGTTTGCCTTTTCAGAAAAATGCTATGCCGAGAACGGACACCGAGAGGTGTACAGTTCCTGGGCAAGCACAGATCCCCAATGCTGTTGTGCCTGTGCATAGGCTGCACGGGGACAGTGAAGAGCAGCACGAGCTTTCAGGGCTGGCACCTTCCTTGTGGGACAAGGAGCCGGACGTTTGCCTTTTCAGAAAAATGCTATGCCGAGAACGGACATCGAGAGGTGTACAGTTTGTGGGCAAGCACAGATCCCCAATGCTGTTGTGCCTGTGCATAGGCTGCACGGGGACAGTGAAGAGCAGCACGAGCTTTCAGGGCTGGCACCTTCCTTGTGGGACAAGGAGCCGGACGTTTGCCTTTTCAGAAAAATGCTATGCCGAGAACGGACACCGAGAGGTGTACAGTTCCTGGGCAAGCACAGATCCCCAATGCTGTTGTGCCTGTGCATAGGCTGCACGGGGACAGTGAAGAGCAGCACGAGCTTTCAGGGCTGGCACCTTCCTTGTGGGACAAGGAGCCGGACGTTTGCCTTTTCAGAAAAATGCTATGCCGAGAACGGACACCGAGAGGTGTACAGTTCCTGGGCAAGCACAGATCCCCAATGCTGTTGTGCCTGTGCATAGGCTGCACGGGGACAGTGAAGAGCAGCACGAGCTTTCAGGCCTGGCAGCTTCCTTGTGGGACAAGGAGACGGACGTTTGCCTTTTCGGAAGAGCCTCTGCCGAGAACGAGCGCCGTGAGATGTGCCGCCTGTGGGCAAGCACAGATCCCCAATGCTGTTGTGCCTGTGCATAGGCTGCACGGGGACAGTGAAGAGCAGCACGAGCTTTCAGGCCTGGCACCTTCCTTGTGGCACAAGGAGCCGGACGTTTGCCTTTTCAGAAAAATGCTATGCCGAGAACGGACACCGAGAGGTGTACCGATCCTGGGCAAGCACAGATCCCCAATGCTGTTGTGCCTGTGCATAGGCTGCACGGGGACAGTGAAGAGCAGCACGAGCTTTCAGGGCTGGCACCTTCCTTGTGGGACAAGGAGCCGGACGTTTGCCTTTTCAGAAAAATGCTATGCCGAGAACGGACACCGAGAGGTGTACCGATCCTGGGCAAGCACAGATCCCCAATGCTGTTGTGCCTGTGCATAGGCTGCACGGGGACAGTGAAGAGCAGCACGAGCTTTCAGGCCTGGCAGCTTCCTTGTGGGACAAGGAGCCGGACGTTTGCCTTTTCGGAAGAGCCTCTGCCGAGAAAGAGTGCCGTGAGATGTGCCGCCTGTGGGCAAGCACAGATCCCCAATGCTGTTGTGCCTGTGCATAGGCTGCACGGGGACAGTGAAGAGCAGCACGAGCTTTCAGGCCTGGCACCTTCCTTGTGGGACAAGGAGCCGGACGTTTGCCTTTTCAGAAAAATGCTATGCCGAGAACGGACACCGAGAGGTGTACAGTTCCTGGGCAAGCACAGATCCCCAATGCTGTTGTGCCTGTGCATAGGCTGCACGGGGACAGTGAAGAGCAGCACGAGCTTTCAGGCCTGGCAGCTTCCTTGTGGGACAAGGAGCCGGACGTTTGCCTTTTCGGAAGAGCCTCTGCCGAGAACGAGCGCCGTGAGATGTGCCGCCTGTGGGCAAGCACAGATCCCCAATGCTGTTGTGCCTGTGCATAGGCTGCACGGGGACAGTGAAGAGCAGCACGAGCTTTCAGGCCTGGCAGCTTCCTTGTGGGACAAGGAGCCGGACGTTTGCCTTTTCGGAAGAGCCTCTGCCGAGAAAGAGCGCCGTGAGATGTGCCGCCTGTGGGCAAGCACAGATCCCCAATGCTGTTGTGCCTGTGCATAGGCTGCACGGGGACAGTGAAGAGCAGCACGAGCTTTCAGGGCTGGCACCTTCCTTGTGGCACAAGGAGCCGGACGTTTGCCTTTTCAGAAAAATGCTATGCCGAGAACGGACACCGAGAGGTGTACAGTTCCTGGGCAAGCACAGATCCCCAATGCTGTTGTGCCTGTGCATAGGCTGCACGGGGACAGTGAAGAGCAGCACGAGCTTTCAGGGCTGGCACCTTCCTTGTGGGACAAGGAGCCGGACGTTTGCCTTTTCAGAAAAATGCTATGCCGAGAACGGACACCGAGAGGTGTACCGATCCTGGGCAAGCACAGATCCCCAATGCTGTTGTGCCTGTGCATAGGCTGCACGGGGACAGTGAAGAGCAGCACGAGCTTTCAGGCCTGGCACCTTCCTTGTGGGACAAGGAGCCGGACGTTTGCCTTTTCAGAAGAGCCTCTGCCGAGAAAGAGCGCCGTGAGATGTGCCGCCTGTGGGCAAGCACAGATCCCCAATGCTGTTGTGCCTGTGCATAGGCTGCACGGGGACAGTGAAGAGCAGCACGAGCTTTCAGGGCTGGCACCTTCCTTGTGGGACAAGGAGCCGGACGTTTGCCTTTTCAGAAAAATGCTATGCCGAGAACGGACACCGAGAGGTGTACAGTTCCTGGGCAAGCACAGATCCCCAATGCTGTTGTGCCTGTGCATAGGCTGCACGGGGACAGTGAAGAGCAGCACGAGCTTTCAGGGCTGGCACCTTCCTTGTGGGACAAGGAGCCGGACGTTTGCCTTTTCAGAAAAATGCTATGCCGAGAACGGACATCGAGAGGTGTACAGTTTGTGGGCAAGCACAGATCCCCAATGCTGTTGTGCCTGTGCATAGGCTGCACGGGGACAGTGAAGAGCAGCACGAGCTTTCAGGGCTGGCACCTTCCTTGTGGGACAAGGAGCCGGACGTTTGCCTTTTCAGAAAAATGCTATGCCGAGAACGGACACCGAGAGGTGTACAGTTCCTGGGCAAGCACAGATCCCCAATGCTGTTGTGCCTGTGCATAGGCTGCACGGGGACAGTGAAGAGCAGCACGAGCTTTCAGGGCTGGCACCTTCCTTGTGGGACAAGGAGCCGGACGTTTGCCTTTTCAGAAAAATGCTATGCCGAGAACGGACACCGAGAGGTGTACAGTTCCTGGGCAAGCACAGATCCCCAATGCTGTTGTGCCTGTGCATAGGCTGCACGGGGACAGTGAAGAGCAGCACGAGCTTTCAGGCCTGGCAGCTTCCTTGTGGGACAAGGAGCCGGACGTTTGCCTTTTCGGAAGAGCCTCTGCCGAGAACGAGCGCCGTGAGATGTGCCGCCTGTGGGCAAGCACAGATCCCCAATGCTGTTGTGCCTGTGCATAGGCTGCACGGGGACAGTGAAGAGCAGCACGAGCTTTCAGGCCTGGCACCTTCCTTGTGGGACAAGGAGCCGGACGTTTGCCTTTTCAGAAAAATGCTATGCCGAGAACGGACATCGAGAGGTGTACAGTTTCTGGGCAAGCACAGATCCCCAATGCTGTTGTGCCTGTGCATAGGCTGCACGGGGACAGTGAAGAGCAGCACGAGCTTTCAGGCCTGGCACCTTCCTTGTGGCACAAGGAGCCGGACGTTTGCCTTTTCAGAAAAATGCTATGCCGAGAACGGACACCGAGAGGTGTACCGATCCTGGGCAAGCACAGATCCCCAATGCTGTTGTGCCTGTGCATAGGCTGCACGGGGACAGTGAAGAGCAGCACGAGCTTTCAGGCCTGGCAGCTTCCTTGTGGGACAAGGAGCCGGACGTTTGCCTTTTCGGAAGAGCCTCTGCCGAGAACGAGCGCCGTGAGATGTGCCGCCTGTGGGCAAGCACAGATCCCCAATGCTGTTGTGCCTGTGCATAGGCTGCACGGGGACAGTGAAGAGCAGCACGAGCTTTCAGGGCTGGCACCTTCCTTGTGGCACAAGGAGCCGGACGTTTGCCTTTTCAGAAAAATGCTATGCCGAGAACGGACACCGAGAGGTGTACAGTTCCTGGGCAAGCACAGATCCCCAATGCTGTTGTGCCTGTGCATAGGCTGCACGGGGACAGTGAAGAGCAGCACGAGCTTTCAGGGCTGGCACCTTCCTTGTGGGACAAGGAGCCGGACGTTTGCCTTTTCAGAAAAATGCTATGCCGAGAACGGACACCGAGAGGTGTACAGTTTCTGGGCAAGCACAGATCCCCAATGCTGTTGTGCCTGTGCATAGGCTGCACGGGGACAGTGAAGAGCAGCACGAGCTTTCAGGCCTGGCAGCTTCCTTGTGGGACAAGGAGCCGGACGTTTGCCTTTTCGGAAGAGCCTCTGCCGAGAAAGAGCGCCGTGAGATGTGCCGCCTGTGGGCAAGCACAGATCCCCAATGCTGTTGTGCCTGTGCATAGGCTGCACGGGGACAGTGAAGAGCAGCACGAGCTTTCAGGGCTGGCACCTTCCTTGTGGCACAAGGAGCCGGACGTTTGCCTTTTCAGAAAAATGCTATGCCGAGAACGGACACCGAGAGGTGTACCGATCCTGGGCAAGCACAGATCCCCAATGCTGTTGTGCCTGTGCATAGGCTGCACGGGGACAGTGAAGAGCAGCACGAGCTTTCAGGCCTGGCAGCTTCCTTGTGGGACAAGGAGCCGGACGTTTGCCTTTTCGGAAGAGCCTCTGCCGAGAAAGAGCGCCGTGAGATGTGCCGCCTGTGGGCAAGCACAGATCCCCAATGCTGTTGTGCCTGTGCATAGGCTGCACGGGGACAGTGAAGAGCAGCACGAGCTTTCAGGCCTGGCAGCTTCCTTGTGGGACAAGGAGCCGGACGTTTGCCTTTTCGGAAGAGCCTCTGCCGAGAACGAGCGCCGTGAGATGTGCCGCCTGTGGGCAAGCACAGATCCCCAATGCTGTTGTGCCTGTGCATAGGCTGCACGGGGACAGTGAAGAGCAGCACGAGCTTTCAGGGCTGGCACCTTCCTTGTGGCACAAGGAGCCGGACGTTTGCCTTTTCAGAAAAATGCTATGCCGAGAACGGACACCGAGAGGTGTACAGTTCCTGGGCAAGCACAGATCCCCAATGCTGTTGTGCCTGTGCATAGGCTGCACGGGGACAGTGAAGAGCAGCACGAGCTTTCAGGGCTGGCACCTTCCTTGTGGCACAAGGAGCCGGACGTTTGCCTTTTCAGAAAAATGCTATGCCGAGAACGGACACCGAGAGGTGTACCGATCCTGGGCAAGCACAGATCCCCAATGCTGTTGTGCCTGTGCATAGGCTGCACGGGGACAGTGAAGAGCAGCACGAGCTTTCAGGGCTGGCACCTTCCTTGTGGGACAAGGAGCCGGACGTTTGCCTTTTCAGAAAAATGCTATGCCGAGAACGGACACCGAGAGGTGTACAGTTCCTGGGCAAGCACAGATCCCCAATGCTGTTGTGCCTGTGCATAGGCTGCACGGGGACAGTGAAGAGCAGCACGAGCTTTCAGGGCTGGCACCTTCCTTGTGGGACAAGGAGCCGGACGTTTGCCTTTTCAGAAAAATGCTATGCCGAGAACGGACACCGAGAGGTGTACAGTTCCTGGGCAAGCACAGATCCCCAATGCTGTTGTGCCTGTGCATAGGCTGCACGGGGACAGTGAAGAGCAGCACGAGCTTTCACGCCTGGCAGCTTCCTTGTGGGACAAGGAGCCGGACGTTTGCCTTTTCGGAAGAGCCTCTGCCGAGAACGAGCGCCGTGAGATGTGCCGCCTGTGGGCAAGCACAGATCCCCAATGCTGTTGTGCCTGTGCATAGGCTGCACGGGGACAGTGAAGAGCAGCACGAGCTTTCAGGCCTGGCAGCTTCCTTGTGGGACAAGGAGCCGGACGTTTGCCTTTTCAGAAAAATGCTATGCCGAGAACGGACATCGAGAGGTGTACAGTTCCTGGGCAAGCACAGATCCCCAATGCTGTTGTGCCTGTGCATAGGCTGCACGGGGACAGTGAAGAGCAGCACGAGCTTTCAGGGCTGGCACCTTCCTTGTGGGACAAGGAGCCGGACGTTTGCCTTTTCAGAAAAATGCTATGCCGAGAACGGACACCGAGAGGTGTACAGTTTGTGGGCAAGCACAGATCCCCAATGCTGTTGTGCCTGTGCATAGGCTGCACGGGGACAGTGAAGAGCAGCACGAGCTTTCAGGGCTGGCACCTTCCTTGTGGGACAAGGAGCCGGACGTTTGGCTTTTCGGAAGAGCCTCTGCCGAGAACGAGCGCCGTGAGATGTGCCGCCTGTGGGCAAGCACAGATCCCCAATGCTGTTGTGCCTGTGCATAGGCTGCACGGGGACAGTGAAGAGCAGCACGAGCTTTCAGGCCTGGCAGCTTCCTTGTGGGACAAGGAGCCGGACGTTTGCCTTTTCAGAAAAATGCTATGCCGAGAACGGACACCGAGAGGTGTACAGATCCTGGGCAAGCACAGATCCCCAATGCTGTTGTGCCTGTGCATAGGCTGCACGGGGACAGTGAAGAGCAGCACGAGCTTTCAGGGCTGGCACCTTCCTTGTGGGACAAGGAGCCGGACGTTTGCCTTTTCAGAAAAATGCTATGCCGAGAACGGACACCGAGAGGTGTACAGTTCCTGGGCAAGCACAGATCCCCAATGCTGTTGTGCCTGTGCATAGGCTGCACGGGGACAGTGAAGAGCAGCACGAGCTTTCAGGGCTGGCACCTTCCTTGTGGGACAAGGAGCCGGACGTTTGCCTTTTCGGAAGAGCCTCTGCCGAGAACGAGCGCCGTGAGATGTGCCGCCTGTGGGCAAGCACAGATCCCCAATGCTGTTGTGCCTGTGCATAGGCTGCACGGGGACAGTGAAGAGCAGCACGAGCTTTCAGGGCTGGCACCTTCCTTGTGGCACAAGGAGCCGGACGTTTGCCTTTTCAGAAAAATGCTATGCCGAGAACGGACACCGAGAGGTGTACAGTTCCTGGGCAAGCACAGATCCCCAATGCTGTTGTGCCTGTGCATAGGCTGCACGGGGACAGTGAAGAGCAGCACGAGCTTTCAGGGCTGGCAGCTTCCTTGTGGGACAAGGAGCCGGACGTTTGCCTTTTCAGAAAAATGCTATGCCGAGAACGGACACCGAGAGGTGTACAGTTCCTGGGCAAGCACAGATCCCCAATGCTGTTGTGCCTGTGCATAGGCTGCACGGGGACAGTGAAGAGCAGCACGAGCTTTCAGGGCTGGCACCTTCCTTGTGGCACAAGGAGCCGGACGTTTGCCTTTTCAGAAAAATGCTATGCCGAGAACGGACACCGAGAGGTGTACAGTTCCTGGGCAAGCACAGATCCCCAATGCTGTTGTGCCTGTGCATAGGCTGCACGGGGACAGTGAAGAGCAGCACGAGCTTTCAGGGCTGGCACCTTCCTTGTGGGACAAGGAGCCGGACGTTTGCCTTTTCAGAAAAATGCTATGCCGAGAACGGACACCGAGAGGTGTACAGTTCCTGGGCAAGCACAGATCCCCAATGCTGTTGTGCCTGTGCATAGGCTGCACGGGGACAGTGAAGAGCAGCACGAGCTTTCAGGGCTGGCACCTTCCTTGTGGGACAAGGAGCCGGACGTTTGCCTTTTCAGAAAAATGCTATGCCGAGAACGGACACCGAGAGGTGTACAGTTCCTGGGCAAGCACAGATCCCCAATGCTGTTGTGCCTGTGCATAGGCTGCACGGGGACAGTGAAGAGCAGCACGAGCTTTCAGGGCTGGCACCTTCCTTGTGGGACAAGGAGCCGGACGTTTGCCTTTTCAGAAAAATGCTATGCCGAGAACGGACACCGAGAGGTGTACAGTTCCTGGGCAAGCACAGATCCCCAATGCTGTTGTGCCTGTGCATAGGCTGCACGGGGACAGTGAAGAGCAGCACGAGCTTTCAGGCCTGGCAGCTTCCTTGTGGGACAAGGAGCCGGACGTTTGCCTTTTCGGAAGAGCCTCTGCCGAGAACGAGCGCCGTGAGATGTGCCGCCTGTGGGCAAGCACAGATCCCCAATGCTGTTGTGCCTGTGCATAGGCTGCACGGGGACAGTGAAGAGCAGCACGAGCTTTCAGGGCTGGCACCTTCCTTGTGGGACAAGGAGCCGGACGTTTGCCTTTTCAGAAAAATGCTATGCCGAGAACGGACACCGAGAGGTGTACAGTTCCTGGGCAAGCACAGATCCCCAATGCTGTTGTGCCTGTGCATAGGCTGCACGGGGACAGTGAAGAGCAGCACGAGCTTTCAGGGCTGGCACCTTCCTTGTGGGACAAGGAGCCGGACGTTTGCCTTTTCAGAAAAATGCTATGCCGAGAACGGACACCGAGAGGTGTACAGTTCCTGGGCAAGCACAGATCCCCAATGCTGTTGTGCCTGTGCATAGGCTGCACGGGGACAGTGAAGAGCAGCACGAGCTTTCAGGGCTGGCGCCTTCCTTGTGGGACAAGGAGCCGGACGTTTGCCTTTTCAGAAAAATGCTATGCCGAGAACGGACACCGAGAGGTGTACAGTTCCTGGGCAAGCACAGATCCCCAATGCTGTTGTGCCTGTGCATAGGCTGCACGGGGACAGTGAAGAGCAGCACGAGCTTTCAGGGCTGGCACCTTCCTTGTGGCACAAGGAGCCGGACGTTTGCCTTTTCAGAAAAATGCTATGCCGAGAACGGACACCGAGAGGTGTACAGTTCCTGGGCAAGCACAGATCCCCAATGCTGTTGTGCCTGTGCATAGGCTGCACGGGGACAGTGAAGAGCAGCACGAGCTTTCAGGGCTGGCACCTTCCTTGTGGCACAAGGAGCCGGACGTTTGCCTTTTCAGAAAAATGCTATGCCGAGAACGGACACCGAGAGGTGTACAGTTCCTGGGCAAGCACAGATCCCCAATGCTGTTGTGCCTGTGCATAGGCTGCACGGGGACAGTGAAGAGCAGCACGAGCTTTCAGGGCTGGCACCTTCCTTGTGGGACAAGGAGCCGGACGTTTGCCTTTTCAGAAAAATGCTATGCCGAGAACGGACACCGAGAGGTGTACAGTTTGTGGGCAAGCACAGATCCCCAATGCTGTTGTGCCTGTGCATAGGCTGCACGGGGACAGTGAAGAGCAGCACGAGCTTTCAGGGCTGGCAGCTTCCTTGTGGGACAAGGAGCCGGACGTTTGCCTTTTCAGAAAAATGCTATGCCGAGAACGGACACCGAGAGGTGTACAGTTCCTGGGCAAGCACAGATCCCCAATGCTGTTGTGCCTGTGCATAGGCTGCACGGGGACAGTGAAGAGCAGCACGAGCTTTCAGGCCTGGCACCTTCCTTGTGGGACAAGGAGCCGGACGTTTGCCTTTTCAGAAAAATGCTATGCCGAGAACGGACACCGAGAGGTGTACAGTTCCTGGGCAAGCACAGATCCCCAATGCTGTTGTGCCTGTGCATAGGCTGCACGGGGACAGTGAAGAGCAGCACGAGCTTTCACGCCTGGCAGCTTCCTTGTGGGACAAGGAGCCGGACGTTTGGCTTTTCGGAAGAGCCTCTGCCGAGAACGAGCGCCGTGAGATGTGCCGCCTGTGGGCAAGCACAGATCCCCAATGCTGTTGTGCCTGTGCATAGGCTGCACGGGGACAGTGAAGAGCAGCACGAGCTTTCAGGCCTGGCAGCTTCCTTGTGGGACAAGGAGCCGGACGTTTGCCTTTTCAGAAAAATGCTATGCCGAGAACGGACACCGAGAGGTGTACAGATCCTGGGCAAGCACAGATCCCCAATGCTGTTGTGCCTGTGCATAGGCTGCACGGGGACAGTGAAGAGCAGCACGAGCTTTCAGGGCTGGCACCTTCCTTGTGGGACAAGGAGCCGGACGTTTGCCTTTTCAGAAAAATGCTATGCCGAGAACGGACACCGAGAGGTGTACAGTTCCTGGGCAAGCACAGATCCCCAATGCTGTTGTGCCTGTGCATAGGCTGCACGGGGACAGTGAAGAGCAGCACGAGCTTTCAGGGCTGGCACCTTCCTTGTGGGACAAGGAGCCGGACGTTTGCCTTTTCGGAAGAGCCTCTGCCGAGAACGAGCGCCGTGAGATGTGCCGCCTGTGGGCAAGCACAGATCCCCAATGCTGTTGTGCCTGTGCATAGGCTGCACGGGGACAGTGAAGAGCAGCACGAGCTTTCAGGGCTGGCACCTTCCTTGTGGGACAAGGAGCCGGACGTTTGCCTTTTCAGAAAAATGCTATGCCGAGAACGGACACCGAGAGGTGTACAGTTCCTGGGCAAGCACAGATCCCCAATGCTGTTGTGCCTGTGCATAGGCTGCACGGGGACAGTGAAGAGCAGCACGAGCTTTCAGGGCTGGCAGCTTCCTTGTGGGACAAGGAGCCGGACGTTTGCCTTTTCAGAAAAATGCTATGCCGAGAACGGACACCGAGAGGTGTACAGTTCCTGGGCAAGCACAGATCCCCAATGCTGTTGTGCCTGTGCATAGGCTGCACGGGGACAGTGAAGAGCAGCACGAGCTTTCAGGGCTGGCACCTTCCTTGTGGCACAAGGAGCCGGACGTTTGCCTTTTCAGAAAAATGCTATGCCGAGAACGGACACCGAGAGGTGTACAGTTCCTGGGCAAGCACAGATCCCCAATGCTGTTGTGCCTGTGCATAGGCTGCACGGGGACAGTGAAGAGCAGCACGAGCTTTCAGGGCTGGCACCTTCCTTGTGGGACAAGGAGCCGGACGTTTGCCTTTTCAGAAAAATGCTATGCCGAGAACGGACACCGAGAGGTGTACAGTTCCTGGGCAAGCACAGATCCCCAATGCTGTTGTGCCTGTGCATAGGCTGCACGGGGACAGTGAAGAGCAGCACGAGCTTTCAGGGCTGGCACCTTCCTTGTGGGACAAGGAGCCGGACGTTTGCCTTTTCAGAAAAATGCTATGCCGAGAACGGACACCGAGAGGTGTACAGTTCCTGGGCAAGCACAGATCCCCAATGCTGTTGTGCCTGTGCATAGGCTGCACGGGGACAGTGAAGAGCAGCACGAGCTTTCAGGGCTGGCACCTTCCTTGTGGGACAAGGAGCCGGACGTTTGCCTTTTCAGAAAAATGCTATGCCGAGAACGGACACCGAGAGGTGTACAGTTCCTGGGCAAGCACAGATCCCCAATGCTGTTGTGCCTGTGCATAGGCTGCACGGGGACAGTGAAGAGCAGCACGAGCTTTCAGGCCTGGCAGCTTCCTTGTGGGACAAGGAGCCGGACGTTTGCCTTTTCGGAAGAGCCTCTGCCGAGAACGAGCGCCGTGAGATGTGCCGCCTGTGGGCAAGCACAGATCCCCAATGCTGTTGTGCCTGTGCATAGGCTGCACGGGGACAGTGAAGAGCAGCACGAGCTTTCAGGGCTGGCACCTTCCTTGTGGGACAAGGAGCCGGACGTTTGCCTTTTCAGAAAAATGCTATGCCGAGAACGGACACCGAGAGGTGTACAGTTCCTGGGCAAGCACAGATCCCCAATGCTGTTGTGCCTGTGCATAGGCTGCACGGGGACAGTGAAGAGCAGCACGAGCTTTCAGGGCTGGCACCTTCCTTGTGGGACAAGGAGCCGGACGTTTGCCTTTTCAGAAAAATGCTATGCCGAGAACGGACACCGAGAGGTGTACAGTTCCTGGGCAAGCACAGATCCCCAATGCTGTTGTGCCTGTGCATAGGCTGCACGGGGACAGTGAAGAGCAGCACGAGCTTTCAGGGCTGGCGCCTTCCTTGTGGGACAAGGAGCCGGACGTTTGCCTTTTCAGAAAAATGCTATGCCGAGAACGGACACCGAGAGGTGTACCGATCCTGGGCAAGCACAGATCCCCAATGCTGTTGTGCCTGTGCATAGGCTGCACGGGGACAGTGAAGAGCAGCACGAGCTTTCAGGGCTGGCACCTTCCTTGTGGCACAAGGAGCCGGACGTTTGCCTTTTCAGAAAAATGCTATGCCGAGAACGGACACCGAGAGGTGTACAGTTCCTGGGCAAGCACAGATCCCCAATGCTGTTGTGCCTGTGCATAGGCTGCACGGGGACAGTGAAGAGCAGCACGAGCTTTCAGGGCTGGCACCTTCCTTGTGGCACAAGGAGCCGGACGTTTGCCTTTTCAGAAAAATGCTATGCCGAGAACGGACACC
The DNA here is from genome assembly GCF_964188355.1 of Buteo buteo. Classification (NCBI taxonomy): domain Eukaryota; kingdom Metazoa; phylum Chordata; class Aves; order Accipitriformes; family Accipitridae; genus Buteo; species Buteo buteo. The sequence goes on along the minus strand of NC_134195.1, from coordinate 9,147,576 downwards.
GAGAGGTGTACAGTTCCTGGGCAAGCACAGATCCCCAATGCTGTTGTGCCTGTGCATAGGCTGCACGGGGACAGTGAAGAGCAGCACGAGCTTTCAGGGCTGGCACCTTCCTTGTGGGACAAGGAGCCGGACGTTTGCCTTTTCAGAAAAATGCTATGCCGAGAACGGACACCGAGAGGTGTACAGTTTGTGGGCAAGCACAGATCCCCAATGCTGTTGTGCCTGTGCATAGGCTGCACGGGGACAGTGAAGAGCAGCACGAGCTTTCAGGGCTGGCACCTTCCTTGTGGGACAAGGAGCCGGACGTTTGCCTTTTCAGAAAAATGCTATGCCGAGAACGGACACCGAGAGGTGTACAGTTCCTGGGCAAGCACAGATCCCCAATGCTGTTGTGCCTGTGCATAGGCTGCACGGGGACAGTGAAGAGCAGCACGAGCTTTCAGGGCTGGCACCTTCCTTGTGGGACAAGGAGCCGGACGTTTGCCTTTTCAGAAAAATGCTATGCCGAGAACGGACACCGAGAGGTGTACAGTTTCTGGGCAAGCACAGATCCCCAATGCTGTTGTGCCTGTGCATAGGCTGCACGGGGACAGTGAAGAGCAGCACGAGCTTTCAGGGCTGGCACCTTCCTTGTGGGACAAGGAGCCGGACGTTTGGCTTTTCGGAAGAGCCTCTGCCGAGAACGAGCGCCGTGAGATGTGCCGCCTGTGGGCAAGCACAGATCCCCAATGCTGTTGTGCCTGTGCATAGGCTGCACGGGGACAGTGAAGAGCAGCACGAGCTTTCAGGCCTGGCAGCTTCCTTGTGGGACAAGGAGCCGGACGTTTGCCTTTTCAGAAAAATGCTATGCCGAGAACGGACACCGAGAGGTGTACAGATCCTGGGCAAGCACAGATCCCCAATGCTGTTGTGCCTGTGCATAGGCTGCACGGGGACAGTGAAGAGCAGCACGAGCTTTCAGGGCTGGCACCTTCCTTGTGGGACAAGGAGCCGGACGTTTGCCTTTTCAGAAAAATGCTATGCCGAGAACGGACACCGAGAGGTGTACAGTTCCTGGGCAAGCACAGATCCCCAATGCTGTTGTGCCTGTGCATAGGCTGCACGGGGACAGTGAAGAGCAGCACGAGCTTTCAGGGCTGGCACCTTCCTTGTGGCACAAGGAGCCGGACGTTTGCCTTTTCAGAAAAATGCTATGCCGAGAACGGACACCGAGAGGTGTACAGTTCCTGGGCAAGCACAGATCCCCAATGCTGTTGTGCCTGTGCATAGGCTGCACGGGGACAGTGAAGAGCAGCACGAGCTTTCAGGGCTGGCACCTTCCTTGTGGGACAAGGAGCCGGACGTTTGCCTTTTCAGAAAAATGCTATGCCGAGAACGGACACCGAGAGGTGTACAGTTCCTGGGCAAGCACAGATCCCCAATGCTGTTGTGCCTGTGCATAGGCTGCACGGGGACAGTGAAGAGCAGCACGAGCTTTCAGGGCTGGCACCTTCCTTGTGGCACAAGGAGCCGGACGTTTGCCTTTTCAGAAAAATGCTATGCCGAGAACGGACACCGAGAGGTGTACAGTTCCTGGGCAAGCACAGATCCCCAATGCTGTTGTGCCTGTGCATAGGCTGCACGGGGACAGTGAAGAGCAGCACGAGCTTTCAGGGCTGGCACCTTCCTTGTGGCACAAGGAGCCGGACGTTTGCCTTTTCAGAAAAATGCTATGCCGAGAACGGACACCGAGAGGTGTACCGATCCTGGGCAAGCACAGATCCCCAATGCTGTTGTGCCTGTGCATAGGCTGCACGGGGACAGTGAAGAGCAGCACGAGCTTTCAGGGCTGGCACCTTCCTTGTGGCACAAGGAGCCGGACGTTTGCCTTTTCAGAAAAATGCTATGCCGAGAACGGACACCGAGAGGTGTACAGTTCCTGGGCAAGCACAGATCCCCAATGCTGTTGTGCCTGTGCATAGGCTGCACGGGGACAGTGAAGAGCAGCACGAGCTTTCAGGGCTGGCACCTTCCTTGTGGCACAAGGAGCCGGACGTTTGCCTTTTCAGAAAAATGCTATGCCGAGAACGGACACCGAGAGGTGTACAGTTCCTGGGCAAGCACAGATCCCCAATGCTGTTGTGCCTGTGCATAGGCTGCACGGGGACAGTGAAGAGCAGCACGAGCTTTCAGGGCTGGCACCTTCCTTGTGGGACAAGGAGCCGGACGTTTGCCTTTTCAGAAAAATGCTATGCCGAGAACGGACACCGAGAGGTGTACAGTTTGTGGGCAAGCACAGATCCCCAATGCTGTTGTGCCTGTGCATAGGCTGCACGGGGACAGTGAAGAGCAGCACGAGCTTTCAGGGCTGGCACCTTCCTTGTGGGACAAGGAGCCGGACGTTTGCCTTTTCAGAAAAATGCTATGCCGAGAACGGACACCGAGAGGTGTACAGTTCCTGGGCAAGCACAGATCCCCAATGCTGTTGTGCCTGTGCATAGGCTGCACGGGGACAGTGAAGAGCAGCACGAGCTTTCACGCCTGGCAGCTTCCTTGTGGGACAAGGAGCCGGACGTTTGGCTTTTCGGAAGAGCCTCTGCCGAGAACGAGCGCCGTGAGATGTGCCGCCTGTGGGCAAGCACAGATCCCCAATGCTGTTGTGCCTGTGCATAGGCTGCACGGGGACAGTGAAGAGCAGCACGAGCTTTCAGGCCTGGCAGCTTCCTTGTGGGACAAGGAGCCGGACGTTTGCCTTTTCAGAAAAATGCTATGCCGAGAACGGACATCGAGAGGTGTACAGTTCCTGGGCAAGCACAGATCCCCAATGCTGTTGTGCCTGTGCATAGGCTGCACGGGGACAGTGAAGAGCAGCACGAGCTTTCAGGGCTGGCACCTTCCTTGTGGGACAAGGAGCCGGACGTTTGCCTTTTCAGAAAAATGCTATGCCGAGAACGGACACCGAGAGGTGTACCGATCCTGGGCAAGCACAGATCCCCAATGCTGTTGTGCCTGTGCATAGGCTGCACGGGGACAGTGAAGAGCAGCACGAGCTTTCAGGGCTGGCACCTTCCTTGTGGGACAAGGAGCCGGACGTTTGCCTTTTCAGAAAAATGCTATGCCGAGAACGGACACCGAGAGGTGTACCGATCCTGGGCAAGCACAGATCCCCAATGCTGTTGTGCCTGTGCATAGGCTGCACGGGGACAGTGAAGAGCAGCACGAGCTTTCAGGCCTGGCAGCTTCCTTGTGGGACAAGGAGCCGGACGTTTGCCTTTTCAGAAAAATGCTATGCCGAGAACGGACACCGAGAGGTGTACAGATCCTGGGCAAGCACAGATCCCCAATGCTGTTGTGCCTGTGCATAGGCTGCACGGGGACAGTGAAGAGCAGCACGAGCTTTCAGGGCTGGCACCTTCCTTGTGGGACAAGGAGCCGGACGTTTGCCTTTTCAGAAAAATGCTATGCCGAGAACGGACACCGAGAGGTGTACAGTTCCTGGGCAAGCACAGATCCCCAATGCTGTTGTGCCTGTGCATAGGCTGCACGGGGACAGTGAAGAGCAGCACGAGCTTTCAGGGCTGGCACCTTCCTTGTGGGACAAGGAGCCGGACGTTTGCCTTTTCGGAAGAGCCTCTGCCGAGAACGAGCGCCGTGAGATGTGCCGCCTGTGGGCAAGCACAGATCCCCAATGCTGTTGTGCCTGTGCATAGGCTGCACGGGGACAGTGAAGAGCAGCACGAGCTTTCAGGGCTGGCACCTTCCTTGTGGCACAAGGAGCCGGACGTTTGCCTTTTCAGAAAAATGCTATGCCGAGAACGGACACCGAGAGGTGTACAGTTCCTGGGCAAGCACAGATCCCCAATGCTGTTGTGCCTGTGCATAGGCTGCACGGGGACAGTGAAGAGCAGCACGAGCTTTCAGGGCTGGCACCTTCCTTGTGGCACAAGGAGCCGGACGTTTGCCTTTTCAGAAAAATGCTATGCCGAGAACGGACACCGAGAGGTGTACAGTTCCTGGGCAAGCACAGATCCCCAATGCTGTTGTGCCTGTGCATAGGCTGCACGGGGACAGTGAAGAGCAGCACGAGCTTTCAGGGCTGGCACCTTCCTTGTGGGACAAGGAGCCGGACGTTTGCCTTTTCAGAAAAATGCTATGCCGAGAACGGACACCGAGAGGTGTACAGTTCCTGGGCAAGCACAGATCCCCAATGCTGTTGTGCCTGTGCATAGGCTGCACGGGGACAGTGAAGAGCAGCACGAGCTTTCAGGGCTGGCACCTTCCTTGTGGCACAAGGAGCCGGACGTTTGCCTTTTCAGAAAAATGCTATGCCGAGAACGGACACCGAGAGGTGTACAGTTCCTGGGCAAGCACAGATCCCCAATGCTGTTGTGCCTGTGCATAGGCTGCACGGGGACAGTGAAGAGCAGCACGAGCTTTCAGGGCTGGCACCTTCCTTGTGGGACAAGGAGCCGGACGTTTGCCTTTTCAGAAAAATGCTATGCCGAGAACGGACACCGAGAGGTGTACAGTTCCTGGGCAAGCACAGATCCCCAATGCTGTTGTGCCTGTGCATAGGCTGCACGGGGACAGTGAAGAGCAGCACGAGCTTTCAGGGCTGGCACCTTCCTTGTGGCACAAGGAGCCGGACGTTTGCCTTTTCAGAAAAATGCTATGCCGAGAACGGACACCGAGAGGTGTACAGTTCCTGGGCAAGCACAGATCCCCAATGCTGTTGTGCCTGTGCATAGGCTGCACGGGGACAGTGAAGAGCAGCACGAGCTTTCAGGGCTGGCGCCTTCCTTGTGGGACAAGGAGCCGGACGTTTGCCTTTTCGGAAGAGCCTCTGCCGAGAACGAGCGCCGTGAGATGTGCCGCCTGTGGGCAAGCACAGATCCCCAATGCTGTTGTGCCTGTGCATAGGCTGCACGGGGACAGTGAAGAGCAGCACGAGCTTTCAGGGCTGGCACCTTCCTTGTGGGACAAGGAGCCGGACGTTTGCCTTTTCAGAAAAATGCTATGCCGAGAACGGACACCGAGAGGTGTACAGTTTGTGGGCAAGCACAGATCCCCAATGCTGTTGTGCCTGTGCATAGGCTGCACGGGGACAGTGAAGAGCAGCACGAGCTTTCAGGCCTGGCAGCTTCCTTGTGGGACAAGGAGCCGGACGTTTGCCTTTTCAGAAAAATGCTATGCCGAGAACGGACACCGAGAGGTGTACAGTTTCTGGGCAAGCACAGATCCCCAATGCTGTTGTGCCTGTGCATAGGCTGCACGGGGACAGTGAAGAGCAGCACGAGCTTTCAGGGCTGGCAGCTTCCTTGTGGGACAAGGAGCCGGACGTTTGCCTTTTCAGAAAAATGCTATGCCGAGAACGGACACCGAGAGGTGTACAGTTCCTGGGCAAGCACAGATCCCCAATGCTGTTGTGCCTGTGCATAGGCTGCACGGGGACAGTGAAGAGCAGCACGAGCTTTCAGGCCTGGCACCTTCCTTGTGGGACAAGGAGCCGGACGTTTGCCTTTTCAGAAAAATGCTATGCCGAGAACGGACACCGAGAGGTGTACAGTTCCTGGGCAAGCACAGATCCCCAATGCTGTTGTGCCTGTGCATAGGCTGCACGGGGACAGTGAAGAGCAGCACGAGCTTTCAGGGCTGGCACCTTCCTTGTGGGACAAGGAGCCGGACGTTTGCCTTTTCAGAAAAATGCTATGCCGAGAACGGACACCGAGAGGTGTACAGTTCCTGGGCAAGCACAGATCCCCAATGCTGTTGTGCCTGTGCATAGGCTGCACGGGGACAGTGAAGAGCAGCACGAGCTTTCAGGGCTGGCACCTTCCTTGTGGGACAAGGAGCCGGACGTTTGCCTTTTCAGAAAAATGCTATGCCGAGAACGGACACCGAGAGGTGTACAGTTCCTGGGCAAGCACAGATCCCCAATGCTGTTGTGCCTGTGCATAGGCTGCACGGGGACAGTGAAGAGCAGCACGAGCTTTCAGGCCTGGCACCTTCCTTGTGGGACAAGGAGCCGGACGTTTGCCTTTTCAGAAAAATGCTATGCCGAGAACGGACACCGAGAGGTGTACAGATCCTGGGCAAGCACAGATCCCCAATGCTGTTGTGCCTGTGCATAGGCTGCACGGGGACAGTGAAGAGCAGCACGAGCTTTCAGGCCTGGCAGCTTCCTTGTGGGACAAGGAGCCGGACGTTTGCCTTTTCAGAAAAATGCTATGCCGAGAACGGACACCGAGAGGTGTACAGTTCCTGGGCAAGCACAGATCCCCAATGCTGTTGTGCCTGTGCATAGGCTGCACGGGGACAGTGAAGAGCAGCATGAGCTTTCAGGCCTGGCACCTTCCTTGTGGGACAAGGAGCCGGACGTTTGCCTTTTCGGAAGAGACTCTGCCGAGAACGAGCGCCGTGAGATGTGCCGCCTGTGGGCAAGCACAGATCCCCAATGCTGTTGTGCCTGTGCATAGGCTGCACGGGGACAGTGAAGAGCAGCACGAGCTTTCAGGGCTGGCACCTTCCTTGTGGCACAAGGAGCCGGACGTTTGCCTTTTCAGAAAAATGCTATGCCGAGAACGGACACCGAGAGGTGTACAGTTCCTGGGCAAGCACAGATCCCCAATGCTGTTGTGCCTGTGCATAGGCTGCACGGGGACAGTGAAGAGCAGCACGAGCTTTCAGGGCTGGCACCTTCCTTGTGGGACAAGGAGCCGGACGTTTGCCTTTTCAGAAAAATGCTATGCCGAGAACGGACACCGAGAGGTGTACCGATCCTGGGCAAGCACAGATCCCCAATGCTGTTGTGCCTGTGCATAGGCTGCACGGGGACAGTGAAGAGCAGCACGAGCTTTCAGGGCTGGCACCTTCCTTGTGGCACAAGGAGCCGGACGTTTGCCTTTTCAGAAAAATGCTATGCCGAGAACGGACACCGAGAGGTGTACAGTTCCTGGGCAAGCACAGATCCCCAATGCTGTTGTGCCTGTGCATAGGCTGCACGGGGACAGTGAAGAGCAGCACGAGCTTTCAGGCCTGGCACCTTCCTTGTGGCACAAGGAGCCGGACGTTTGCCTTTTCAGAAAAATGCTATGCCGAGAACGGACACCGAGAGGTGTACAGTTCCTGGGCAAGCACAGATCCCCAATGCTGTTGTGCCTGTGCATAGGCTGCACGGGGACAGTGAAGAGCAGCACGAGCTTTCAGGCCTGGCAGCTTCCTTGTGGGACAAGGAGCCGGACGTTTGGCTTTTCGGAAGAGCCTCTGCCGAGAACGAGCGCCGTGAGATGTGCCGCCTGTGGGCAAGCACAGATCCCCAATGCTGTTGTGCCTGTGCATAGGCTGCACGGGGACAGTGAAGAGCAGCACGAGCTTTCAGGGCTGGCACCTTCCTTGTGGCACAAGGAGCCGGACGTTTGCCTTTTCAGAAAAATGCTATGCCGAGAACGGACACCGAGAGGTGTACAGTTCCTGGGCAAGCACAGATCCCCAATGCTGTTGTGCCTGTGCATAGGCTGCACGGGGACAGTGAAGAGCAGCACGAGCTTTCAGGGCTGGCACCTTCCTTGTGGGACAAGGAGCCGGACGTTTGCCTTTTCGGAAGAGCCTCTGCCGAGAACGAGCGCCGTGAGATGTGCCGCCTGTGGGCAAGCACAGATCCCCAATGCTGTTGTGCCTGTGCATAGGCTGCACGGGGACAGTGAAGAGCAGCACGAGCTTTCAGGCCTGGCACCTTCCTTGTGGCACAAGGAGCCGGACGTTTGCCTTTTCAGAAAAATGTTATGCCGAGAACGGACACCGAGAGGTGTACAGTTCCTGGGCAAGCACAGATCCCCAATGCTGTTGTGCCTGTGCATAGGCTGCACGGGGACAGTGAAGAGCAGCACGAGCTTTCAGGGCTGGCACCTTCCTTGTGGGACAAGGAGCCGGACGTTTGCCTTTTCAGAAAAATGCTATGCCGAGAACGGACACCGAGAGGTGTACCGATCCTGGGCAAGCACAGATCCCCAATGCTGTTGTGCCTGTGCATAGGCTGCACGGGGACAGTGAAGAGCAGCACGAGCTTTCAGGGCTGGCACCTTCCTTGTGGCACAAGGAGCCGGACGTTTGCCTTTTCAGAAAAATGCTATGCCGAGAACGGACACCGAGAGGTGTACAGTTTGTGGGCAAGCACAGATCCCCAATGCTGTTGTGCCTGTGCATAGGCTGCACGGGGACAGTGAAGAGCAGCACGAGCTTTCAGGCCTGGCACCTTCCTTGTGGCACAAGGAGCCGGACGTTTGCCTTTTCAGAAAAATGCTATGCCGAGAACGGACACCGAGAGGTGTACAGTTCCTGGGCAAGCACAGATCCCCAATGCTGTTGTGCCTGTGCATAGGCTGCACGGGGACAGTGAAGAGCAGCACGAGCTTTCAGGCCTGGCAGCTTCCTTGTGGGACAAGGAGCCGGACGTTTGGCTTTTCGGAAGAGCCTCTGCCGAGAACGAGCGCCGTGAGATGTGCCGCCTGTGGGCAAGCACAGATCCCCAATGCTGTTGTGCCTGTGCATAGGCTGCACGGGGACAGTGAAGAGCAGCACGAGCTTTCAGGGCTGGCACCTTCCTTGTGGGACAAGGAGCCGGACGTTTGCCTTTTCAGAAAAATGCTATGCCGAGAACGGACACCGAGAGGTGTACAGTTCCTGGGCAAGCACAGATCCCCAATGCTGTTGTGCCTGTGCATAGGCTGCACGGGGACAGTGAAGAGCAGCACGAGCTTTCAGGGCTGGCACCTTCCTTGTGGGACAAGGAGCCGGACGTTTGCCTTTTCGGAAGAGCCTCTGCCGAGAACGAGCGCCGTGAGATGTGCCGCCTGTGGGCAAGCACAGATCCCCAATGCTGTTGTGCCTGTGCATAGGCTGCACGGGGACAGTGAAGAGCAGCACGAGCTTTCAGGGCTGGCACCTTCCTTGTGGCACAAGGAGCCGGACGTTTGCCTTTTCAGAAAAATGCTATGCCGAGAACGGACACCGAGAGGTGTACAGTTCCTGGGCAAGCACAGATCCCCAATGCTGTTGTGCCTGTGCATAGGCTGCACGGGGACAGTGAAGAGCAGCACGAGCTTTCAGGCCTGGCACCTTCCTTGTGGCACAAGGAGCCGGACGTTTGCCTTTTCAGAAAAATGCTATGCCGAGAACGGACACCGAGAGGTGTACAGTTCCTGGGCAAGCACAGATCCCCAATGCTGTTGTGCCTGTGCATAGGCTGCACGGGGACAGTGAAGAGCAGCACGAGCTTTCAGGCCTGGCACCTTCCTTGTGGCACAAGGAGCCGGACGTTTGCCTTTTCAGAAAAATGCTATGCCGAGAACGGACACCGAGAGGTGTACAGTTCCTGGGCAAGCACAGATCCCCAATGCTGTTGTGCCTGTGCATAGGCTGCACGGGGACAGTGAAGAGCAGCACGAGCTTTCAGGCCTGGCAGCTTCCTTGTGGGACAAGGAGCCGGACGTTTGGCTTTTCGGAAGAGCCTCTGCCGAGAACGAGCGCCGTGAGATGTGCCGCCTGTGGGCAAGCACAGATCCCCAATGCTGTTGTGCCTGTGCATAGGCTGCACGGGGACAGTGAAGAGCAGCACGAGCTTTCAGGCCTGGCACCTTCCTTGTGGCACAAGGAGCCGGACGTTTGCCTTTTCAGAAAAATGCTATGCCGAGAACGGACACCGAGAGGTGTACAGTTCCTGGGCAAGCACAGATCCCCAATGCTGTTGTGCCTGTGCATAGGCTGCACGGGGACAGTGAAGAGCAGCACGAGCTTTCAGGGCTGGCACCTTCCTTGTGGGACAAGGAGCCGGACGTTTGCCTTTTCGGAAGAGCCTCTGCCGAGAACGAGCGCCGTGAGATGTGCCGCCTGTGGGCAAGCACAGATCCCCAATGCTGTTGTGCCTGTGCATAGGCTGCACGGGGACAGTGAAGAGCAGCACGAGCTTTCAGGCCTGGCACCTTCCTTGTGGCACAAGGAGCCGGACGTTTGCCTTTTCAGAAAAATGTTATGCCGAGAACGGACACCGAGAGGTGTACAGTTCCTGGGCAAGCACAGATCCCCAATGCTGTTGTGCCTGTGCATAGGCTGCACGGGGACAGTGAAGAGCAGCACGAGCTTTCAGGGCTGGCACCTTCCTTGTGGGACAAGGAGCCGGACGTTTGCCTTTTCAGAAAAATGCTATGCCGAGAACGGACACCGAGAGGTGTACCGATCCTGGGCAAGCACAGATCCCCAATGCTGTTGTGCCTGTGCATAGGCTGCACGGGGACAGTGAAGAGCAGCACGAGCTTTCAGGGCTGGCACCTTCCTTGTGGCACAAGGAGCCGGACGTTTGCCTTTTCAGAAAAATGCTATGCCGAGAACGGACACCGAGAGGTGTACAGTTCCTGGGCAAGCACAGATCCCCAATGCTGTTGTGCCTGTGCATAGGCTGCACGGGGACAGTGAAGAGCAGCACGAGCTTTCAGGCCTGGCACCTTCCTTGTGGCACAAGGAGCCGGACGTTTGCCTTTTCAGAAAAATGCTATGCCGAGAACGGACACCGAGAGGTGTACAGTTCCTGGGCAAGCACAGATCCCCAATGCTGTTGTGCCTGTGCATAGGCTGCACGGGGACAGTGAAGAGCAGCACGAGCTTTCAGGCCTGGCAGCTTCCTTGTGGGACAAGGAGCCGGACGTTTGGCTTTTCGGAAGAGCCTCTGCCGAGAACGAGCGCCGTGAGATGTGCCGCCTGTGGGCAAGCACAGATCCCCAATGCTGTTGTGCCTGTGCATAGGCTGCACGGGGACAGTGAAGAGCAGCACGAGCTTTCAGGGCTGGCACCTTCCTTGTGGGACAAGGAGCCGGACGTTTGCCTTTTCAGAAAAATGCTATGCCGAGAACGGACACCGAGAGGTGTACAGTTCCTGGGCAAGCACAGATCCCCAATGCTGTTGTGCCTGTGCATAGGCTGCACGGGGACAGTGAAGAGCAGCACGAGCTTTCAGGGCTGGCACCTTCCTTGTGGGACAAGGAGCCGGACGTTTGCCTTTTCGGAAGAGCCTCTGCCGAGAACGAGCGCCGTGAGATGTGCCGCCTGTGGGCAAGCACAGATCCCCAATGCTGTTGTGCCTGTGCATAGGCTGCACGGGGACAGTGAAGAGCAGCACGAGCTTTCAGGGCTGGCACCTTCCTTGTGGCACAAGGAGCCGGACGTTTGCCTTTTCAGAAAAATGCTATGCCGAGAACGGACACCGAGAGGTGTACAGTTCCTGGGCAAGCACAGATCCCCAATGCTGTTGTGCCTGTGCATAGGCTGCACGGGGACAGTGAAGAGCAGCACGAGCTTTCAGGCCTGGCACCTTCCTTGTGGCACAAGGAGCCGGACGTTTGGCTTTTCGGAAGAGCCTCTGCCGAGAACGAGCGCCGTGAGATGTGCCGCCTGTGGGCAAGCACAGATCCCCAATGCTGTTGTGCCTGTGCATAGGCTGCACGGGGACAGTGAAGAGCAGCACGAGCTTTCAGGCCTGGCACCTTCCTTGTGGGACAAGGAGCCGGACGTTTGCCTTTTCAGAAAAATGCTATGCCGAGAACGGACACCGAGAGGTGTACAGATCCTGGGCAAGCACAGATCCCCAATGCTGTTGTGCCTGTGCATAGGCTGCACGGGGACAGTGAAGAGCAGCACGAGCTTTCAGGGCTGGCAGCTTCCTTGTGGGACAAGGAGCCGGACGTTTGCCTTTTCGGAAGAGCCTCTGCCGAGAACGAGCGCCGTGAGATGTGCCGCCTGTGGGCAAGCACAGATCCCCAATGCTGTTGTGCCTGTGCATAGGCTGCACGGGGACAGTGAAGAGCAGCACGAGCTTTCAGGGCTGGCACCTTCCTTGTGGCACAAGGAGCCGGACGTTTGCCTTTTCAGAAAAATGCTATGCCGAGAACGGACACCGAGAGGTGTACAGTTCCTGGGCAAGCACAGATCCCCAATGCTGTTGTGCCTGTGCATAGGCTGCACGGGGACAGTGAAGAGCAGCACGAGCTTTCAGGGCTGGCACCTTCCTTGTGGGACAAGGAGCCGGACGTTTGCCTTTTCAGAAAAATGCTATGCCGAGAACGGACACCGAGAGGTGTACCGATCCTGGGCAAGCACAGATCCCCAATGCTGTTGTGCCTGTGCATAGGCTGCACGGGGACAGTGAAGAGCAGCACGAGCTTTCAGGGCTGGCACCTTCCTTGTGGCACAAGGAGCCGGACGTTTGCCTTTTCAGAAAAATGCTATGCCGAGAACGGACACCGAGAGGTGTACCGATCCTGGGCAAGCACAGATCCCCAATGCTGTTGTGCCTGTGCATAGGCTGCACGGGGACAGTGAAGAGCAGCACGAGCTTTCAGGGCTGGCACCTTCCTTGTGGGACAAGGAGCCGGACGTTTGGCTTTTCGGAAGAGCCTCTGCCGAGAACGAGCGCCGTGAGATGTGCCGCCTGTGGGCAAGCACAGATCCCCAATGCTGTTGTGCCTGTGCATAGGCTGCACGGGGACAGTGAAGAGCAGCACGAGCTTTCAGGGCTGGCACCTTCCTTGTGGCACAAGGAGCCGGACGTTTGCCTTTTCAGAAAAATGCTATGCCGAGAACAGACACCGAGAGGTGTACAGTTCCTGGGCAAGCACAGATCCCCAATGCTGTTGTGCCTGTGCATAGGCTGCACGGGGACAGTGAAGAGCAGCACGAGCTTTCAGGGCTGGCACCTTCCTTGTGGGACAAGGAGCCGGACGTTTGCCTTTTCAGAAAAATGCTATGCCGAGAACGGACACCGAGAGGTGTACCGATCCTGGGCAAGCACAGATCCCCAATGCTGTTGTGCCTGTGCATAGGCTGCACGGGGACAGTGAAGAGCAGCACGAGCTTTCAGGGCTGGCACCTTCCTTGTGGCACAAGGAGCCGGACGTTTGCCTTTTCAGAAAAATGCTATGCCGAGAACGGACACCGAGAGGTGTACAGTTCCTGGGCAAGCACAGATCCCCAATGCTGTTGTGCCTGTGCATAGGCTGCACGGGGACAGTGAAGAGCAGCACGAGCTTTCAGGCCTGGCACCTTCCTTGTGGCACAAGGAGCCGGACGTTTGCCTTTTCAGAAAAATGCTATGCCGAGAACGGACACCGAGAGGTGTACAGTTCCTGGGCAAGCACAGATCCCCAATGCTGTTGTGCCTGTGCATAGGCTGCACGGGGACAGTGAAGAGCAGCACGAGCTTTCAGGGCTGGCACCTTCCTTGTGGGACAAGGAGCCGGACGTTTGCCTTTTCAGAAAAATGCTATGCCGAGAACGGACACCGAGAGGTGTACCGATCCTGGGCAAGCACAGATCCCCAATGCTGTTGTGCCTGTGCATAGGCTGCACGGGGACAGTGAAGAGCAGCACGAGCTTTCAGGGCTGGCACCTTCCTTGTGGCACAAGGAGCCGGACGTTTGCCTTTTCAGAAAAATGCTATGCCGAGAACGGACACCGAGAGGTGTACAGTTCCTGGGCAAGCACAGATCCCCAATGCTGTTGTGCCTGTGCATAGGCTGCACAGGGACAGTGAAGAGCAGCACGAGCTTTCAGGCCTGGCACCTTCCTTGTGGGACAAGGAGCCGGACGTTTGCCTTTTCGGAAGAGCCTCTGCCGAGAACGAGCGCCGTGAGATGTGCCGCCTGTGGGCAAGCACAGATCCCCAATGCTGTTGTGCCTGTGCATAGGCTGCACGGGGACAGTGAAGAGCAGCACGAGCTTTCAGGCCTGGCACCTTCCTTGTGGGACAAGGAGCCGGACGTTTGCCTTTTCAGAAAAATGCTATGCCGAGAACGGACACCGAGAGGTGTACAGTTCCTGGGCAAGCACAGATCCCCAATGCTGTTGTGCCTGTGCATAGGCTGCACGGGGACAGTGAAGAGCAGCACGAGCTTTCAGGGCTGGCACCTTCCTTGTGGGACAAGGAGCCGGACGTTTGCCTTTTCAGAAAAATGCTATGCCGAGAACAGACACCGAGAGGTGTACAGTTCCTGGGCAAGCACAGATCCCCAATGCTGTTGTGCCTGTGCATAGGCTGCACGGGGACAGTGAAGAGCAGCACGAGCTTTCAGGGCTGGCACCTTCCTTGTGGGACAAGGAGCCGGACGTTTGCCTTTTCAGAAAAATGCTATGCCGAGAACGGACACCGAGAGGTGTACCGATCCTGGGCAAGCACAGATCCCCAATGCTGTTGTGCCTGTGCATAGGCTGCACGGGGACAGTGAAGAGCAGCACGAGCTTTCAGGCCTGGCAGCTTCCTTGTGGGACAAGGAGCCGGACGTTTGCCTTTTCAGAAAAATGCTATGCCGAGAACGGACACCGAGAGGTGTACCGATCCTGGGCAAGCACAGATCCCCAATGCTGTTGTGCCTGTGCATAGGCTGCACGGGGACAGTGAAGAGCAGCACGAGCTTTCAGGGCTGGCACCTTCCTTGTGGGACAAGGAGCCGGACGTTTGCCTTTTCAGAAAAATGCTATGCCGAGAACGGACACCGAGAGGTGTACAGTTCCTGGGCAAGCACAGATCCCCAATGCTGTTGTGCCTGTGCATAGGCTGCACGGGGACAGTGAAGAGCAGCACGAGCTTTCAGGGCTGGCACCTTCCTTGTGGCACAAGGAGCCGGACGTTTGCCTTTTCAGAAAAATGCTATGCCGAGAACGGACACCGAGAGGTGTACAGATCCTGGCCAAGCACAGATCCCCAATGCTGTTGTGCCTGTGCATAGGCTGCACGGGGACAGTGAAGAGCAGCACGAGCTTTCAGGCCTGGCAGCTTCCTTGTGGGACAAGGAGCCGGACGTTTGGCTTTTCAGAAGAGCCTCTGCCGAGAACGAGCGCCGTGAGATGTGCCGCCTGTGGGCAAGCACAGATCCCCAATGCTGTTGTGCCTGTGCATAGGCTGCACGGGGACAGTGAAGAGCAGCACGAGCTTTCAGGGCTGGCACCTTCCTTGTGGGACAAGGAGCCGGACGTTTGCCTTTTTAGAAAAATGCTATGCCGAGAACGGACACCGAGAGGTGTACCGATCCTGGGCAAGCACAGATCCCCAATGCTGTTGTGCCTGTGCATAGGCTGCACGGGGACAGTGAAGAGCAGCACGAGCTTTCAGGGCTGGCACCTTCCTTGTGGGACAAGGAGCCGGACGTTTGCCTTTTCAGAAAAATGCTATGCCGAGAACGGACATCGAGAGGTGTACAGTTTGTGGGCAAGCACAGATCCCCAATGCTGTTGTGCCTGTGCATAGGCTGCACGGGGACAGTGAAGAGCAGCACGAGCTTTCAGGGCTGGCACCTTCCTTGTGGGACATGGAGCCGGACGTTTGCCTTTTCAGAAAAATGCTATGCCGAGAACGGACACCGAGAGGTGTACCGATCCTGGGCAAGCACAGATCCCCAATGCTGTTGTGCCTGTGCATAGGCTGCACGGGGACAGTGAAGAGCAGCACGAGCTTTCAGGGCTGGCACCTTCCTTGTGGGACAAGGAGCCGGACGTTTGCCTTTTCAGAAAAATGCTATGCCGAGAACGGACACCGAGAGGTGTACCGATCCTGGGCAAGCACAGATCCCCAATGCTGTTGTGCCTGTGCATAGGCTGCACGGGGACAGTGAAGAGCAGCACGAGCTTTCAGGCCTGGCACCTTCCTTGTGGCACAAGGAGCCGGACGTTTGCCTTTTCAGAAAAATGCTATGCCGAGAACGGACACCGAGAGGTGTACAGTTCCTGGGCAAGCACAGATCCCCAATGCTGTTGTGCCTGTGCATAGGCTGCACGGGGACAGTGAAGAGCAGCACGAGCTTTCAGGGCTGGCACCTTCCTTGTGGGACAAGGAGCCGGACGTTTGCCTTTTCAGAAAAATGCTATGCCGAGAACGGACACCGAGAGGTGTACAGTTCCTGGGCAAGCACAGATCCCCAATGCTGTTGTGCCTGTGCATAGGCTGCACGGGGACAGTGAAGAGCAGCACGAGCTTTCAGGCCTGGCAGCTTCCTTGTGGGACAAGGAGCCGGACGTTTGCCTTTTCGGAAGAGCCTCTGCCGAGAACGAGCGCCGTGAGATGTGCCGCCTGTGGGCAAGCACAGATCCCCAATGCTGTTGTGCCTGTGCATAGGCTGCACGGGGACAGTGAAGAGCAGCACGAGCTTTCAGGGCTGGCACCTTCCTTGTGGCACAAGGAGCCGGACGTTTGCCTTTTCAGAAAAATGCTATGCCGAGAACGGACACCGAGAGGTGTACCGATCCTGGGCAAGCACAGATCCCCAATGCTGTTGTGCCTGTGCATAGGCTGCACGGGGACAGTGAAGAGCAGCACGAGCTTTCAGGGCTGGCACCTTCCTTGTGGGACAAGGAGCCGGACGTTTGCCTTTTCAGAAAAATGCTATGCCGAGAACGGACACCGAGAGGTGTACCGATCCTGGGCAAGCACAGATCCCCAATGCTGTTGTGCCTGTGCATAGGCTGCACGGGGACAGTGAAGAGCAGCACGAGCTTTCAGGCCTGGCAGCTTCCTTGTGGGACAAGGAGCCGGACGTTTGCCTTTTCAGAAAAATGCTATGCCGAGAACGGACACCGAGAGGTGTACCGATCCTGGGCAAGCACAGATCCCCAATGCTGTTGTGCCTGTGCATAGGCTGCACGGGGACAGTGAAGAGCAGCACGAGCTTTCAGGGCTGGCACCTTCCTTGTGGGACAAGGAGCCGGACGTTTGCCTTTTCAGAAAAATGCTATGCCGAGAACGGACACCGAGAGGTGTACCGATCCTGGGCAAGCACAGATCCCCAATGCTGTTGTGCCTGTGCATAGGCTGCACGGGGACAGTGAAGAGCAGCACGAGCTTTCAGGGCTGGCACCTTCCTTGTGGGACAAGGAGCCGGACGTTTGCCTTTTCAGAAAAATGCTATGCCGAGAACGGACACCGAGAGGTGTACAGTTCCTGGGCAAGCACAGATCCCCAATGCTGTTGTGCCTGTGCATAGGCTGCACGGGGACAGTGAAGAGCAGCACGAGCTTTCAGGGCTGGCACCTTCCTTGTGGCACAAGGAGCCGGACGTTTGCCTTTTCAGAAAAATGCTATGCCGAGAACGGACACCGAGAGGTGTACAGATCCTGGCCAAGCACAGATCCCCAATGCTGTTGTGCCTGTGCATAGGCTGCACGGGGACAGTGAAGAGCAGCACGAGCTTTCAGGCCTGGCAGCTTCCTTGTGGGACAAGGAGCCGGACGTTTGGCTTTTCAGAAGAGCCTCTGCCGAGAACGAGCGCCGTGAGATGTGCCGCCTGTGGGCAAGCACAGATCCCCAATGCTGTTGTGCCTGTGCATAGGCTGCACGGGGACAGTGAAGAGCAGCACGAGCTTTCAGGGCTGGCACCTTCCTTGTGGGACAAGGAGCCGGACGTTTGCCTTTTTAGAAAAATGCTATGCCGAGAACGGACACCGAGAGGTGTACCGATCCTGGGCAAGCACAGATCCCCAATGCTGTTGTGCCTGTGCATAGGCTGCACGGGGACAGTGAAGAGCAGCACGAGCTTTCAGGGCTGGCACCTTCCTTGTGGGACAAGGAGCCGGACGTTTGCCTTTTCAGAAAAATGCTATGCCGAGAACGGACATCGAGAGGTGTACAGTTTGTGGGCAAGCACAGATCCCCAATGCTGTTGTGCCTGTGCATAGGCTGCACGGGGACAGTGAAGAGCAGCACGAGCTTTCAGGGCTGGCACCTTCCTTGTGGGACATGGAGCCGGACGTTTGCCTTTTCAGAAAAATGCTATGCCGAGAACGGACACCGAGAGGTGTACCGATCCTGGGCAAGCACAGATCCCCAATGCTGTTGTGCCTGTGCATAGGCTGCACGGGGACAGTGAAGAGCAGCACGAGCTTTCAGGGCTGGCACCTTCCTTGTGGGACAAGGAGCCGGACGTTTGCCTTTTCAGAAAAATGCTATGCCGAGAACGGACACCGAGAGGTGTACCGATCCTGGGCAAGCACAGATCCCCAATGCTGTTGTGCCTGTGCATAGGCTGCACGGGGACAGTGAAGAGCAGCACGAGCTTTCAGGGCTGGCACCTTCCTTGTGGCACAAGGAGCCGGACGTTTGCCTTTTCAGAAAAATGCTATGCCGAGAACGGACACCGAGAGGTGTACAGTTCCTGGGCAAGCACAGATCCCCAATGCTGTTGTGCCTGTGCATAGGCTGCACGGGGACAGTGAAGAGCAGCACGAGCTTTCAGGGCTGGCACCTTCCTTGTGGGACAAGGAGCCGGACGTTTGCCTTTTCAGAAAAATGCTATGCCGAGAACGGACACCGAGAGGTGTACAGTTCCTGGGCAAGCACAGATCCCCAATGCTGTTGTGCCTGTGCATAGGCTGCACGGGGACAGTGAAGAGCAGCACGAGCTTTCAGGGCTGGCACCTTCCTTGTGGGACAAGGAGCCGGACGTTTGCCTTTTCAGAAAAATGCTATGCCGAGAACGGACACCGAGAGGTGTACAGTTCCTGGGCAAGCACAGATCCCCAATGCTGTTGTGCCTGTGCATAGGCTGCACGGGGACAGTGAAGAGCAGCACGAGCTTTCAGGGCTGGCACCTTCCTTGTGGGACAAGGAGCCGGACGTTTGCCTTTTCGGAAGAGCCTCTGCCGAGAACGAGCGCCGTGAGATGTGCCGCCTGTGGGCAAGCACAGATCCCCAATGCTGTTGTGCCTGTGCATAGGCTGCACGGGGACAGTGAAGAGCAGCACGAGCTTTCAGGGCTGGCACCTTCCTTGTGGCACAAGGAGCCGGACGTTTGCCTTTTCAGAAAAATGCTATGCCGAGAACGGACACCGAGAGGTGTACAGTTCCTGGGCAAGCACAGATCCCCAATGCTGTTGTGCCTGTGCATAGGCTGCACGGGGACAGTGAAGAGCAGCACGAGCTTTCAGGCCTGGCACCTTCCTTGTGGCACAAGGAGCCGGACGTTTGCCTTTTCAGAAAAATGCTATGCCGAGAACGGACACCGAGAGGTGTACAGTTCCTGGGCAAGCACAGATCCCCAATGCTGTTGTGCCTGTGCATAGGCTGCACGGGGACAGTGAAGAGCAGCACGAGCTTTCAGGCCTGGCACCTTCCTTGTGGCACAAGGAGCCGGACGTTTGCCTTTTCAGAAAAATGCTATGCCGAGAACGGACACCGAGAGGTGTACAGTTCCTGGGCAAGCACAGATCCCCAATGCTGTTGTGCCTGTGCATAGGCTGCACGGGGACAGTGAAGAGCAGCACGAGCTTTCAGGCCTGGCAGCTTCCTTGTGGGACAAGGAGCCGGACGTTTGGCTTTTCGGAAGAGCCTCTGCCGAGAACGAGCGCCGTGAGATGTGCCGCCTGTGGGCAAGCACAGATCCCCAATGCTGTTGTGCCTGTGCATAGGCTGCACGGGGACAGTGAAGAGCAGCACGAGCTTTCAGGCCTGGCACCTTCCTTGTGGCACAAGGAGCCGGACGTTTGCCTTTTCAGAAAAATGCTATGCCGAGAACGGACACCGAGAGGTGTACAGTTCCTGGGCAAGCACAGATCCCCAATGCTGTTGTGCCTGTGCATAGGCTGCACGGGGACAGTGAAGAGCAGCACGAGCTTTCAGGGCTGGCACCTTCCTTGTGGGACAAGGAGCCGGACGTTTGCCTTTTCGGAAGAGCCTCTGCCGAGAACGAGCGCCGTGAGATGTGCCGCCTGTGGGCAAGCACAGATCCCCAATGCTGTTGTGCCTGTGCATAGGCTGCACGGGGACAGTGAAGAGCAGCACGAGCTTTCAGGCCTGGCACCTTCCTTGTGGCACAAGGAGCCGGACGTTTGCCTTTTCAGAAAAATGTTATGCCGAGAACGGACACCGAGAGGTGTACAGTTCCTGGGCAAGCACAGATCCCCAATGCTGTTGTGCCTGTGCATAGGCTGCACGGGGACAGTGAAGAGCAGCACGAGCTTTCAGGGCTGGCACCTTCCTTGTGGGACAAGGAGCCGGACGTTTGCCTTTTCAGAAAAATGCTATGCCGAGAACGGACACCGAGAGGTGTACCGATCCTGGGCAAGCACAGATCCCCAATGCTGTTGTGCCTGTGCATAGGCTGCACGGGGACAGTGAAGAGCAGCACGAGCTTTCAGGGCTGGCACCTTCCTTGTGGCACAAGGAGCCGGACGTTTGCCTTTTCAGAAAAATGCTATGCCGAGAACGGACACCGAGAGGTGTACAGTTCCTGGGCAAGCACAGATCCCCAATGCTGTTGTGCCTGTGCATAGGCTGCACGGGGACAGTGAAGAGCAGCACGAGCTTTCAGGCCTGGCACCTTCCTTGTGGCACAAGGAGCCGGACGTTTGCCTTTTCAGAAAAATGCTATGCCGAGAACGGACACCGAGAGGTGTACAGTTCCTGGGCAAGCACAGATCCCCAATGCTGTTGTGCCTGTGCATAGGCTGCACGGGGACAGTGAAGAGCAGCACGAGCTTTCAGGCCTGGCAGCTTCCTTGTGGGACAAGGAGCCGGACGTTTGGCTTTTCGGAAGAGCCTCTGCCGAGAACGAGCGCCGTGAGATGTGCCGCCTGTGGGCAAGCACAGATCCCCAATGCTGTTGTGCCTGTGCATAGGCTGCACGGGGACAGTGAAGAGCAGCACGAGCTTTCAGGGCTGGCACCTTCCTTGTGGGACAAGGAGCCGGACGTTTGCCTTTTCAGAAAAATGCTATGCCGAGAACGGACACCGAGAGGTGTACAGTTCCTGGGCAAGCACAGATCCCCAATGCTGTTGTGCCTGTGCATAGGCTGCACGGGGACAGTGAAGAGCAGCACGAGCTTTCAGGGCTGGCACCTTCCTTGT
Source organism: Buteo buteo (assembly GCF_964188355.1). Classification (NCBI taxonomy): domain Eukaryota; kingdom Metazoa; phylum Chordata; class Aves; order Accipitriformes; family Accipitridae; genus Buteo; species Buteo buteo. The sequence continues at coordinate 9,126,725 of NC_134195.1, read as the reverse complement.
GGGACAAGGAGCCGGACGTTTGCCTTTTCGGAAGAGCCTCTGCCGAGAACGAGCGCCGTGAGATGTGCCGCCTGTGGGCAAGCACAGATCCCCAATGCTGTTGTGCCTGTGCATAGGCTGCACGGGGACAGTGAAGAGCAGCACGAGCTTTCAGGGCTGGCACCTTCCTTGTGGCACAAGGAGCCGGACGTTTGCCTTTTCAGAAAAATGCTATGCCGAGAACGGACACCGAGAGGTGTACAGTTCCTGGGCAAGCACAGATCCCCAATGCTGTTGTGCCTGTGCATAGGCTGCACGGGGACAGTGAAGAGCAGCACGAGCTTTCAGGCCTGGCACCTTCCTTGTGGCACAAGGAGCCGGACGTTTGGCTTTTCGGAAGAGCCTCTGCCGAGAACGAGCGCCGTGAGATGTGCCGCCTGTGGGCAAGCACAGATCCCCAATGCTGTTGTGCCTGTGCATAGGCTGCACGGGGACAGTGAAGAGCAGCACGAGCTTTCAGGGCTGGCACCTTCCTTGTGGCACAAGGAGCCGGACGTTTGCCTTTTCAGAAAAATGCTATGCCGAGAACGGACACCGAGAGGTGTACAGTTCCTGGGCAAGCACAGATCCCCAATGCTGTTGTGCCTGTGCATAGGCTGCACGGGGACAGTGAAGAGCAGCACGAGCTTTCAGGGCTGGCACCTTCCTTGTGGGACAAGGAGCCGGACGTTTGCCTTTTCAGAAAAATGCTATGCCGAGAACGGACACCGAGAGGTGTACCGATCCTGGGCAAGCACAGATCCCCAATGCTGTTGTGCCTGTGCATAGGCTGCACGGGGACAGTGAAGAGCAGCACGAGCTTTCAGGGCTGGCACCTTCCTTGTGGCACAAGGAGCCGGACGTTTGCCTTTTCAGAAAAATGCTATGCCGAGAACGGACACCGAGAGGTGTACCGATCCTGGGCAAGCACAGATCCCCAATGCTGTTGTGCCTGTGCATAGGCTGCACGGGGACAGTGAAGAGCAGCACGAGCTTTCAGGGCTGGCACCTTCCTTGTGGGACAAGGAGCCGGACGTTTGGCTTTTCGGAAGAGCCTCTGCCGAGAACGAGCGCCGTGAGATGTGCCGCCTGTGGGCAAGCACAGATCCCCAATGCTGTTGTGCCTGTGCATAGGCTGCACGGGGACAGTGAAGAGCAGCACGAGCTTTCAGGGCTGGCACCTTCCTTGTGGCACAAGGAGCCGGACGTTTGCCTTTTCAGAAAAATGCTATGCCGAGAACAGACACCGAGAGGTGTACAGTTCCTGGGCAAGCACAGATCCCCAATGCTGTTGTGCCTGTGCATAGGCTGCACGGGGACAGTGAAGAGCAGCACGAGCTTTCAGGGCTGGCACCTTCCTTGTGGGACAAGGAGCCGGACGTTTGCCTTTTCAGAAAAATGCTATGCCGAGAACGGACACCGAGAGGTGTACCGATCCTGGGCAAGCACAGATCCCCAATGCTGTTGTGCCTGTGCATAGGCTGCACGGGGACAGTGAAGAGCAGCACGAGCTTTCAGGGCTGGCACCTTCCTTGTGGCACAAGGAGCCGGACGTTTGCCTTTTCAGAAAAATGCTATGCCGAGAACGGACACCGAGAGGTGTACAGTTCCTGGGCAAGCACAGATCCCCAATGCTGTTGTGCCTGTGCATAGGCTGCACGGGGACAGTGAAGAGCAGCACGAGCTTTCAGGCCTGGCACCTTCCTTGTGGCACAAGGAGCCGGACGTTTGCCTTTTCAGAAAAATGCTATGCCGAGAACGGACACCGAGAGGTGTACCGATCCTGGGCAAGCACAGATCCCCAATGCTGTTGTGCCTGTGCATAGGCTGCACGGGGACAGTGAAGAGCAGCACGAGCTTTCAGGGCTGGCACCTTCCTTGTGGCACAAGGAGCCGGACGTTTGCCTTTTCAGAAAAATGCTATGCCGAGAACGGACACCGAGAGGTGTACAGTTCCTGGGCAAGCACAGATCCCCAATGCTGTTGTGCCTGTGCATAGGCTGCACAGGGACAGTGAAGAGCAGCACGAGCTTTCAGGCCTGGCACCTTCCTTGTGGGACAAGGAGCCGGACGTTTGCCTTTTCGGAAGAGCCTCTGCCGAGAACGAGCGCCGTGAGATGTGCCGCCTGTGGGCAAGCACAGATCCCCAATGCTGTTGTGCCTGTGCATAGGCTGCACGGGGACAGTGAAGAGCAGCACGAGCTTTCAGGCCTGGCACCTTCCTTGTGGGACAAGGAGCCGGACGTTTGCCTTTTCAGAAAAATGCTATGCCGAGAACGGACACCGAGAGGTGTACAGTTCCTGGGCAAGCACAGATCCCCAATGCTGTTGTGCCTGTGCATAGGCTGCACGGGGACAGTGAAGAGCAGCACGAGCTTTCAGGGCTGGCACCTTCCTTGTGGGACAAGGAGCCGGACGTTTGCCTTTTCAGAAAAATGCTATGCCGAGAACAGACACCGAGAGGTGTACAGTTCCTGGGCAAGCACAGATCCCCAATGCTGTTGTGCCTGTGCATAGGCTGCACGGGGACAGTGAAGAGCAGCACGAGCTTTCAGGGCTGGCACCTTCCTTGTGGGACAAGGAGCCGGACGTTTGCCTTTTCAGAAAAATGCTATGCCGAGAACGGACACCGAGAGGTGTACCGATCCTGGGCAAGCACAGATCCCCAATGCTGTTGTGCCTGTGCATAGGCTGCACGGGGACAGTGAAGAGCAGCACGAGCTTTCAGGCCTGGCAGCTTCCTTGTGGGACAAGGAGCCGGACGTTTGCCTTTTCAGAAAAATGCTATGCCGAGAACGGACACCGAGAGGTGTACCGATCCTGGGCAAGCACAGATCCCCAATGCTGTTGTGCCTGTGCATAGGCTGCACGGGGACAGTGAAGAGCAGCACGAGCTTTCAGGGCTGGCACCTTCCTTGTGGGACAAGGAGCCGGACGTTTGCCTTTTCAGAAAAATGCTATGCCGAGAACGGACACCGAGAGGTGTACAGTTCCTGGGCAAGCACAGATCCCCAATGCTGTTGTGCCTGTGCATAGGCTGCACGGGGACAGTGAAGAGCAGCACGAGCTTTCAGGGCTGGCACCTTCCTTGTGGCACAAGGAGCCGGACGTTTGCCTTTTCAGAAAAATGCTATGCCGAGAACGGACACCGAGAGGTGTACAGATCCTGGCCAAGCACAGATCCCCAATGCTGTTGTGCCTGTGCATAGGCTGCACGGGGACAGTGAAGAGCAGCACGAGCTTTCAGGCCTGGCAGCTTCCTTGTGGGACAAGGAGCCGGACGTTTGGCTTTTCAGAAGAGCCTCTGCCGAGAACGAGCGCCGTGAGATGTGCCGCCTGTGGGCAAGCACAGATCCCCAATGCTGTTGTGCCTGTGCATAGGCTGCACGGGGACAGTGAAGAGCAGCACGAGCTTTCAGGGCTGGCACCTTCCTTGTGGGACAAGGAGCCGGACGTTTGCCTTTTTAGAAAAATGCTATGCCGAGAACGGACACCGAGAGGTGTACCGATCCTGGGCAAGCACAGATCCCCAATGCTGTTGTGCCTGTGCATAGGCTGCACGGGGACAGTGAAGAGCAGCACGAGCTTTCAGGGCTGGCACCTTCCTTGTGGGACAAGGAGCCGGACGTTTGCCTTTTCAGAAAAATGCTATGCCGAGAACGGACATCGAGAGGTGTACAGTTTGTGGGCAAGCACAGATCCCCAATGCTGTTGTGCCTGTGCATAGGCTGCACGGGGACAGTGAAGAGCAGCACGAGCTTTCAGGGCTGGCACCTTCCTTGTGGGACATGGAGCCGGACGTTTGCCTTTTCAGAAAAATGCTATGCCGAGAACGGACACCGAGAGGTGTACCGATCCTGGGCAAGCACAGATCCCCAATGCTGTTGTGCCTGTGCATAGGCTGCACGGGGACAGTGAAGAGCAGCACGAGCTTTCAGGGCTGGCACCTTCCTTGTGGGACAAGGAGCCGGACGTTTGCCTTTTCAGAAAAATGCTATGCCGAGAACGGACACCGAGAGGTGTACCGATCCTGGGCAAGCACAGATCCCCAATGCTGTTGTGCCTGTGCATAGGCTGCACGGGGACAGTGAAGAGCAGCACGAGCTTTCAGGGCTGGCACCTTCCTTGTGGCACAAGGAGCCGGACGTTTGCCTTTTCAGAAAAATGCTATGCCGAGAACGGACACCGAGAGGTGTACAGTTCCTGGGCAAGCACAGATCCCCAATGCTGTTGTGCCTGTGCATAGGCTGCACGGGGACAGTGAAGAGCAGCACGAGCTTTCAGGGCTGGCACCTTCCTTGTGGGACAAGGAGCCGGACGTTTGCCTTTTCAGAAAAATGCTATGCCGAGAACGGACACCGAGAGGTGTACAGTTCCTGGGCAAGCACAGATCCCCAATGCTGTTGTGCCTGTGCATAGGCTGCACGGGGACAGTGAAGAGCAGCACGAGCTTTCAGGCCTGGCAGCTTCCTTGTGGGACAAGGAGCCGGACGTTTGCCTTTTCGGAAGAGCCTCTGCCGAGAACGAGCGCCGTGAGATGTGCCGCCTGTGGGCAAGCACAGATCCCCAATGCTGTTGTGCCTGTGCATAGGCTGCACGGGGACAGTGAAGAGCAGCACGAGCTTTCAGGGCTGGCACCTTCCTTGTGGCACAAGGAGCCGGACGTTTGCCTTTTCAGAAAAATGCTATGCCGAGAACGGACACCGAGAGGTGTACCGATCCTGGGCAAGCACAGATCCCCAATGCTGTTGTGCCTGTGCATAGGCTGCACGGGGACAGTGAAGAGCAGCACGAGCTTTCAGGGCTGGCACCTTCCTTGTGGGACAAGGAGCCGGACGTTTGCCTTTTCAGAAAAATGCTATGCCGAGAACGGACACCGAGAGGTGTACCGATCCTGGGCAAGCACAGATCCCCAATGCTGTTGTGCCTGTGCATAGGCTGCACGGGGACAGTGAAGAGCAGCACGAGCTTTCAGGCCTGGCAGCTTCCTTGTGGGACAAGGAGCCGGACGTTTGCCTTTTCAGAAAAATGCTATGCCGAGAACGGACACCGAGAGGTGTACCGATCCTGGGCAAGCACAGATCCCCAATGCTGTTGTGCCTGTGCATAGGCTGCACGGGGACAGTGAAGAGCAGCACGAGCTTTCAGGGCTGGCACCTTCCTTGTGGGACAAGGAGCCGGACGTTTGCCTTTTCAGAAAAATGCTATGCCGAGAACGGACACCGAGAGGTGTACCGATCCTGGGCAAGCACAGATCCCCAATGCTGTTGTGCCTGTGCATAGGCTGCACGGGGACAGTGAAGAGCAGCACGAGCTTTCAGGGCTGGCACCTTCCTTGTGGGACAAGGAGCCGGACGTTTGCCTTTTCAGAAAAATGCTATGCCGAGAACGGACACCGAGAGGTGTACAGTTCCTGGGCAAGCACAGATCCCCAATGCTGTTGTGCCTGTGCATAGGCTGCACGGGGACAGTGAAGAGCAGCACGAGCTTTCAGGGCTGGCACCTTCCTTGTGGCACAAGGAGCCGGACGTTTGCCTTTTCAGAAAAATGCTATGCCGAGAACGGACACCGAGAGGTGTACAGATCCTGGCCAAGCACAGATCCCCAATGCTGTTGTGCCTGTGCATAGGCTGCACGGGGACAGTGAAGAGCAGCACGAGCTTTCAGGCCTGGCAGCTTCCTTGTGGGACAAGGAGCCGGACGTTTGGCTTTTCAGAAGAGCCTCTGCCGAGAACGAGCGCCGTGAGATGTGCCGCCTGTGGGCAAGCACAGATCCCCAATGCTGTTGTGCCTGTGCATAGGCTGCACGGGGACAGTGAAGAGCAGCACGAGCTTTCAGGGCTGGCACCTTCCTTGTGGGACAAGGAGCCGGACGTTTGCCTTTTTAGAAAAATGCTATGCCGAGAACGGACACCGAGAGGTGTACCGATCCTGGGCAAGCACAGATCCCCAATGCTGTTGTGCCTGTGCATAGGCTGCACGGGGACAGTGAAGAGCAGCACGAGCTTTCAGGGCTGGCACCTTCCTTGTGGGACAAGGAGCCGGACGTTTGCCTTTTCAGAAAAATGCTATGCCGAGAACGGACATCGAGAGGTGTACAGTTTGTGGGCAAGCACAGATCCCCAATGCTGTTGTGCCTGTGCATAGGCTGCACGGGGACAGTGAAGAGCAGCACGAGCTTTCAGGGCTGGCACCTTCCTTGTGGGACATGGAGCCGGACGTTTGCCTTTTCAGAAAAATGCTATGCCGAGAACGGACACCGAGAGGTGTACCGATCCTGGGCAAGCACAGATCCCCAATGCTGTTGTGCCTGTGCATAGGCTGCACGGGGACAGTGAAGAGCAGCACGAGCTTTCAGGGCTGGCACCTTCCTTGTGGGACAAGGAGCCGGACGTTTGCCTTTTCAGAAAAATGCTATGCCGAGAACGGACACCGAGAGGTGTACCGATCCTGGGCAAGCACAGATCCCCAATGCTGTTGTGCCTGTGCATAGGCTGCACGGGGACAGTGAAGAGCAGCACGAGCTTTCAGGCCTGGCACCTTCCTTGTGGCACAAGGAGCCGGACGTTTGCCTTTTCAGAAAAATGCTATGCCGAGAACGGACACCGAGAGGTGTACAGTTCCTGGGCAAGCACAGATCCCCAATGCTGTTGTGCCTGTGCATAGGCTGCACGGGGACAGTGAAGAGCAGCACGAGCTTTCAGGGCTGGCACCTTCCTTGTGGGACAAGGAGCCGGACGTTTGCCTTTTCAGAAAAATGCTATGCCGAGAACGGACACCGAGAGGTGTACAGTTCCTGGGCAAGCACAGATCCCCAATGCTGTTGTGCCTGTGCATAGGCTGCACGGGGACAGTGAAGAGCAGCACGAGCTTTCAGGCCTGGCAGCTTCCTTGTGGGACAAGGAGCCGGACGTTTGCCTTTTCGGAAGAGCCTCTGCCGAGAACGAGCGCCGTGAGATGTGCCGCCTGTGGGCAAGCACAGATCCCCAATGCTGTTGTGCCTGTGCATAGGCTGCACGGGGACAGTGAAGAGCAGCACGAGCTTTCAGGGCTGGCACCTTCCTTGTGGCACAAGGAGCCGGACGTTTGCCTTTTCAGAAAAATGCTATGCCGAGAACGGACACCGAGAGGTGTACAGTTCCTGGGCAAGCACAGATCCCCAATGCTGTTGTGCCTGTGCATAGGCTGCACGGGGACAGTGAAGAGCAGCACGAGCTTTCAGGGCTGGCACCTTCCTTGTGGGACAAGGAGCCGGACGTTTGCCTTTTCAGAAAAATGCTATGCCGAGAACGGACACCGAGAGGTGTACAGTTCCTGGGCAAGCACAGATCCCCAATGCTGTTGTGCCTGTGCATAGGCTGCACGGGGACAGTGAAGAGCAGCACGAGCTTTCAGGCCTGGCACCTTCCTTGTGGGACAAGGAGCCGGACGTTTGCCTTTTCAGAAAAATGCTATGCCGAGAACGGACACCGAGAGGTGTACAGTTTCTGGGCAAGCACAGATCCCCAATGCTGTTGTGCCTGTGCATAGGCTGCACGGGGACAGTGAAGAGCAGCACGAGCTTTCAGGGCTGGCACCTTCCTTGTGGGACAAGGAGCCGGACGTTTGCCTTTTCGGAAGAGCCTCTGCCGAGAACGAGCGCCGTGAGATGTGCCGCCTGTGGGCAAGCACAGATCCCCAATGCTGTTGTGCCTGTGCATAGGCTGCACGGGGACAGTGAAGAGCAGCACGAGCTTTCAGGCCTGGCAGCTTCCTTGCGGGACAAGGAGCCGGACGTTTGCCTTTTCGGAAGAGCCTCTGCCGAGAACGAGCGCCGTGAGATGTGCCGCCTGTGGGCAAGCACAGATCCCCAATGCTGTTGTGCCTGTGCATAGGCTGCACGGGGACAGTGAAGAGCAGCACGAGCTTTCAGGCCTGGCAGCTTCCTTGTGGGACAAGGAGCCGGACGTTTGCCTTTTCAGAAAAATGCTATGCCGAGAACGGACACCGAGAGGTGTACCGATCCTGGGCAAGCACAGATCCCCAATGCTGTTGTGCCTGTGCATAGGCTGCACGGGGACAGTGAAGAGCAGCACGAGCTTTCAGGGCTGGCACCTTCCTTGTGGGACAAGGAGCCGGACGTTTGCCTTTTCAGAAAAATGCTATGCCGAGAACGGACACCGAGAGGTGTACAGATCCTGGGCAAGCACAGATCCCCAATGCTGTTGTGCCTGTGCATAGGCTGCACGGGGACAGTGAAGAGCAGCACGAGCTTTCAGGGCTGGCACCTTCCTTGTGGGACAAGGAGCCGGACGTTTGCCTTTTCAGAAAAATGCTATGCCGAGAACGGACACCGAGAGGTGTACAGTTCCTGGGCAAGCACAGATCCCCAATGCTGTTGTGCCTGTGCATAGGCTGCACGGGGACAGTGAAGAGCAGCACGAGCTTTCAGGCCTGGCAGCTTCCTTGTGGGACAAGGAGCCGGACGTTTGCCTTTTCGGAAGAGCCTCTGCCGAGAACGAGCGCCGTGAGATGTGCCGCCTGTGGGCAAGCACAGATCCCCAATGCTGTTGTGCCTGTGCATAGGCTGCACGGGGACAGTGAAGAGCAGCACGAGCTTTCAGGGCTGGCACCTTCCTTGTGGGACAAGGAGCCGGACGTTTGCCTTTTCAGAAAAATGCTATGCCGAGAACGGACACCGAGAGGTGTACAGTTCCTGGGCAAGCACAGATCCCCAATGCTGTTGTGCCTGTGCATAGGCTGCACGGGGACAGTGAAGAGCAGCACGAGCTTTCAGGCCTGGCAGCTTCCTTGTGGGACAAGGAGCCGGACGTTTGCCTTTTCGGAAGAGCCTCTGCCGAGAACGAGCGCCGTGAGATGTGCCGCCTGTGGGCAAGCACAGATCCCCAATGCTGTTGTGCCTGTGCATAGGCTGCACGGGGACAGTGAAGAGCAGCACGAGCTTTCAGGGCTGGCACCTTCCTTGTGGGACAAGGAGCCGGACGTTTGCCTTTTCAGAAAAATGCTATGCCGAGAACGGACACCGAGAGGTGTACAGTTCCTGGGCAAGCACAGATCCCCAATGCTGTTGTGCCTGTGCATAGGCTGCACGGGGACAGTGAAGAGCAGCACGAGCTTTCAGGGCTGGCACCTTCCTTGTGGGACAAGGAGCCGGACGTTTGCCTTTTCAGAAAAATGCTATGCCGAGAACAGACACCGAGAGGTGTACAGTTCCTGGGCAAGCACAGATCCCCAATGCTGTTGTGCCTGTGCATAGGCTGCACGGGGACAGTGAAGAGCAGCACGAGCTTTCAGGGCTGGCACCTTCCTTGTGGGACAAGGAGCCGGACGTTTGCCTTTTCAGAAAAATGCTATGCCGAGAACGGACACCGAGAGGTGTACCGATCCTGGGCAAGCACAGATCCCCAATGCTGTTGTGCCTGTGCATAGGCTGCACGGGGACAGTGAAGAGCAGCACGAGCTTTCAGGGCTGGCACCTTCCTTGTGGGACAAGGAGCCGGACGTTTGCCTTTTCAGAAAAATGCTATGCCGAGAACGGACACCGAGAGGTGTACCGATCCTGGGCAAGCACAGATCCCCAATGCTGTTGTGCCTGTGCATAGGCTGCACGGGGACAGTGAAGAGCAGCACGAGCTTTCAGGGCTGGCACCTTCCTTGTGGGACAAGGAGCCGGACGTTTGCCTTTTCAGAAAAATGCTATGCCGAGAACGGACACCGAGAGGTGTACAGTTCCTGGGCAAGCACAGATCCCCAGTGCTGTTGTGCCTGTGCATAGGCTGCACGGGGACAGTGAAGAGCAGCACGAGCTTTCAGGGCTGGCACCTTCCTTGTGGCACAAGGAGCCGGACGTTTGCCTTTTCAGAAAAATGCTATGCCGAGAACGGACACCGAGAGGTGTACAGATCCTGGGCAAGCACAGATCCCCAATGCTGTTGTGCCTGTGCATAGGCTGCACGGGGACAGTGAAGAGCAGCACGAGCTTTCAGGCCTGGCAGCTTCCTTGTGGGACAAGGAGCCGGACGTTTGCCTTTTCGGAAGAGCCTCTGCCGAGAACGAGCGCCGTGAGATGTGCCGCCTGTGGGCAAGCACAGATCCCCAATGCTGTTGTGCCTGTGCATAGGCTGCACGGGGACAGTGAAGAGCAGCACGAGCTTTCAGGGCTGGCACCTTCCTTGTGGGACAAGGAGCCGGACGTTTGCCTTTTTAGAAAAATGCTATGCCGAGAACGGACACCGAGAGGTGTACCGATCCTGGGCAAGCACAGATCCCCAATGCTGTTGTGCCTGTGCATAGGCTGCACGGGGACAGTGAAGAGCAGCACGAGCTTTCAGGGCTGGCACCTTCCTTGTGGGACAAGGAGCCGGACGTTTGCCTTTTCAGAAAAATGCTATGCCGAGAACGGACATCGAGAGGTGTACAGTTCCTGGGCAAGCACAGATCCCCAATGCTGTTGTGCCTGTGCATAGGCTGCACGGGGACAGTGAAGAGCAGCACGAGCTTTCAGGGCTGGCACCTTCCTTGTGGGACAAGGAGCCGGACGTTTGCCTTTTCAGAAAAATGCTATGCCGAGAACGGACACCGAGAGGTGTACCGATCCTGGGCAAGCACAGATCCCCAATGCTGTTGTGCCTGTGCATAGGCTGCACAGGGACAGTGAAGAGCAGCACGAGCTTTCAGGGCTGGCACCTTCCTTGTGGGACAAGGAGCCGGACGTTTGCCTTTTCAGAAAAATGCTATGCCGAGAACGGACACCGAGAGGTGTACAGATCCTGGGCAAGCACAGATCCCCAATGCTGTTGTGCCTGTGCATAGGCTGCACGGGGACAGTGAAGAGCAGCACGAGCTTTCAGGGCTGGCACCTTCCTTGTGGGACAAGGAGCCGGACGTTTGCCTTTTCAGAAAAATGCTATGCCGAGAACGGACATCGAGAGGTGTACAGTTCCTGGGCAAGCACAGATCCCCAATGCTGTTGTGCCTGTGCATAGGCTGCACGGGGACAGTGAAGAGCAGCACGAGCTTTCAGGGCTGGCACCTTCCTTGTGGGACATGGAGCCGGACGTTTGCCTTTTCAGAAAAATGCTATGCCGAGAACGGACACCGAGAGGTGTACAGTTCCTGGGCAAGCACAGATCCCCAATGCTGTTGTGCCTGTGCATAGGCTGCACGGGGACAGTGAAGAGCAGCACGAGCTTTCAGGCCTGGCAGCTTCCTTGTGGGACAAGGAGCCGGACGTTTGCCTTTTCGGAAGAGCCTCTGCCGAGAACGAGCGCCGTGAGATGTGCCGCCTGTGGGCAAGCACAGATCCCCAATGCTGTTGTGCCTGTGCATAGGCTGCACGGGGACAGTGAAGAGCAGCACGAGCTTTCAGGGCTGGCACCTTCCTTGTGGCACAAGGAGCCGGACGTTTGCCTTTTCAGAAAAATGCTATGCCGAGAACGGACACCGAGAGGTGTACAGTTTCTGGGCAAGCACAGATCCCCAATGCTGTTGTGCCTGTGCATAGGCTGCACGGGGACAGTGAAGAGCAGCACGAGCTTTCAGGCCTGGCAGCTTCCTTGTGGGACAAGGAGCCGGACGTTTGCCTTTTCGGAAGAGCCTCTGCCGAGAACGAGCGCCGTGAGATGTGCCGCCTGTGGGCAAGCACAGATCCCCAATGCTGTTGTGCCTGTGCATAGGCTGCACGGGGACAGTGAAGAGCAGCACGAGCTTTCAGGGCTGGCACCTTCCTTGTGGGACAAGGAGCCGGACGTTTGCCTTTTCAGAAAAATGCTATGCCGAGAACGGACACCGAGAGGTGTACCGATCCTGGGCAAGCACAGATCCCCAATGCTGTTGTGCCTGTGCATAGGCTGCACGGGGACAGTGAAGAGCAGCACGAGCTTTCAGGCCTGGCAGCTTCCTTGTGGGACAAGGAGCCGGACGTTTGGCTTTTCGGAAGAGCCTCTGCCGAGAACGAGCGCCGTGAGATGTGCCGCCTGTGGGCAAGCACAGATCCCCAATGCTGTTGTGCCTGTGCATAGGCTGCACGGGGACAGTGAAGAGCAGCACGAGCTTTCAGGGCTGGCACCTTCCTTGTGGGACAAGGAGCCGGACGTTTGCCTTTTCAGAAAAATGCTATGCCGAGAACGGACATCGAGAGGTGTACAGTTCCTGGGCAAGCACAGATCCCCAATGCTGTTGTGCCTGTGCATAGGCTGCACGGGGACAGTGAAGAGCAGCACGAGCTTTCAGGGCTGGCACCTTCCTTGTGGGACATGGAGCCGGACGTTTGCCTTTTCAGAAAAATGCTATGCCGAGAACGGACACCGAGAGGTGTACCGATCCTGGGCAAGCACAGATCCCCAATGCTGTTGTGCCTGTGCATAGGCTGCACGGGGACAGTGAAGAGCAGCACGAGCTTTCAGGGCTGGCACCTTCCTTGTGGGACAAGGAGCCGGACGTTTGCCTTTTCAGAAAAATGCTATGCCGAGAACGGACACCGAGAGGTGTACAGTTCCTGGGCAAGCACAGATCCCCAATGCTGTTGTGCCTGTGCATAGGCTGCACGGGGACAGTGAAGAGCAGCACGAGCTTTCAGGCCTGGCAGCTTCCTTGTGGGACAAGGAGCCGGACGTTTGCCTTTTCAGAAAAATGCTATGCCGAGAACGGACACCGAGAGGTGTACAGTTTCTGGGCAAGCACAGATCCCCAATGCTGTTGTGCCTGTGCATAGGCTGCACGGGGACAGTGAAGAGCAGCACGAGCTTTCAGGGCTGGCACCTTCCTTGTGGGACAAGGAGCCGGACGTTTGCCTTTTCAGAAAAATGCTATGCCGAGAACGGACACCGAGAGGTGTACAGATCCTGGGCAAGCACAGATCCCCAATGCTGTTGTGCCTGTGCATAGGCTGCACGGGGACAGTGAAGAGCAGCACGAGCTTTCAGGGCTGGCACCTTCCTTGTGGGACAAGGAGCCGGACGTTTGCCTTTTCAGAAAAATGCTATGCCGAGAACGGACACCGAGAGGTGTACAGTTCCTGGGCAAGCACAGATCCCCAATGCTGTTGTGCCTGTGCATAGGCTGCACGGGGACAGTGAAGAGCAGCACGAGCTTTCAGGGCTGGCACCTTCCTTGTGGGACAAGGAGCCGGACGTTTGCCTTTTCAGAAAAATGCTATGCCGAGAACGGACACCGAGAGGTGTACAGTTCCTGGGCAAGCACAGATCCCCAATGCTGTTGTGCCTGTGCATAGGCTGCACGGGGACAGTGAAGAGCAGCACGAGCTTTCAGGCCTGGCAGCTTCCTTGTGGGACAAGGAGCCGGACGTTTGCCTTTTCGGAAGAGCCTCTGCCGAGAACGAGCGCCGTGAGATGTGCCGCCTGTGGGCAAGCACAGATCCCCAATGCTGTTGTGCCTGTGCATAGGCTGCACGGGGACAGTGAAGAGCAGCACGAGCTTTCAGGGCTGGCACCTTCCTTGTGGGACAAGGAGCCGGACGTTTGCCTTTTCAGAAAAATGCTATGCCGAGAACGGACACCGAGAGGTGTACAGTTCCTGGGCAAGCACAGATCCCCAATGCTGTTGTGCCTGTGCATAGGCTGCACGGGGACAGTGAAGAGCAGCACGAGCTTTCAGGGCTGGCACCTTCCTTGTGGGACAAGGAGCCGGACGTTTGCCTTTTCAGAAAAATGCTATGCCGAGAACGGACATCGAGAGGTGTACAGTTTGTGGGCAAGCACAGATCCCCAATGCTGTTGTGCCTGTGCATAGGCTGCACGGGGACAGTGAAGAGCAGCACGAGCTTTCAGGGCTGGCACCTTCCTTGTGGGACAAGGAGCCGGACGTTTGCCTTTTCAGAAAAATGCTATGCCGAGAACGGACACCGAGAGGTGTACAGTTCCTGGGCAAGCACAGATCCCCAATGCTGTTGTGCCTGTGCATAGGCTGCACGGGGACAGTGAAGAGCAGCACGAGCTTTCAGGCCTGGCAGCTTCCTTGTGGGACAAGGAGCCGGACGTTTGGCTTTTCGGAAGAGCCTCTGCCGAGAACGAGCGCCGTGAGATGTGCCGCCTGTGGGCAAGCACAGATCCCCAATGCTGTTGTGCCTGTGCATAGGCTGCACGGGGACAGTGAAGAGCAGCACGAGCTTTCAGGGCTGGCACCTTCCTTGTGGGACAAGGAGCCGGACGTTTGCCTTTTCAGAAAAATGCTATGCCGAGAACGGACATCGAGAGGTGTACAGTTCCTGGGCAAGCACAGATCCCCAATGCTGTTGTGCCTGTGCATAGGCTGCACGGGGACAGTGAAGAGCAGCACGAGCTTTCAGGGCTGGCACCTTCCTTGTGGGACATGGAGCCGGACGTTTGCCTTTTCAGAAAAATGCTATGCCGAGAACGGACACCGAGAGGTGTACCGATCCTGGGCAAGCACAGATCCCCAATGCTGTTGTGCCTGTGCATAGGCTGCACGGGGACAGTGAAGAGCAGCACGAGCTTTCAGGGCTGGCACCTTCCTTGTGGGACAAGGAGCCGGACGTTTGCCTTTTCAGAAAAATGCTATGCCGAGAACGGACACCGAGAGGTGTACAGTTTCTGGGCAAGCACAGATCCCCAATGCTGTTGTGCCTGTGCATAGGCTGCACGGGGACAGTGAAGAGCAGCACGAGCTTTCAGGGCTGGCACCTTCCTTGTGGCACAAGGAGCCGGACGTTTGCCTTTTCAGAAAAATGCTATGCCGAGAACGGACACCGAGAGGTGTACAGATCCTGGGCAAGCACAGATCCCCAATGCTGTTGTGCCTGTGCATAGGCTGCACGGGGACAGTGAAGAGCAGCACGAGCTTTCAGGGCTGGCACCTTCCTTGTGGGACAAGGAGCCGGACGTTTGCCTTTTCAGAAAAATGCTATGCCGAGAACGGACACCGAGAGGTGTACAGATCCTGGGCAAGCACAGATCCCCAATGCTGTTGTGCCTGTGCATAGGCTGCACGGGGACAGTGAAGAGCAGCACGAGCTTTCAGGCCTGGCAGCTTCCTTGTGGGACAAGGAGCCGGACGTTTGCGTTTTCATAAAAATGCTATGCCGAGAACGGACACCGAGAGGTGTACAGTTCCTGGGCAAGCACAGATCCCCAATGCTGTTGTGCCTGTGCATAGGCTGCACGGGGACAGTGAAGAGCAGCACGAGCTTTCAGGGCTGGCACCTTCCTTGTGGCACAAGGAGCCGGACGTTTGCCTTTTCAGAAAAATGCTATGCCGAGAACGGACACCGAGAGGTGTACCGATCCTGGGCAAGCACAGATCCCCAATGCTGTTGTGCCTGTGCATAGGCTGCACGGGGACAGTGAAGAGCAGCACGAGCTTTCAGGGCTGGCACCTTCCTTGTGGGACAAGGAGCCGGACGTTTGCCTTTTCAGAAAAATGCTATGCCGAGAACGGACACCGAGAGGTGTACAGTTCCTGGGCAAGCACAGATCCCCAATGCTGTTGTGCCTGTGCATAGGCTGCACGGGGACAGTGAAGAGCAGCACGAGCTTTCAGGGCTGGCACCTTCCTTGTGGGACAAGGAGCCGGACGTTTGCCTTTTCAGAAAAATGCTATGCCGAGAACGGACACCGAGAGGTGTACAGTTCCTGGGCAAGCACAGATCCCCAATGCTGTTGTGCCTGTGCATAGGCTGCACGGGGACAGTGAAGAGCAGCACGAGCTTTCAGGCCTGGCAGCTTCCATGTGGGACAAGGAGCCGGACGTTTGCCTTTTCGGAAGAGCCTCTGCCGAGAACGAGCGCCGTGAGATGTGCCGCCTGTGGGCAAGCACAGATCCCCAATGCTGTTGTGCCTGTGCATAGGCTGCACGGGGACAGTGAAGAGCAGCACGAGCTTTCAGGGCTGGCACCTTCCTTGTGGGACAAGGAGCCGGACGTTTGCCTTTTCAGAAAAATGCTATGCCGAGAACGGACACCGAGAGGTGTACAGTTCCTGGGCAAGCACAGATCCCCAATGCTGTTGTGCCTGTGCATAGGCTGCACGGGGACAGTGAAGAGCAGCACGAGCTTTCAGGCCTGGCAGCTTCCTTGTGGGACAAGGAGCCGGACGTTTGGCTTTTCGGAAGAGCCTCTGCCGAGAACGAGCGCCGTGAGATGTGCCGCCTGTGGGCAAGCACAGATCCCCAATGCTGTTGTGCCTGTGCATAGGCTGCACGGGGACAGTGAAGAGCAGCACGAGCTTTCAGGGCTGGCACCTTCCTTGTGGGACAAGGAGCCGGACGTTTGCCTTTTCAGAAAAATGCTATGCCGAGAACGGACATCGAGAGGTGTACAGTTCCTGGGCAAGCACAGATCCCCAATGCTGTTGTGCCTGTGCATAGGCTGCACGGGGACAGTGAAGAGCAGCACGAGCTTTCAGGGCTGGCACCTTCCTTGTGGGACATGGAGCCGGACGTTTGCCTTTTCAGAAAAATGCTATGCCGAGAACGGACACCGAGAGGTGTACCGATCCTGGGCAAGCACAGATCCCCAATGCTGTTGTGCCTGTGCATAGGCTGCACGGGGACAGTGAAGAGCAGCACGAGCTTTCAGGCCTGGCAGCTTCCTTGTGGGACAAGGAGCCGGACGTTTGCCTTTTCAGAAAAATGCTATGCCGAGAACGGACACCGAGAGGTGTACAGTTTCTGGGCAAGCACAGATCCCCAATGCTGTTGTGCCTGTGCATAGGCTGCACGGGGACAGTGAAGAGCAGCACGAGCTTTCAGGGCTGGCACCTTCCTTGTGGCACAAGGAGCCGGACGTTTGCCTTTTCAGAAAAATGCTATGCCGAGAACGGACACCGAGAGGTGTACAGATCCTGGGCAAGCACAGATCCCCAATGCTGTTGTGCCTGTGCATAGGCTGCACGGGGACAGTGAAGAGCAGCACGAGCTTTCAGGGCTGGCACCTTCCTTGTGGGACAAGGAGCCGGACGTTTGCCTTTTCAGAAAAATGCTATGCCGAGAACGGACACCGAGAGGTGTACAGTTCCTGGGCAAGCACAGATCCCCAATGCTGTTGTGCCTGTGCATAGGCTGCACGGGGACAGTGAAGAGTAGCACGAGCTTTCAGGCCTGGCAGCTTCCTTGTGGGACAAGGAGCCGGACGTTTGCGTTTTCATAAAAATGCTATGCCGAGAACGGACACCGAGAGGTGTACAGTTCCTGGGCAAGCACAGATCCCCAATGCTGTTGTGCCTGTGCATAGGCTGCACGGGGACAGTGAAGAGCAGCACGAGCTTTCAGGGCTGGCACCTTCCTTGTGGCACAAGGAGCCGGACGTTTGCCTTTTCAGAAAAATGCTATGCCGAGAACGGACACCGAGAGGTGTACCGATCCTGGGCAAGCACAGATCCCCAATGCTGTTGTGCCTGTGCATAGGCTGCACGGGGACAGTGAAGAGCAGCACGAGCTTTCAGGGCTGGCACCTTCCTTGTGGCACAAGGAGCCGGACGTTTGCCTTTTCGGAAGAGCCTCTGCCGAGAACGAGCGCCGTGAGATGTGCCGCCTGTGGGCAAGCACAGATCCCCAATGCTGTTGTGCCTGTGCATAGGCTGCACGGGGACAGTGAAGAGCAGCACGAGCTTTCAGGGCTGGCACCTTCCTTGTGGCACAAGGAGCCGGACGTTTGCCTTTTCAGAAAAATGCTATGCCGAGAACGGACACCGAGAGGTGTACAGTTTCTGGGCAAGCACAGATCCCCAATGCTGTTGTGCCTGTGCATAGGCTGCACGGGGACAGTGAAGAGCAGCACGAGCTTTCAGGGCTGGCACCTTCCTTGTGGGACAAGGAGCCGGACGTTTGCCTTTTCGGAAGAGCCTCTGCCGAGAACGAGCGCCGTGAGATGTGCCGCCTGTGGGCAAGCACAGATCCCCAATGCTGTTGTGCCTGTGCATAGGCTGCACGGGGACAGTGAAGAGCAGCACGAGCTTTCAGGGCTGGCACCTTCCTTGTGGCACAAGGAGCCGGACGTTTGCCTTTTCAGAAAAATGCTATGCCGAGAACGGACACCGAGAGGTGTACAGTTCCTGGGCAAGCACAGATCCCCAATGCTGTTGTGCCTGTGCATAGGCTGCACGGGGACAGTGAAGAGCAGCACGAGCTTTCAGGGCTGGCACCTTCCTTGTGGGACAAGGAGCCGGACGTTTGCCTTTTCAGAAAAATGCTATGCCGAGAACGGACACCGAGAGGTGTACAGTTCCTGGGCAAGCACAGATCCCCAATGCTGTTGTGCCTGTGCATAGGCTGCACGGGGACAGTGAAGAGCAGCACGAGCTTTCAGGCCTGGCAGCTTCCTTGTGGGACAAGGAGCCGGACGTTTGGCTTTTCGGAAGAGCCTCTGCCGAGAACGAGCGCCGTGAGATGTGCCGCCTGTGGGCAAGCACAGATCCCCAATGCTGTTGTGCCTGTGCATAGGCTGCACGGGGACAGTGAAGAGCAGCACGAGCTTTCAGGGCTGGCACCTTCCTTGTGGCACAAGGAGCCGGACGTTTGCCTTTTCAGAAAAATGCTATGCCGAGAACGGACACCGAGAGGTGTACAGTTCCTGGGCAAGCACAGATCCCCAATGCTGTTGTGCCTGTGCATAGGCTGCACGGGGACAGTGAAGAGCAGCACGAGCTTTCAGGCCTGGCAGCTTCCTTGTGGGACAAGGAGCCGGACGTTTGCCTTTTCGGAAGAGCCTCTGCCGAGAACGAGCGCCGTGAGATGTGCCGCCTGTGGGCAAGCACAGATCCCCAATGCTGTTGTGCCTGTGCATAGGCTGCACAGGGACAGTGAAGAGCAGCACGAGCTTTCAGGGCTGGCACCTTCCTTGTGGGACAAGGAGCCGGACGTTTGCCTTTTCAGAAAAATGCTATGCCGAGAACGGACACCGAGAGGTGTACAGTTCCTGGGCAAGCACAGATCCCCAATGCTGTTGTGCCTGTGCATAGGCTGCACGGGGACAGTGAAGAGCAGCACGAGCTTTCAGGCCTGGCAGCTTCCTTGTGGGACAAGGAGCCGGACGTTTGCCTTTTCGGAAGAGCCTCTGCCGAGAACGAGCGCCGTGAGATGTGCCGCCTGTGGGCAAGCACAGATCCCCAATGCTGTTGTGCCTGTGCATAGGCTGCACGGGGACAGTGAAGAGCAGCACGAGCTTTCAGGGCTGGCACCTTCCTTGTGGCACAAGGAGCCGGACGTTTGCCTTTTCAGAAAAATGCTATGCCGAGAACGGACACCGAGAGGTGTACAGTTCCTGGGCAAGCACAGATCCCCAGTGCTGTTGTGCCTGTGCATAGGCTGCACGGGGACAGTGAAGAGCAGCACGAGCTTTCAGGGCTGGCACCTTCCTTGTGGGACAAGGAGCCGGACGTTTGCCTTTTCAGAAAAATGCTATGCCGAGAACGGACACCGAGAGGTGTACAGTTCCTGGGCAAGCACAGATCCCCAATGCTGTTGTGCCTGTGCATAGGCTGCACGGGGACAGTGAAGAGCAGCACGAGCTTTCAGGCCTGGCAGCTTCCTTGTGGGACAAGGAGCCGGACGTTTGCCTTTTCGGAAGAGACTCTGCCGAGAACGAGCGCCGTGAGATGTGCCGCCTGTGGGCAAGCACAGATCCCCAATGCTGTTGTGCCTGTGCATAGGCTGCACGGGGACAGTGAAGAGCAGCACGAGCTTTCAGGGCTGGCACCTTCCTTGTGGGACAAGGAGCCGGACGTTTGCCTTTTCAGAAAAATGCTATGCCGAGAACGGACACCGAGAGGTGTACCGATCCTGGGCAAGCACAGATCCCCAATGCTGTTGTGCCTGTGCATAGGCTGCACGGGGACAGTGAAGAGCAGCACGAGCTTTCAGGGCTGGCACCTTCCTTGTGGGACAAGGAGCCGGACGTTTGCCTTTTCAGAAAAATGCTATGCCGAGAACGGACACCGAGAGGTGTACAGTTCCTGGGCAAGCACAGATCCCCAATGCTGTTGTGCCTGTGCATAGGCTGCACGGGGACAGTGAAGAGCAGCACGAGCTTTCAGGCCTGGCAGCTTCCTTGTGGGACAAGGAGCCGGACGTTTGGCTTTTCGGAAGAGCCTCTGCCGAGAACGAGCGCCGTGAGATGTGCCGCCTGTGGGCAAGCACAGATCCCCAATGCTGTTGTGCCTGTGCATAGGCTGCACGGGGACAGTGAAGAGCAGCACGAGCTTTCAGGGCTGGCACCTTCCTTGTGGCACAAGGAGCCGGACGTTTGCCTTTTCAGAAAAATGCTATGCCGAGAACGGACACCGAGAGGTGTACAGTTCCTGGGCAAGCACAGATCCCCAATGCTGTTGTGCCTGTGCATAGGCTGCACGGGGACAGTGAAGAGCAGCACGAGCTTTCAGGCCTGGCAGCTTCCTTGTGGGACAAGGAGCCGGACGTTTGCCTTTTCGGAAGAGCCTCTGCCGAGAACGAGCGCCGTGAGATGTGCCGCCTGTGGGCAAGCACAGATCCCCAATGCTGTTGTGCCTGTGCATAGGCTGCACAGGGACAGTGAAGAGCAGCACGAGCTTTCAGGGCTGGCACCTTCCTTGTGGGACAAGGAGCCGGACGTTTGCCTTTTCAGAAAAATGCTATGCCGAGAACGGACACCGAGAGGTGTACAGTTCCTGGGCAAGCACAGATCCCCAATGCTGTTGTGCCTGTGCATAGGCTGCACGGGGACAGTGAAGAGCAGCACGAGCTTTCAGGCCTGGCAGCTTCCTTGTGGGACAAGGAGCCGGACGTTTGCCTTTTCGGAAGAGCCTCTGCCGAGAACGAGCGCCGTGAGATGTGCCGCCTGTGGGCAAGCACAGATCCCCAATGCTGTTGTGCCTGTGCATAGGCTGCACGGGGACAGTGAAGAGCAGCACGAGCTTTCAGGGCTGGCACCTTCCTTGTGGCACAAGGAGCCGGACGTTTGCCTTTTCAGAAAAATGCTATGCCGAGAACGGACACCGAGAGGTGTACAGTTCCTGGGCAAGCACAGATCCCCAGTGCTGTTGTGCCTGTGCATAGGCTGCACGGGGACAGTGAAGAGCAGCACGAGCTTTCAGGGCTGGCACCTTCCTTGTGGGACAAGGAGCCGGACGTTTGCCTTTTCAGAAAAATGCTATGCCGAGAACGGACACCGAGAGGTGTACAGTTCCTGGGCAAGCACAGATCCCCAATGCTGTTGTGCCTGTGCATAGGCTGCACGGGGACAGTGAAGAGCAGCACGAGCTTTCAGGCCTGGCAGCTTCCTTGTGGGACAAGGAGCCGGACGTTTGCCTTTTCGGAAGAGACTCTGCCGAGAACGAGCGCCGTGAGATGTGCCGCCTGTGGGCAAGCACAGATCCCCAATGCTGTTGTGCCTGTGCATAGGCTGCACGGGGACAGTGAAGAGCAGCACGAGCTTTCAGGGCTGGCACCTTCCTTGTGGGACAAGGAGCCGGACGTTTGCCTTTTCAGAAAAATGCTATGCCGAGAACGGACACCGAGAGGTGTACCGATCCTGGGCAAGCACAGATCCCCAATGCTGTTGTGCCTGTGCATAGGCTGCACGGGGACAGTGAAGAGCAGCACGAGCTTTCAGGGCTGGCACCTTCCTTGTGGGACAAGGAGCCGGACGTTTGCCTTTTCAGAAAAATGCTATGCCGAGAACGGACACCGAGAGGTGTACCGATCCTGGGCAAGCACAGATCCCCAATGCTGTTGTGCCTGTGCATAGGCTGCACGGGGACAGTGAAGAGCAGCACGAGCTTTCAGGGCTGGCACCTTCCTTGTGGGACAAGGAGCCGGACGTTTGCCTTTTCAGAAAAATGCTATGCCGAGAACGGACACCGAGAGGTGTACAGTTCCTGGGCAAGCACAGATCCCCAATGCTGTTGTGCCTGTGCATAGGCTGCACGGGGACAGTGAAGAGCAGCACGAGCTTTCAGGGCTGGCACCTTCCTTGTGGGACAAGGAGCCGGACGTTTGCCTTTTCAGAAAAATGCTATGCCGAGAACGGACACCGAGAGGTGTACAGTTCCTGGGCAAGCACAGATCCCCAATGCTGTTGTGCCTGTGCATAGGCTGCACGGGGACAGTGAAGAGCAGCACGAGCTTTCAGGGCTGGCACCTTCCTTGTGGCACAAGGAGCCGGACGTTTGCCTTTTCAGAAAAATGCTATGCCGAGAACAGACACCGAGAGGTGTACAGATCCTGGCCAAGCACAGATCCCCAATGCTGTTGTGCCTGTGCATAGGCTGCACGGGGACAGTGAAGAGCAGCACGAGCTTTCAGGGCTGGCACCTTCCTTGTGGGACAAGGAGCCGGACGTTTGCCTTTTCAGAAAAATGCTATGCCGAGAACGGACACCGAGAGGTGTACCGATCCTGGGCAAGCACAGATCCCCAATGCTGTTGTGCCTGTGCATAGGCTGCACGGGGACAGTGAAGAGCAGCACGAGCTTTCAGGGCTGGCACCTTCCTTGTGGGACAAGGAGCCGGACGTTTGCCTTTTCAGAAAAATGCTATGCCGAGAACGGACATCGAGAGGTGTACAGTTCCTGGGCAAGCACAGATCCCCAATGCTGTTGTGCCTGTGCATAGGCTGCACGGGGACAGTGAAGAGCAGCACGAGCTTTCAGGGCTGGCACCTTCCTTGTGGGACATGGAGCCGGACGTTTGCCTTTTCAGAAAAATGCTATGCCGAGAACGGACACCGAGAGGTGTACCGATCCTGGGCAAGCACAGATCCCCAATGCTGTTGTGCCTGTGCATAGGCTGCACGGGGACAGTGAAGAGCAGCACGAGCTTTCAGGGCTGGCACCTTCCTTGTGGGACAAGGAGCCGGACGTTTGCCTTTTCAGAAAAATGCTATGCCGAGAACGGACACCGAGAGGTGTACCGATCCTGGGCAAGCACAGATCCCCAATGCTGTTGTGCCTGTGCATAGGCTGCACGGGGACAGTGAAGAGCAGCACGAGCTTTCAGGCCTGGCACCTTCCTTGTGGGACAAGGAGCCGGACGTTTGCCTTTTCAGAAAAATGCTATGCCGAGAACGGACACCGAGAGGTGTACAGTTCCTGGGCAAGCACAGATCCCCAATGCTGTTGTGCCTGTGCATAGGCTGCACGGGGACAGTGAAGAGCAGCACGAGCTTTCAGGGCTGGCACCTTCCTTGTGGGACAAGGAGCCGGACGTTTGCCTTTTCAGAAAAATGCTATGCCGAGAACGGACACCGAGAGGTGTACCGATCCTGGGCAAGCACAGATCCCCAATGCTGTTGTGCCTGTGCATAGGCTGCACGGGGACAGTGAAGAGCAGCACGAGCTTTCAGGGCTGGCACCTTCCTTGTGGCACAAGGAGCCGGACGTTTGCCTTTTCAGAAAAATGCTATGCCGAGAACGGACACCGAGAGGTGTACAGATCCTGGGCAAGCACAGATCCCCAATGCTGTTGTGCCTGTGCATAGGCTGCACGGGGACAGTGAAGAGCAGCACGAGCTTTCAGGGCTGGCACCTTCCTTGTGGGACAAGGAGCCGGACGTTTGCCTTTTCGGAAGAGCCTCTGCCGAGAAAGAGCGCCGTGAGATGTGCCGCCTGTGGGCAATCACAGATCCCCAATGCTGTTGTGCCTGTGCATAGGCTGCACGGGGACAGTGAAGAGCAGCACGAGCTTTCAGGCCTGGCACCTTCCTTGTGGGACAAGGAGCCGGACGTTTGCCTTTTCAGAAAAATGCTATGCCGAGAACGGACACCGAGAGGTGTACAGATCCTGGCCAAGCACAGATCCCCAATGCTGTTGTGCCTGTGCATAGGCTGCACGGGGACAGTGAAGAGCAGCACGAGCTTTCAGGGCTGGCACCTTCCTTGTGGCACAAGGAGCCGGACGTTTGTTTTTTCAGAAAAATGCTATGCCGAGAACGGACACCGAGAGGTGTACAGTTCCTGGGCAAGCACAGATCCCCAATGCTGTTGTGCCTGTGCATAGGCTGCACGGGGACAGTGAAGAGCAGCACGAGCTTTCAGGGCTGGCACCTTCCTTGTGGGACAAGGAGCCGGACGTTTGCCTTTTCAGAAAAATGCTATGCCGAGAACGGACACCGAGAGGTGTACAGTTCCTGGGCAAGCACAGATCCCCAATGCTGTTGTGCCTGTGCATAGGCTGCACGGGGACAGTGAAGAGCAGCACGAGCTTTCAGGGCTGGCACCTTCCTTGTGGGACAAGGAGCCGGACGTTTGCCTTTTCAGAAAAATGCTATGCCGAGAACGGACACCGAGAGGTGTACCGATCCTGGGCAAGCACAGATCCCCAATGCTGTTGTGCCTGTGCATAGGCTGCACGGGGACAGTGAAGAGCAGCACGAGCTTTCAGGGCTGGCACCTTCCTTGTGGGACAAGGAGCCGGACGTTTGCCTTTTCAGAAAAATGCTATGCCGAGAACGGACACCGAGAGGTGTACAGTTCCTGGGCAAGCACAGATCCCCAATGCTGTTGTGCCTGTGCATAGGCTGCACGGGGACAGTGAAGAGCAGCACGAGCTTTCAGGGCTGGCACCTTCCTTGTGGGACAAGGAGCCGGACGTTTGCCTTTTCGGAAGAGCCTCTGCCGAGAACGAGCGCCGTGAGATGTGCCGCCTGTGGGCAAGCACAGATCCCCAATGCTGTTGTGCCTGTGCATAGGCTGCACGGGGACAGTGAAGAGCAGCACGAGCTTTCAGGGCTGGCACCTTCCTTGTGGGACAAGGAGCCGGACGTTTGCCTTTTCAGAAAAATGCTATGCCGAGAACGGACACCGAGAGGTGTACCGATCCTGGGCAAGCACAGATCCCCAATGCTGTTGTGCCTGTGCATAGGCTGCACGGGGACAGTGAAGAGCAGCACGAGCTTTCAGGGCTGGCACCTTCCTTGTGGGACAAGGAGCCGGACGTTTGCCTTTTCGGAAGAGCCTCTGCCGAGAACGAGCGCCGTGAGATGTGCCGCCTGTGGGCAAGCACAGATCCCCAATGCTGTTGTGCCTGTGCATAGGCTGCACGGGGACAGTGAAGAGCAGCACGAGCTTTCAGGCCTGGCAGCTTCCTTGTGGGACAAGGAGCCGGACGTTTGCCTTTTCAGAAAAATGCTATGCCGAGAACGGACATCGAGAGGTGTACAGTTCCTGGGCAAGCACAGATCCCCAATGCTGTTGTGCCTGTGCATAGGCTGCACGGGGACAGTGAAGAGCAGCACGAGCTTTCAGGGCTGGCACCTTCCTTGTGGGACATGGAGCCGGACGTTTGCCTTTTCAGAAAAATGCTATGCCGAGAACGGACACCGAGAGGTGTACCGATCCTGGGCAAGCACAGATCCCCAATGCTGTTGTGCCTGTGCATAGGCTGCACGGGGACAGTGAAGAGCAGCACGAGCTTTCAGGGCTGGCACCTTCCTTGTGGGACAAGGAGCCGGACGTTTGCCTTTTCAGAAAAATGCTATGCCGAGAACGGACACCGAGAGGTGTACCGATCCTGGGCAAGCACAGATCCCCAATGCTGTTGTGCCTGTGCATAGGCTGCACGGGGACAGTGAAGAGCAGCACGAGCTTTCAGGGCTGGCACCTTCCTTGTGGGACAAGGAGCCGGACGTTTGCCTTTTCATAAAAATGCTATGCCGAGAACGGACACCGAGAGGTGTACAGTTCCTGGGCAAGCACAGATCCCCAATGCTGTTGTGCCTGTGCATAGGCTGCACGGGGACAGTGAAGAGCAGCACGAGCTTTCAGGCCTGGCACCTTCCTTGTGGGACAAGGAGCCGGACGTTTGGCTTTTCGGAACAGCCTCTGCCGAGAACGAGCGCCGTGAGATGTGCCGCCTGTGGGCAAGCACAGATCCCCAATGCTGTTGTGCCTGTGCATAGGCTGCACGGGGACAGTGAAGAGTAGCACGAGCTTTCAGGCCTGGCACCTTCCTTGTGGGACAAGGAGCCGGACGTTTGCCTTTTCAGAAAAATGCTATGCAGAGAACGGACACCGAAAGGTGTACCGATCCTGGGCAAGCACAGATCCCCAATGCTGTTGTGCCTGTGCATAGGCTGCACGGGGACAGTGAAGAGCAGCACGAGCTTTCAGGGCTGGCACCTTCCTTGTGGGACAAGGAGCCGGACGTTTGCCTTTTCAGAAAAATGCTATGCCGAGAACGGACACCGAGAGGTGTACAGTTCCTGGGCAAGCACAGATCCCCAATGCTGTTGTGCCTGTGCATAGGCTGCACGGGGACAGTGAAGAGCAGCACGAGCTTTCAGGCCTGGCAGCTTCCTTGTGGGACAAGGAGCCGGACGTTTGCCTTTTCGGAAGAGCCTCTGCCGAGAAAGAGCGCCGTGAGATGTGCCGCCTGTGGGCAATCACAGATCCCCAATGCTGTTGTGCCTGTGCATAGGCTGCACGGGGACAGTGAAGAGCAGCACGAGCTTTCAGGGCTGGCACCTTCCTTGTGGGACAAGGAGCCGGACGTTTGCCTTTTCAGAAAAATGCTATGCCGAGAACGGACACCGAGAGGTGTACAGTTCCTGGGCAAGCACAGATCCCCAATGCTGTTGTGCCTGTGCATAGGCTGCACGGGGACAGTGAAGAGCAGCACGAGCTTTCAGGGCTGGCACCTTCCTTGTGGGACAAGGAGCCGGACGTTTGCCTTTTCAGAAAAATGCTATGCCGAGAACGGACACCGAGAGGTGTACAGTTCCTGGGCAAGCACAGATCCCCAATGCTGTTGTGCCTGTGCATAGGCTGCACGGGGACAGTGAAGAGCAGCACGAGCTTTCAGGGCTGGCACCTTCCTTGTGGGACAAGGAGCCGGACGTTTGCCTTTTCAGAAAAATGCTATGCCGAGAACGGACACCGAGAGGTGTACAGTTCCTGGGCAAGCACAGATCCCCAATGCTGCTGTGCCTGTGCATAGGCTGCACGGGGACAGTGAAGAGCAGCACGAGCTTTCAGGGCTGGCACCTTCCTTGTGGGACAAGGAGCCGGACGTTTGCCTTTTCAGAAAAATGCTATGCCGAGAACGGACACCGAGAGGTGTACAGTTCCTGGGCAAGCACAGATCCCCAATGCTGTTGTGCCTGTGCATAGGCTGCACGGGGACAGTGAAGAGCAGCACGAGCTTTCAGGCCTGGCAGCTTCCTTGTGGGACAAGGAGCCGGACGTTTGCCTTTTCGGAAGAGCCTCTGCCGAGAACGAGCGCCGTGAGATGTGCCGCCTGTGGGCAAGCACAGATCCCCAATGCTGTTGTGCCTGTGCATAGGCTGCACGGGGACAGTGAAGAGCAGCACGAGCTTTCAGGGCTGGCACCTTCCTTGTGGGACAAGGAGCCGGACGTTTGCCTTTTCAGAAAAATGCTATGCCGAGAACGGACACCGAGAGGTGTACAGTTCCTGGGCAAGCACAGATCCCCAATGCTGTTGTGCCTGTGCATAGGCTGCACGGGGACAGTGAAGAGCAGCACGAGCTTTCAGGGCTGGCACCTTCCTTGTGGGACAAGGAGCCGGACGTTTGCCTTTTCAGAAAAATGCTATGCCGAGAACGGACACCGAGAGGTGTACAGTTCCTGGGCAAGCACAGATCCCCAATGCTGTTGTGCCTGTGCATAGGCTGCACGGGGACAGTGAAGAGCAGCACGAGCTTTCAGGGCTGGCACCTTCCTTGTGGGACAAGGAGCCGGACGTTTGCCTTTTCAGAAAAATGCTATGCCGAGAACGGACACCGAGAGGTGTACAGTTCCTGGGCAAGCACAGATCCCCAATGCTGTTGTGCCTGTGCATAGGCTGCACGGGGACAGTGAAGAGCAGCACGAGCTTTCAGGGCTGGCACCTTCCTTGTGGGACAAGGAGCCGGACGTTTGCCTTTTCAGAAAAATGCTATGCCGAGAACGGACACCGAGAGGTGTACAGTTCCTGGGCAAGCACAGATCCCCAATGCTGTTGTGCCTGTGCATAGGCTGCACGGGGACAGTGAAGAGCAGCACGAGCTTTCAGGGCTGGCACCTTCCTTGTGGGACAAGGAGCCGGACGTTTGCCTTTTCAGAAAAATGCTATGCCGAGAATGGACACCGAGAGGTGTACAGTTCCTGGGCAAGCACAGATCCCCAATGCTGTTGTGCCTGTGCATAGGCTGCACGGGGACAGTGAAGAGCAGCACGAGCTTTCAGGGCTGGCACCTTCCTTGTGGGACAAGGAGCCGGACGTTTGCCTTTTCAGAAAAATGCTATGCCGAGAACGGACACCGAGAGGTGTACAGTTCCTGGGCAAGCACAGATCCCCAATGCTGTTGTGCCTGTGCATAGGCTGCACGGGGACAGTGAAGAGCAGCACGAGCTTTCAGGGCTGGCACCTTCCTTGTGGCACAAGGAGCCGGACGTTTGCCTTTTCGGAAGAGCCTCTGCCGAGAACGAGCGCCGTGAGATGTGCCGCCTGTGGGCAAGCACAGATCCCCAATGCTGTTGTGCCTGTGCATAGGCTGCACGGGGACAGTGAAGAGCAGCACGAGCTTTCAGGGCTGGCACCTTCCTTGTGGGACAAGGAGCCGGACGTTTGCCTTTTCAGAAAAATGCTATGCCGAGAACGGACACCGAGAGGTGTACCGATCCTGGGCAAGCACAGATCCCCAATGCTGTTGTGCCTGTGCATAGGCTGCACGGGGACAGTGAAGAGCAGCACGAGCTTTCAGGGCTGGCACCTTCCTTGTGGGACAAGGAGCCGGACGTTTGCCTTTTCAGAAAAATGCTATGCCGAGAACGGACACCGAGAGGTGTACCGATCCTGGGCAAGCACAGATCCCCAATGCTGTTGTGCCTGTGCATAGGCTGCACGGGGACAGTGAAGAGCAGCACGAGCTTTCAGGGCTGGCACCTTCCTTGTGGGACAAGGAGCCGGACGTTTGCCTTTTCAGAAAAATGCTATGCCGAGAACGGACACCGAGAGGTGTACAGTTCCTGGGCAAGCACAGATCCCCAATGCTGTTGTGCCTGTGCATAGGCTGCACGGGGACAGTGAAGAGCAGCACGAGCTTTCAGGGCTGGCACCTTCCTTGTGGGACAAGGAGCCGGACGTTTGCCTTTTCAGAAAAATGCTATGCCGAGAACGGACACCGAGAGGTGTACCGATCCTGGCCAAGCACAGATCCCCAATGCTGTTGTGCCTGTGCATAGGCTGCACGGGGACAGTGAAGAGCAGCACGAGCTTTCAGGGCTGGCACCTTCCTTGTGGGACAAGGAGCCGGACGTTTGCCTTTTCAGAAAAATGCTATGCCGAGAATGGACACCGAGAGGTGTACAGTTCCTGGGCAAGCACAGATCCCCAATGCTGTTGTGCCTGTGCATAGGCTGCACGGGGACAGTGAAGAGCAGCACGAGCTTTCAGGGCTGGCACCTTCCTTGTGGGACAAGGAGCCGGACGTTTGCCTTTTCAGAAAAATGCTATGCCGAGAACGGACACCGAGAGGTGTACCGATCCTGGGCAAGCACAGATCCCCAATGCTGTTGTGCCTGTGCATAGGCTGCACGGGGACAGTGAAGAGCAGCACGAGCTTTCAGGGCTGGCACCTTCCTTGTGGGACAAGGAGCCGGACGTTTGCCTTTTCAGAAAAATGCTATGCCGAGAACGGACACCGAGAGGTGTACAGTTCCTGGGCAAGCACAGATCCCCAATGCTGTTGTGCCTGTGCATAGGCTGCACGGGGACAGTGAAGAGCAGCACGAGCTTTCAGGGCTGGCACCTTCCTTGTGGGACAAGGAGCCGGACGTTTGCCTTTTCAGAAAAATGCTATGCCGAGAACGGACACCGAGAGGTGTACCGATCCTGGCCAAGCACAGATCCCCAATGCTGTTGTGCCTGTGCATAGGCTGCACGGGGACAGTGAAGAGCAGCACGAGCTTTCAGGGCTGGCACCTTCCTTGTGGGACAAGGAGCCGGACGTTTGCCTTTTCAGAAAAATGCTATGCCGAGAACGGACACCGAGAGGTGTACAGTTCCTGGGCAAGCACAGATCCCCAATGCTGTTGTGCCTGTGCATAGGCTGCACGGGGACAGTGAAGAGCAGCACGAGCTTTCAGGGCTGGCACCTTCCTTGTGGGACAAGGAGCCGGACGTTTGCCTTTTCAGAAAAATGCTATGCCGAGAACGGACACCGAGAGGTGTACCGATCCTGGCCAAGCACAGATCCCCAATGCTGTTGTGCCTGTGCATAGGCTGCACGGGGACAGTGAAGAGCAGCACGAGCTTTCAGGGCTGGCACCTTCCTTGTGGCACAAGGAGCCGGACGTTTGGCTTTTCGGAAGAGCCTCTGCCGAGAACGAGCGCCGTGAGATGTGCCGCCTGTGGGCAAGCACAGATCCCCAATGCTGTTGTGCCTGTGCATAGGCTGCACGGGGACAGTGAAGAGCAGCACGAGCTTTCAGGCCTGGCAGCTTCCTTGTGGGACAAGGAGCCGGACGTTTGCCTTTTCGGAAGAGCCTCTGCCGAGAACGAGCGCCGTGAGATGTGCCGCCTGTGGGCAAGCACAGATCCCCAATGCTGTTGTGCCTGTGCATAGGCTGCACGGGGACAGTGAAGAGCAGCATGAGCTTTCAGGGCTGGCACCTTCCTTGTGGGACAAGGAGCCGGACGTTTGCCTTTTCAGAAAAATGCTATGCCGAGAACGGACACCGAGAGGTGTACAGTTCCTGGGCAAGCACAGATCCCCAATGCTGTTGTGCCTGTGCATAGGCTGCACGGGGACAGTGAAGAGCAGCACGAGCTTTCAGGGCTGGCACCTTCCTTGTGGGACAAGGAGCCGGACGTTTGCCTTTTCAGAAAAATGCTATGCCGAGAACGGACACCGAGAGGTGTACAGTTCCTGGGCAAGCACAGATCCCCAATGCTGTTGTGCCTGTGCATAGGCTGCACGGGGACAGTGAAGAGCAGCACGAGCTTTCAGGCCTGGCAGCTTCCTTGTGGGACAAGGAGCCGGACGTTTGCCTTTTCGGAAGAGCCTCTGCCGAGAACGAGCGCCGTGAGATGTGCCGCCTGTGGGCAAGCACAGATCCCCAATGCTGTTGTGCCTGTGCATAGGCTGCACGGGGACAGTGAAGAGCAGCACGAGCTTTCAGGCCTGGCACCTTCCTTGTGGGACAAGGAGCCGGACGTTTGCCTTTTCAGAAAAATGCTATGCCGAGAACGGACACCGAGAGGTGTACAGTTCCTGGGCAAGCACAGATCCCCAATGCTGTTGTGCCTGTGCATAGGCTGCACGGGGACAGTGAAGAGCAGCACGAGCTTTCAGGGCTGGCACCTTCCTTGTGGGACAAGGAGCCGGACGTTTGCCTTTTCGGAAGAGCCTCTGCCGAGAACGAGCGCCGTGAGATGTGCCGCCTGTGGGCAAGCACAGATCCCCAATGCTGTTGTGCCTGTGCATAGGCTGCACGGGGACAGTGAAGAGCAGCACGAGCTTTCAGGGCTGGCACCTTCCTTGTGGGACAAGGAGCCGGACGTTTGCCTTTTCAGAAAAATGCTATGCCGAGAACGGACATCGAGAGGTGTACAGTTTCTGGGCAAGCACAGATCCCCAATGCTGTTGTGCCTGTGCATAGGCTGCACGGGGACAGTGAAGAGCAGCACGAGCTTTCAGGGCTGGCACCTTCCTTGTGGGACAAGGAGCCGGACGTTTGCCTTTTCAGAAAAATGCTATGCCGAGAACGGACATCGAGAGGTGTACAGTTCCTGGGCAAGCACAGATCCCCAATGCTGTTGTGCCTGTGCATAGGCTGCACGGGGACAGTGAAGAGCAGCACGAGCTTTCAGGGCTGGCAGCTTCCTTGTGGGACAAGGAGCCGGACGTTTGCCTTTTCAGAAAAATGCTATGCCGAGAACGGACACCGAGAGGTGTACAGTTCCTGGGCAAGCACAGATCCCCAATGCTGTTGTGCCTGTGCATAGGCTGCACGGGGACAGTGAAGAGCAGCACGAGCTTTCAGGCCTGGCAGCTTCCTTGTGGGACAAGGAGCCGGACGTTTGGCTTTTCGGAAGAGCCTCTGCCGAGAACGAGCGCCGTGAGATGTGCCGCCTGTGGGCAAGCACAGATCCCCAATGCTGTTGTGCCTGTGCATAGGCTGCACGGGGACAGTGAAGAGCAGCACGAGCTTTCAGGGCTGGCACCTTCCTTGTGGGACAAGGAGCCGGACGTTTGCCTTTTCAGAAAAATGCTATGCCGAGAACGGACACCGAGAGGTGTACAGTTCCTGGGCAAGCACAGATCCCCAATGCTGTTGTGCCTGTGCATAGGCTGCACGGGGACAGTGAAGAGCAGCACGAGCTTTCAGGGCTGGCACCTTCCTTGTGGGACAAGGAGCCGGACGTTTGCCTTTTCAGAAAAATGCTATGCCGAGAACGGACACCGAGAGGTGTACCGATCCTGGGCAAGCACAGATCCCCAATGCTGTTGTGCCTGTGCATAGGCTGCACGGGGACAGTGAAGAGCAGCACGAGCTTTCAGGCCTGGCAGCTTCCTTGTGGGACAAGGAGCCGGACGTTTGCCTTTTCGGAAGAGCCTCTGCCGAGAACGAGCGCCGTGAGATGTGCCGCCTGTGGGCAAGCACAGATCCCCAATGCTGTTGTGCCTGTGCATAGGCTGCACGGGGACAGTGAAGAGCAGCACGAGCTTTCAGGGCTGGCACCTTCCTTGTGGCACAAGGAGCCGGACGTTTGTTTTTTCAGAAAAATGCTATGCCGAGAACGGACACCGAGAGGTGTACAGTTCCTGGGCAAGCACAGATCCCCAATGCTGTTGTGCCTGTGCATAGGCTGCACGGGGACAGTGAAGAGCAGCACGAGCTTTCAGGCCTGGCAGCTTCCATGTGGGACAAGGAGCCGGACGTTTGCCTTTTCAGAAAAATGCTATGCCGAGAACGGACACCGAGAGGTGTACAGTTCCTGGGCAAGCACAGATCCCCAATGCTGTTGTGCCTGTGCATAGGCTGCACGGGGACAGTGAAGAGCAGCACGAGCTTTCAGGCCTGGCAGCTTCCTTGTGGGACAAGGAGCCGGACGTTTGCCTTTTCGGAAGAGCCTCTGCCGAGAACGAGCGCCGTGAGATGTGCCGCCTGTGGGCAAGCACAGATCCCCAATGCTGTTGTGCCTGTGCATAGGCTGCACGGGGACAGTGAAGAGCAGCACGAGCTTTCAGGCCTGGCAGCTTCCTTGTGGGACAAGGAGCCGGACGTTTGCCTTTTCAGAAAAATGCTATGCCGAGAACGGACACCGAGAGGTGTACAGTTCCTGGGCAAGCACAGATCCCCAATGCTGTTGTGCCTGTGCATAGGCTGCACGGGGACAGTGAAGAGCAGCACGAGCTTTCAGGGCTGGCACCTTCCTTGTGGGACAAGGAGCCGGACGTTTGGCTTTTCGGAAGAGCCTCTGCCGAGAACGAGCGCCGTGAGATGTGCCGCCTGTGGGCAAGCACAGATCCCCAATGCTGTTGTGCCTGTGCATAGGCTGCACGGGGACAGTGAAGAGCAGCACGAGCTTTCAGGGCTGGCACCTTCCTTGTGGGACAAGGAGCCGGACGTTTGCCTTTTCAGAAAAATGCTATGCCGAGAACGGACACCGAGAGGTGTACAGTTCCTGGGCAAGCACAGATCCCCAATGCTGTTGTGCCTGTGCATAGGCTGCACGGGGACAGTGAAGAGCAGCACGAGCTTTCAGGGCTGGCACCTTCCTTGTGGCACAAGGAGCCGGACGTTTGCCTTTTCAGAAAAATGCTATGCCGAGAACGGACACCGAGAGGTGTACCGATCCTGGGCAAGCACAGATCCCCAATGCTGTTGTGCCTGTGCATAGGCTGCACGGGGACAGTGAAGAGCAGCACGAGCTTTCAGGCCTGGCAGCTTCCTTGTGGGACAAGGAGCCGGACGTTTGCCTTTTCGGAAGAGCCTCTGCCGAGAACGAGCGCCGTGAGATGTGCCGCCTGTGGGCAAGCACAGATCCCCAATGCTGTTGTGCCTGTGCATAGGCTGCACGGGGACAGTGAAGAGCAGCACGAGCTTTCAGGGCTGGCACCTTCCTTGTGGCACAAGGAGCCGGACGTTTGTTTTTTCAGAAAAATGCTATGCCGAGAACGGACACCGAGAGGTGTACAGTTCCTGGGCAAGCACAGATCCCCAATGCTGTTGTGCCTGTGCATAGGCTGCACGGGGACAGTGAAGAGCAGCACGAGCTTTCAGGCCTGGCAGCTTCCATGTGGGACAAGGAGCCGGACGTTTGCCTTTTCAGAAAAATGCTATGCCGAGAACGGACACCGAGAGGTGTACAGTTCCTGGGCAAGCACAGATCCCCAATGCTGTTGTGCCTGTGCATAGGCTGCACGGGGACAGTGAAGAGCAGCACGAGCTTTCAGGCCTGGCAGCTTCCTTGTGGGACAAGGAGCCGGACGTTTGCCTTTTCAGAAAAATGCTATGCCGAGAACGGACACCGAGAGGTGTACAGTTCCTGGGCAAGCACAGATCCCCAATGCCGTTGTGCCTGTGCATAGGCTGCACGGGGACAGTGAAGAGCAGCACGAGCTTTCAGGGCTGGCACCTTCCTTGTGGGACAAGGAGCCGGACGTTTGCCTTTTCGGAAGAGCCTCTGCCGAGAACGAGCGCCGTGAGATGTGCCGCCTGTGGGCAAGCACAGATCCCCAATGCTGTTGTGCCTGTGCATAGGCTGCACGGGGACAGTGAAGAGCAGCACGAGCTTTCAGGGCTGGCACCTTCCTTGTGGGACAAGGAGCCGGACGTTTGCCTTTTCAGAAAAATGCTATGCCGAGAACGGACACCGAGAGGTGTACAGTTCCTGGGCAAGCACAGATCCCCAATGCTGTTGTGCCTGTGCATAGGCTGCACGGGGACAGTGAAGAGCAGCACGAGCTTTCAGGGCTGGCACCTTCCTTGTGGGACAAGGAGCCGGACGTTTGCCTTTTCGGAAGAGCCTCTGCCGAGAACGAGCGCCGTGAGATGTGCCGCCTGTGGGCAAGCACAGATCCCCAATGCTGTTGTGCCTGTGCATAGGCTGCACGGGGACAGTGAAGAGCAGCACGAGCTTTCACGCCTGGCAGCTTCCTTGTGGGACAAGGAGCCGGACGTTTGGCTTTTCGGAAGAGCCTCTGCCGAGAACGAGCGCCGTGAGATGTGCCGCCTGTGGGCAAGCACAGATCCCCAATGCTGTTGTGCCTGTGCATAGGCTGCACGGGGACAGTGAAGAGCAGCACGAGCTTTCAGGCCTGGCAGCTTCCTTGTGGGACAAGGAGCCGGACGTTTGCCTTTTCAGAAAAATGCTATGCCGAGAACGGACATCGAGAGGTGTACAGTTCCTGGGCAAGCACAGATCCCCAATGCTGTTGTGCCTGTGCATAGGCTGCACGGGGACAGTGAAGAGCAGCACGAGCTTTCAGGGCTGGCACCTTCCTTGTGGGACATGGAGCCGGACGTTTGCCTTTTCAGAAAAATGCTATGCCAAGAACGGACACCGAGAGGTGTACCGATCCTGGGCAAGCACAGATCCCCAATGCTGTTGTGCCTGTGCATAGGCTGCACGGGGACAGTGAAGAGCAGCACGAGCTTTCAGGCCTGGCACCTTCCTTGTGGGACAAGGAGCCGGACGTTTGCCTTTTCAGAAAAATGCTATGCCAAGAACGGACACCGAGAGGTGTACCGATCCTGGGCAAGCACAGATCCCCAATGCTGTTGTGCCTGTGCATAGGCTGCACGGGGACAGTGAAGAGCAGCACGAGCTTTCAGGCCTGGCAGCTTCCTTGTGGGACAAGGAGCCGGACGTTTGCCTTTTCAGAAAAATGCTATGCCGAGAACGGACACCGAGAGGTGTACAGTTCCTGGGCAAGCACAGATCCCCAATGCTGTTGTGCCTGTGCATAGGCTGCACGGGGACAGTGAAGAGCAGCACGAGCTTTCAGGCCTGGCAGCTTCCTTGTGGGACAAGGAGCCGGACGTTTGCCTTTTCGGAAGAGCCTCTGCCGAGAACGAGCGCCGTGAGATGTGCCGCCTGTGGGCAAGCACAGATCCCCAATGCTGTTGTGCCTGTGCATAGGCTGCACGGGGACAGTGAAGAGCAGCACGAGCTTTCAGGGCTGGCACCTTCCTTGTGGGACAAGGAGCCGGACGTTTGCCTTTTCAGAAAAATGCTATGCCGAGAACGGACACCGAGAGGTGTACAGTTCCTGGGCAAGCACAGATCCCCAATGCTGTTGTGCCTGTGCATAGGCTGCACGGGGACAGTGAAGAGCAGCACGAGCTTTCAGGGCTGGCACCTTCCTTGTGGGACAAGGAGCCGGACGTTTGCCTTTTCAGAAAAATGCTATGCCGAGAACGGACACCGAGAGGTGTACAGTTCCTGGGCAAGCACAGATCCCCAATGCTGTTGTGCCTGTGCATAGGCTGCACGGGGACAGTGAAGAGCAGCACGAGCTTTCAGGGCTGGCACCTTCCTTGTGGGACAAGGAGCCGGACGTTTGCCTTTTCAGAAAAATGCTATGCCGAGAACGGACACCGAGAGGTGTACAGTTCCTGGGCAAGCACAGATCCCCAATGCTGTTGTGCCTGTGCATAGGCTGCACGGGGACAGTGAAGAGCAGCACGAGCTTTCAGGGCTGGCACCTTCCTTGTGGGACAAGGAGCCGGACGTTTGGCTTTTCGGAAGAGCCTCTGCCGAGAACGAGCGCCGTGAGATGTGCCGCCTGTGGGCAAGCACAGATCCCCAATGCTGTTGTGCCTGTGCATAGGCTGCACGGGGACAGTGAAGAGCAGCACGAGCTTTCAGGGCTGGCACCTTCCTTGTGGGACAAGGAGCCGGACGTTTGCCTTTTCAGAAAAATGCTATGCCGAGAACGGACACCGAGAGGTGTACAGTTCCTGGGCAAGCACAGATCCCCAATGCTGTTGTGCCTGTGCATAGGCTGCACGGGGACAGTGAAGAGCAGCACGAGCTTTCAGGCCTGGCACCTTCCTTGTGGGACAAGGAGCCGGACGTTTGCCTTTTCAGAAAAATGCTATGCCGAGAACGGACACCGAGAGGTGTACAGTTCCTGGGCAAGCACAGATCCCCAATGCTGTTGTGCCTGTGCATAGGCTGCACGGGGACAGTGAAGAGCAGCACGAGCTTTCAGGGCTGGCACCTTCCTTGTGGGACAAGGAGCCGGACGTTTGCCTTTTCAGAAAAATGCTATGCCGAGAACGGACACCGAGAGGTGTACAGTTCCTGGGCAAGCACAGATCCCCAATGCTGTTGTGCCTGTGCATAGGCTGCACGGGGACAGTGAAGAGCAGCACGAGCTTTCAGGGCTGGCACCTTCCTTGTGGGACAAGGAGCCGGACGTTTGCCTTTTCAGAAAAATGCTATGCCGAGAACGGACACCGAGAGGTGTACAGTTCCTGGGCAAGCACAGATCCCCAATGCTGCTGTGCCTGTGCATAGGCTGCACGGGGACAGTGAAGAGCAGCACGAGCTTTCAGGCCTGGCAGCTTCCTTGTGGGACAAGGAGCCGGACGTTTGCCTTTTCGGAAGAGCCTCTGCCGAGAACGAGCGCCGTGAGATGTGCCGCCTGTGGGCAAGCACAGATCCCCAATGCTGTTGTGCCTGTGCATAGGCTGCACGGGGACAGTGAAGAGCAGCACGAGCTTTCAGGGCTGGCACCTTCCTTGTGGGACAAGGAGCC
The DNA here is from genome assembly GCF_964188355.1 of Buteo buteo. NCBI lineage: Eukaryota > Metazoa > Chordata > Aves > Accipitriformes > Accipitridae > Buteo > Buteo buteo. The sequence continues at coordinate 9,089,050 of NC_134195.1, read as the reverse complement.
GGACGTTTGCCTTTTCAGAAAAATGCTATGCCGAGAACGGACACCGAGAGGTGTACCGATCCTGGGCAAGCACAGATCCCCAATGCTGTTGTGCCTGTGCATAGGCTGCACGGGGACAGTGAAGAGCAGCACGAGCTTTCAGGGCTGGCACCTTCCTTGTGGGACAAGGAGCCGGACGTTTGCCTTTTCAGAAAAATGCTATGCCGAGAACGGACACCGAGAGGTGTACAGTTTCTGGGCAAGCACAGATCCCCAATGCTGTTGTGCCTGTGCATAGGCTGCACGGGGACAGTGAAGAGCAGCACGAGCTTTCAGGGCTGGCACCT